>NC_044199.1:13395550-13716840 GCF_900880675.1 Sparus aurata
CTGGCCAGTAGTTCCTCCATAGGGAGAGCAATTAATGTGATCTGTGTGTCTGTGGAGAGAATGATGTCACGCCTTGCACATGCCCCTTGAGAGAAGTGCATGAGTCCACGCTTGTTGCTTGAGGAAAGACACAAAAACACAAGCTTGATTTGCCATATTTCAGCAATAAAGTCTAGTGTTTGTGTAGTGTCTGCTGATTTAAGAACATTTGAGTTTTTCTTATTTTCTTCTAAGTGTTCTCTAAGATTTGTAGTAATACACACTGCCAAGTCAAATAATGTGGCCCTTTAACATTGAAAATTATTTTCAGGAACAGCTCATTAGGGTGGGTTCAATAAATAAATGTGTTTATAAAAGTGTTTTTCACTTGATATCTGACACAAAAATCTGAGGTTTGATGTAGACCAGAATTGGAGCAAATGAAGACTGTCTTGTTTGGTCAAACGTGCTGTAATTCTTCTTTTCATATCCAAAAAAAAGGTGTAAGCAGCCAGTACATTTCCAAAGGTTATGTATGCTTCCTCAAAATAAAAGTCAGACTATTCTGAAAATGTCATTGCATTGTTTTTCTCATCCTTTCATTATAAGGGATCTGTCCTTTATTGTGTAGATTCTACTCATTGGTGAAGGTACACTGACACTCAAAGTTTCCCTGTATCCTCAGCCCAGCCTTGACGAGTGTCTAACATAGAACATGCACGCTGACATCATCCTGTGCCAACAATGATCACAGGAAGGATTTTCCAAGGAAACAGGGCGCGTGAAATCTGAGCGTGAGGGAGAAGGAAGGGAACGTTGAAAACAGATCCTGGGAGGGATCAGAAACAAAGGGAGGAACGCCGTGTGCTCCCTGTTACAGTTGCCGATACCAGGGACGAGACAGAGACCTGCACAGCACGTGCTTTATGTACGCTTGTTGGCTTTTCCTACAGCAGATGTTCAGGTGTCTGACCCCATGTCTGGACTAGTCAGGGCAATCCCTCGGGGCAAAAATAATGTGGTGAGCGACACGTTAAAGTTGCACAACAAAGAACTACTTGGATTTTCACACAGGAAATAGGGTTGCAGTAAATGTCGACTTCAAGCTTTTGTCCTTGACCATAGGAGTTTATTATGCTGAGATTATAAAGACACTGCAGCTCACCTGCCAGGACACAGTTTTGCAATAAAACAAGAATTTAGAAGGGGCTGTACCTGACTTGAAAAGGGGAAACTGGAATGTTTCCACAATACACTAAAGGCACTCGAAAACTGCATATCAGCATTGAGACAAAATAAGCCTATTAATGTCTACTTGTTGTTGGACCAGTTCAAATTAGATTTGCATTTGTTGAATAAAACAGATTGATTTACATTTAATGGTTCTGCTTGTTTCACCACACCGTTAAAATGCGGTTTACACCAATAAAGGATTGCATCAATTCTTCCATTTTTATATTACCCCATTCAGCTTCAATTGTAACTAATTCACCCCTTTTTCAAAGCACCGTGGCCACTTCAAATTTACCACAACAGCAACAGGCCGCAAAAAACCTTACTGAGTGCCAAACACTCTTTAGGGTCAGAGAGTAGTGAAGATGTGATGAGTTACAGAGGAAGGAAAATTATTTTAAGAAGTCCATAAAAGCTCTTAAAACTACTTCTTCATGTTATCTCCGGTGTTTACATCCTCAGTGTGCTCAGTTGTCACTCTATCAAAATAATATATGTGTATGTGTGTTTTTTGTCCTTCCACACAGGTAGTCTGTAGGTTACCCAATCATGTCCCAGCCTAGACCTGTATCCACCTCCATCATCTACAGCACAGCCCAAAATCTCTACAGAGGAACTGCAGTGAGCAAAACACTGAATGACCTGAAAAGTCTCAAGTGGTGCAAGCAAGTGAAATGTAATTTAGCTCGTCATTGGATTTAAGAAAACCTCACTCATCTTGTAAAATCAAAACCATATGAGTTTATGCTTTATCAAAGATAGAGCCTTCGTTTCTAGCCACAGATTGTTTCATACATCTGTTTCTTGACTGTTTAGGGAAAGGAAATGGTTTTAGTGTGATCTGTTATCTAAAATCATAGGATATCATTTTGAGGTTTGTCTTCTCACTGGCACTGATTTTAGTTTAAAAGGTGATGTCATTTATATGGATTGATAAAGAAGAAAAAGCAGGACATGATCAATCTTCAGATTTTCCATAAATTGTTGCCCATGGCACCCTGGCAGCATTACGGACATGTGTTCTTTATGTTGTGATTAGCTTTGCTGTTTCTCTTACGGTCACTTAACACGAGCCTCTCAAGGAAAACACTGCAATATTGTACATGTAGTACGTACAATAACAGATTATTGTGCGTATACCTGCTACATCTGTTTCCCTGAGGGTTTTTAGTATCTTAATATTATAAAAATCTCTCAGAATAAATAATAAACTACAGTATGATTTGTCCTCTGGTGGAATTTGGTGGGCATTACTTTACTACAACTCTTGGATTTGGACAAAGGCTTCTGCTGTTACAGATGGCAGGAGTTGAATTACAGTATTGTGTTCTGTGTATTGTGAGTCATTGTTGTTTTAAGCATTTATGCCCATAATATCCACAATTGCAGGAGCGATAGCAAACAAAGGAAATTTCTATGAGATTAGGATTTATAGAAGTGTTTTAATCACAATGGAATGAAATGGAGGGAAATAAATAGAATTCAGAAAATATGTTGGTTAACTTTTTCAGTTTTGTTACATCTGAATAGGCTTTAAGAGAAAAACAAACAAAAAAAACTTTAAGATTAAAAGAGCTCAGGTTGTTTTTTTTACATTAGCAATGTATCAGTTCCTCGGCTTGGTGCTATCGGCTCCCTTCTTTATTATCACAGTAAATGTGACAGTACGGAGTCATGTTGACAGGAAGATGAGACTTCAAATTATGTGTGGTGTTCCACAAATGAAATCCTAAATGTGCAATATGTAACTTCTACCAATAGGGGGCTCTCTATCAAAACAAAATAAAAGTGTGGATGGCCGAGTGGAGCTGCTCCTCAGAGCCAGGGCACTGGAGATGTTTACTGATAGTAGCAAAACTAAGGTATATCTTTTTTACGTTTGGGATTAAAAAGTATCGACCTGAATGTGGCAGCGATCTGCAGAGGTGACCTCCATTGTTGTATGTCCATGCCAACTGGAGCTGGAGGTCCATTGTTGCATGTCCATGCCATCTGGAGTTGAAGGGGAAATGTACTCAATAAATCTAACATATGAGAGAGGAGAGAGGGGAACAGGGTGTCTAGCAAGTGCTCAAGTGGTGCATATCTTTGTTTGCTACCATTTGTATGCAACTAACGTACAGTAATGTAATCTCTATGGCTGGAGTGGATAAACAGCTTGAGTTATCCGAATACATCATCAGTCGCTTGCTTACGGTGAATGCTGGTACACGGTACATCCACCACTGCTGATTAAAATTTACCTGACCTAACCTGGGCACAATTGTTCACAGGCAAGGTAATGTTTTAAAGTTTTATTCTAGTTTAGTCTTGTTCCCCATTTCCCCATCACATAAGTACCAATGGGTGACCAAATGAAACCTATGTTACCTTGAGTAAACTTGTGCCTCTCTCTGGGTTTAAACATTGTTGGAAACATTTGGGATAATGAAAGTACACAACTCAACAAAGAAAAAAATATTGGCCACCCCTTTTTTGGTGGACTTTTGGATATTAAATCCTTCATATCCTTAAAATTGTCCAAATACATCTACCACCTAAACCGAAAAGGGGCTACATTACCTTTACAATATCTATATTTAAGATTAATAACAGGGATACCAAATGAGATACATTAAGATCTATGTTTTTGTCTCAATACGATGCTTTACAGAACTTAATGTGGCTTGCATCTAATCAGATTTGACCTCAGTGTTGTTTGGTTTTGGTCTTTCTTCTACTGCTGCAGCACAGGATCTGAACATGGCCAAAGTAGAGAGCAGCAGTACAGTCACTGCAGTCAGTAATAGTAGCAGTACATCTAAACTGTAGTATGAGTACCAGGCCATCTTATAGGCCTCTGTACGCAGGTGAAGAGCCCCTTTATGGCGCATCACATATTCCACCCAGAAGATGGCCTGATCCATGGGTGACATTTGCTGATCTCTGTGCAAACGTGACAGTCTTTGCATGTTCTGTCTGTAGCTATCCTGATGGAGCACCTCGTTGATACCTTGCTCAAAACTGTGTCCGTTGACGTCACCAAGCTTAATGATCTTCACACCTCCTCTATCCTGCAGACGGAGAAGGTTGTCATACTGGTCAAAGACCAAGGGTATGCTGAGCACAGGGACCCCGTGGTAAATGGCCTCCTGGACTCCATTGGTCCCACCGTGAGCGACGAAGACTTTGGTCTGTGGGTGGCCCAGGAGGTCCTTCTGTGGCATCCAGTCCACTATCAGGGTGTTGTTGCCCAAAGTAGAGGGACGTTCTCCTTTGTGCCTCCATATCACCTGATAGGAAAATGAACAAATTTGTGAATTTAGTGTGTATCTATTTGCCAGCAGATGACTGGCAGATGATGGGGCGGCTGTGGCTCAGTGGGTAGAGCGGGTCGTCTAGTGATCAGAAGGTCACCAGTTCGAATCCCGGCTCCCCCTAGTTGCATGTCGAAGTTACTGAATTTGGGGTTCAGTAACTTGAGCAAGATACTGAACCCCAAATTGCTCCTGATGAGCAGTTGGCGCCTTGCATGGCAGCCTCCGTCATCAGTGTATGAATGTGTGCGTGTGAATGGGTGAATGTGGCATGTATTGTACAGCGCTTTGAGCTGTCGTTAGACTGGAAAAGCGCTATAAAAATGCAGACCATTTACCATTTATGACGATGCTGCCATTGCTGCAGCCTGTCTCCACTTACCACACACAGTAAACTATATAGTAATACTAATAATTAAACCAATAATGCACTTCATAGCGAAAGCAATTTCATGTTTAGTCCACTATTTGCTGGCGTTTTACATTACTGCAAACCACAGATACATTCAAGTTTGTACGAATCATATCAACATTTTTACGATGATTAATCACGTCTGACACATTCTACAGATATTAAAACATATTAAAGTATACATTGTTACTATGTTGTCATAACATACAATTGAAAACTGAACCAAAAGAAACGTAAGGGCTCAACATATCCATGGTTTGCAGAAACGCACATAGCCAACATTTATTCTGACAATTGGGTACACAAATTACTCTCATTGCAAAAAAAAGAACTAAATCACTGAGTTACCTTCTGAGGCATCTTTGCAAAGACACTGGCAATTTCATCGGCAACCTCTGTGGGTAAAGCATCAACTAGAGTTCCCAGAGTCATGATGATCACTCCATGCTCCCCAGAACTCTGAACAAAGTCCTCCAGGTCTGCTGGCAGAGGTTGGGCTGGTTTGCACTGGAACCCTCCTATGTAGATTACATTTGGCATCGTGGGCCGTGGGAAATCAAACACAAAGTCTGACCTGAACAGCCAGATATCTGCTTCCCGTAGAAGTGATATGATGTCACATCCACCCTCGATATATTTTTCACACAGGGCATCATATGTTGGCCCCACCATGAATTTCTGCTGGAAAACTATAATACTGTAGAAAAACATGTTCTTGACCCTCTGTATGAAATTCATCTTGTCCATTAAGCCCGATCCTGGAACTGGAATGTAAGACAGTGGTGAAGGGGCTATCTCAAAGTGGCCTTCTCCGCTGGTGATCCAGCGAACATTGAGCACTGTGGGCAGTTTGAGATACTTGGCCAGTACAAGCCCTTGTGCAATGCCTGGGTCAGTGAGAACAAGATCAAAATGGGAATCCGTCAAGCTCTTTGTGGTCTTTTCATCATCCAGGAGTTGAACCAGGGCATCAGACCACATAGAATGAATCTCAGTGATCATAGAAAGGAAGTCCTTGGTAAGTTTGAAGAAAGTAAGTGCTCAGGCCCCCTCTCTCTGTGCCTGAAAAAATAGCAGTACAGTGGACTTAACAAATGAATGACTAAATGACCCAAATGTGGCGCAGTACATAATTCAAAATGACCTACCCTCATTTGCTCCTGCAGGTATGCTTCGAAAATGTCCTCAAAACCTTCACTCACTTTGAAGGCAAGAGATGTGTAGAGAGGAGACTTTTCTGGGATGTACCAGCTGTTTGAGGGCCTTATCACAGTGATGCTGTGTCCCCTGGCATGAAGCTCTTCCAGCAGGATCTTCATATTGACCCAGTGGCTGCCGTCCAGAGGGAACACCAGAATGTTTCCTCCATCGGAAGGTTGTGTGAAGGAAATCAGGCATGCACTGAGGAATACAAATATTCCAGAAGCACAATGCAATGGCATAATCCCTAAAATGTAAGAGAGAGAGAGACGACAACATGATATATCTCATGAGAGATGAAATGTGCTGAGAAAATTTCAATCACCGATAAGAAATGTAGTATAAAACCAGACACAAAATTGCAATGCTCTGAAAATGACTTACCCATGCTCATGAGCGGCAAATGTAATCCCCGCTGCTGGAAAACTGAGAGTCCATCCAAAAGATATTTGAGTTCAAACTCTAGGTTCAGAGATGATCGGCCCTTCTATTGGTAAATGAGTTACATGAGATAAGGCTCACTGGAGGCCATTACACTTCCATGAATGTTTTGCTAATAATAAACTATTTCTGCTTGTCACGATAATTGTATCGATTTATTTTGTGTTCCTATTAAAGTGCTGGTAGTATCTGGGGGTGCAGTGTAGTTATTTTAATGTGTTTCTCTCGTTAAGGCTTGCATCAGAAGAACCTGTGACCCTTTTGTAAGTTCATTTTCATGAGGTTTTTGACAGGGAGGTTGGTTTAAGACAACTGATGTCAAAAATAACTGCCAGCTGAACTCAGGTTGCAGGTGTCAGAACTAAACTCAGTGAAGTTAGCTGGTATTGCACAAAATACCAATCCTCCCTGTGAGTCTTATACTGTTCTTTACCATCTCCTATTGGGTTCCAGCTACTGATTAGTTTTCAATTATTCTTAGTGAAGTTTACCTTCTTAGCCGTAGTTCAGCAAGAGAGAGAGGAATTTGAAAATAAATAAAATGTCATTTAAGTTTGCTTTGATGAAACATTTAAAGAAATGATTGCAAATATCCATCCATTGTCAACCACTTATCCAGAGTTGGGTCGCTGGGGCAGCAGCTTCAGCAGCGAGCCCCAGACTTCCCTTCCCCAGCCACGTCCGCTAACTCTGACTGGGGAATTCCCAGGCGCTCCCAGGCCAGAGAAGAGATATAATCCCTCAACCTGGTCCTGGGTCTACCCCTAGGTCTCCTCCCAGTTGGACGTGCCAGGAACACCTCCCTAGGAAGGCGCCATTGTGGCATCCTCATCAGATGCCCGAACCAGCTCAACTGGCTCCTTTCCATGCAGAGGAGCAGCGGCTCTACTCCGAGATCCTCCCAGATGGCTGAGCTTCTCACCCTATCTCTAAGGGAGACCCCAGCCACCCTGTGGAGAAAACCCATTTTGGCCGCTTGTACCTGTGATCTCGTTCTTTCGGTCATGACCCATCGCTCATGACCATAGGTGAGGGTAGGGACGAAGATTGACCAGTAGATCAAGAGCTTTGCCTTCCGGCTCAGCTCCCTTTTCGTCACAACCGTGCAGTGAAGCGCATGCAACACCGCACCCGCTGCTCTGACTCTCCGGTCGATCTCACTCCCCATCATCCCCTCACTCGTGAACAAAACCCAGAGATACCTAAACTCCTTCACTTGGGGCAAGGACTCATTCCCCACCCAGAGTAGGCAATCCACCGGTTTCCTACTGAGAACCATGGCCTCAGATTTAGAGGTGCTGATCCTCATCCCTGCTGCTTCACACTCAGCTGCGAACCGATCCAGTGAGCATTGTAGATCTAAAGCTGATAGTGCCATCAAGAGCACATCATCTGCAAAAAGCAGTGATGCGATCTTCAGGTCAGAGACCTATAACCCCTCCACACCACGACTGTGCCTCGAAATCCTGTCCATGTATATCACAAACAGGATTGGGGACAAGGCACAGCCCTGGTGGAGGCCAACACCCACTTGGAACAAGTCCGTCTTACTTCCGAGTACATGCACGCAGCTCTCGCTTTGAGAATATAGGGATTGGATGGCCCTGAGAAGGGACCCCCTCACCCAATACTCCTGCAGTACCTCCCACAGAACATACCTGGGGACCCGGACATACGCCTTCTCCAGATCCACAAAACACATGTGGACTGGGAGATTGTACTCCCAGGCACCCTCCAGGATCCCTGCCAGAGTAAAGAGAGAGTTGTTTGACTACCACAGTGACTTCACCCAGGGTAATCGGAGATGATACCCCGTCATCCTCCAGCTCTATCTCCACTACAGAGGGTGGCTTAGTGGGATTCAGGAGGTCACCAAAGTACACCTTTCACAAGGTTGCATATTCCAAACTGCCATTCGGTGCGTATGCACAGACAACAGTCAGAGTTTTCCCCACAGCCCTTAGGAGCAGGGAGGCAACCCTCTTGTCCACCGGGCTTAACTCCAACATGGCAGCACTCAGCCGGGGACTTGTGAGTATCCCCACACCCGCCCAGCGCCTCACACCTTTGGCAACTCCAGAGAAGAATAGTGTCCAGCCCCTATCCAGGAGTTTGGATCCAGAGCCAATGCTGTGCATGGAGGCAAGCCCCACCAAATCCAACCGGTAACACTCAACCTCCTGCACCAGCTCCGGCTCCTTCCCCCCCAGAGAGATGACGTTCCACGTCCCCAGAGTCAGCCTCTGCCGCCCAAGTCTGGGTCACCGCGGCCCGTGACCACCACTGCCACCCATGTGGCAGCGCACCCGACCCCAGCGGTTTCTCCTGTGGATGCTGGGTCCAGGGGATGGGGGAGGGAGAAGTGCCACGTTGCTTGTTCAGGCTGTGCCTGGCCGGGCCTCGTAGCAGACCCAGCCACCAGGCGCCCGCTCACGGGCCCTCCGTCCGGGCCTGGCTCCGGATGTGGCCCCGTGGTCTGGGCAGGGTCTCTCGCCTCACACCTGTGTCTTTCATGGAGTCTTTGTGAACCATACTTAGTCTGGCCCTTCACCTGAGAGCAGTTTGCCTTGGGAGACCCCACCGGGAGCACATGGCTCCTGACAACCTAGCTCCCACGTTCATTGGGACACGCAAACCTCTCCACCACAATAAGGTGATGGTTCCCGAAGAGGCTGATTGCAAATATGTCACAGAATTCAGAATCGTATAATGATCTGGACTTAATTAGTTTTGTCACCTCTGAATTGGTTTCCACACAACGCCATCAAGATTGAGGCCCCGTCCAGACGACAACGCCGTTTTGCGAAAACGCACATGTATTGCATCGTTTTGGCCGACCGTCCATACGGATCCTGAAAACGCAGCGCCTGAAAACGCACTTTTTTGAAAACGGGTCTCAGGGTGGAGAAATCCAAAAATGCAGCCCTCCCGTTTTCATGTGGACGGCGAATCCGCATACTTTCCAAAACGATGACGCCATTGCCCCACCCCGCAACGTCCCATAACAACAACAACAATGGCGGCCTGCATGCTCGTGTTCGTGCCGCAGAAGATATTGAGCCTTTCTTGCAACTTACATGCCTTGTAGTTGAGTGTGAGCCGTAGCAGCAGTTTGACCTCATTAACGGTCCACACAAACGATTCTGGTTTCCTTGCACTAGCCATTTTCATCTTCTTCTTGCTGTGTTCGGTTTCTCCGTCTACTGTCTGTTTACAGCGCGCAAGCTTGATGCGCATGCTCCGTGTCTTCTTCTCCGTTTTTGGTGAATGTCAAGCGCCACCTATTGGCCTGGAATATGAACTACAGCGTTTTCTGTCGTTTCAGTCGTTTTCAGTGAAGATGTGTGGACGCAAATATTCTTAAAACGATGACGAGGAAGACGGAGAAAAAAAAGATCGTTTTCACCCGTGTGGACAGCCCCTAAAGGTCAAGACTTTGTTACACTAGAAACTGGTTTTGCTTGACAACCACAAGTGGTTTCAGCTGGTAGTATGTAGTGTGGACATCCAAGTTACAGATGGCAAGATCCATTAATGTGTCTCTCAAGTAAGTTATTGTAGTCAGGAAGATTTTCATGCAGAATATCTACTATTGTATGAGTGAGTAGAAACAGTAGCAGTTCCTTTGAATACCTTTTTATTCATGGTTGCTTAAATCAAAGATGTCATGAAATTGTGGCAGACAAGACACAAAATATTTTTTAACATATGTTGATTGTCTGGACATTACGTTTCCACCTAACATTATTAAGATTGAAGGTAGTCAAGATTTAGTTAAAATGAAAATGGATCAGGCAGTCAGCCAATTGCTCCATGCTTATTGATTAAAGTGGATGGGAAATTACAGATTTATGTTAATGATTTTTGAATGTCTTAAAAGTGATATCTTAAACTGTCCAATTACATTTTACAAAACATTTTAATAGAAAGGTGGATAAATTATTTCACACTATTTATATTCAATATGACTGAATCAATTGACTGACTGTCACTTTACTTCATGAATAACAGAGACACAAATATGACACATTAAGATGAATTTTTTTGTCCTTATACAATGTTCTATAGAACTCATTGCAGCTGATTTCTGAACAAATTTGACCTCAGTGTTGTTTGGTTTTGGTCGTTCTTCTACTTCTGCAGCACAGGAACCTGAACATGGCCAAAGTGGAGAGCAGCATTACAGTCGCTGCAGTCAATAATAGTAGCAGTACATCTAAACTGTAGTATGAGTACCAGGCCACCTTATAGGCCTCTGTACGCAGGTGAAGAGCCCCTCTATGGCGCATCACATATTCCACCCAGAAGATGGCCTGATCTATGGGTGACACTGGCTGATTTCTGTGCAAACGTGACAGTTTTTGCATGTTCTGTCTGTAGCTGTCCTGATGGAGCATTTCATTGATACCTTGCTCAAAACTGTGGACGTCACTGAGATTAATGATCTTTGCACCTCCTCTATCTTGCAGACGGAGAAGGTTGTCAAACTGGTCAAAGAACAAGGGTATGCCAAGCACAGGGACCCCGTGGTAAATGGCCTCTTGGACTCCATTGGTCCCACCGTGAGCAACAAAGACTTTGGTCTGTGGGTGGCCCAGGAGGTCCTTCTGTGGCATCCAGTCCACTATCAGTGTGTTGTTGCCCAAAGTAGTGGGACGCTCTCCCTTGTGCCTCCATATCACCTGATTGGAAAATGAACAAAATTGTAAATTTAGTGTTTATCTATTTGCCAGCAGATGATGACGCTGCCATTGCTGCAGCCTGTCTCCACTTACCACACACAGCAAAATATGTAATAATACCAATAATTAAAACAATAATGTACGAAAGCAATTATACGTGCAATCCACTATTTGCACTACTAAGTGATGTTGGCATTTTACATTTCTGCAAAGCAAAGATACATTCAAGTTTGTACAAATCAAATCAACATTTTTACAATGATGATACAATGTCTGACACATTCTACAGATATTAAAACATATTAAAATATCGTTACCATGGGCGTACCGGATGCGGGGTATCTGTGCCCTCTGTCCTCCGCACTTTTTACAGCCATTACAACAATTCAATTCATTTTTAACACGTGGAAATGCGTTTTTCCTAGCCACCTTTAAACGCACTGGCTCTGAGCAGGCAGAGCCAGGCAGCAAACACCGCTGTCTTGTTGTGATTTGAATCACACAGATTCGATCAGATCAGATCTGTTTTAACCATGTTCAGCAAACCAGCCAAGAGGCAAAGAACTTTACTCAGTTTTTTCCAAACAAACCATGTAAGTTGAGTAATGCTGCTGTATGTAGATAGTGTTAAGCTAAATGATGACCAATTAATAGATGTCAATATGTCAAGTTAAGCTAGTTAACAATTGTTAACTGTTACCTATTTAAAATCACTTGCTAGATGCGGAGGTGGTAGTAACAAGTCACATTTACTTGAGTAACTTTTTGGATAAATTGTACTCTTACGAATTGTATTACTGCAAAATACGTTTTACTATTACTTGAGAAATATTATTCTAAAGTAACAATACTCTTACTTGAGCAACGTTACAATTTTTGGCTACTCTTAACGTTACCCACTTCTGGGTAGAAAATAATATATGTTATTTTTGTAAAGATTTAATTTATTTTGTGATAGTTAAAGTTTAAAATACATGAATTAGCTGATTAGTATTTTGATTGAATGATTACATTAATGTTCTTATTTGATTAATAAATCAGACGTTAGGCAACTCAAAAGTTACTCAGTACTTGAGTAGTTTTTTTCACCAAATACTTTTTTACTCTTACTCTTGTAATTATTTGGATGACTACTTTTTACTTCTACGTAAATAATATTGTTCTAAAGTAACAATACTCTTACTTGACTACAATTTTTGGCTACTCTGCCACCTAGAAATAAACCCACTCCTTAATTTCTGCACAGAACTTGTGCTCACTATTGTTTTGCACATAGTCTTTTAACCTTTATACAATAGAAAGAGCAAGGTCAGGGAGGAGAAAGTGGACTAGAGACCAGCAAGGATGATCATGCAGGGTCACAGGTGAAAAGAGAATATAACTAGCTGAAAAAAAATATCGATAGCATAAAAGTGACTTTGTGATTAATTTCCACAATTATGTCACCACTGCTATTCTTAATTCTGTTTATAAATTTTGCTTTGCAAATTTATTATCTATATCGTTGCAGGAGAAATTGTAGGAGAAATTATAATTTGCTAAGGAAATGTCTATTGGATTAGAGTGGTTATGTGGTTCTTGAGCCACTAAGGGGAGGCGCAATTGAATGCGAGAGGATGAAAAATCACTCAATAGACATCTGAACAATTTGTCCCCCTCACTTCTGAAATGGTGGCTACGCCTCTGATTGTTACAATTTTGTCACAACATAAAATTGAAAACTGGACCAAAGGAAATGTAAGGTCTCAACATATCCATGGTTTGCAGAAATGCACATTGCCAACATTTATTCTGACGATTGGATAGACTAATTACTCTTGCCTTGTCATTTCAAAAGAAAACTGAATACTATATCACTGAGTTACCTTCTGAGGCATCTTCGCAAAGACGCTGGCAATTTCATCTGCAACCTGTTTGGGTAAAGCATCAACTAAAGTTCCAAGAGTCATGATGATCACTCCATGCTCCCCAGAACTCTGAACAAAGTCCTCCAGGTCTGCTGGCAGAGGTTGGGCTGGTTTGCACTGGAACCCTCCTATGTAGATGACGTTTGGCATCGTGGGCCGTGGGAAATCAAACACAAAATCTGACCTGAACAGCCAGATATCTGCTTCCCGTAGAAGTGATATGATGTCACATCCACCCTCGATATATTTTTCACACAGGGCATCATATGCTGGCCCCACCACAAATTTCTGCTGGAAAACTATAATACTGTAGAAAAACATGTTCTTGACCCTCTGGATGAAATTCATGTTGTCTGTTAAGCCCGATCCTGGAACTGGGATGTAAGACAATGGTGAAGGGGCTATCTCAAAGTGTCCATCTCCGCTAGTGATCCAGCGAACATTGAGCACTGTGGGCAGTTTGAGATACTTGGCTAGTACAAGCCCTTGTGCTATGCATGGGTCAGTGAGAACAAGATCATAATGGGAATCCATCAAGCTCTTCATGGTTTTTTCATCATTCAAGAGTTGAACTAGGGCATTAGACCAGGTAGAATGAATCTTAGAAATTACAGAAAAGAACTCCTTGGTGAGTTTGAAGAAAGTAAGTGCTGAGCCCCCCTCTCTCTGCACCTGAAAAAATAGCAGAGAAGTGGACTTAAATAATGAATGACTAAATGACCCAAATGTGGCCCAGTACATAATTCAAAATGACCTACCCTCATTTGCTCCTTCATGTATGCTTTGACAATGTCCTCAAAACCTTCACTCACTTCGAAGGCAAGAGATGTGTAGAGAGGAGACTTTTCTGGGATGTACCAGCTGTTTGAGGGCCTTATCACAGTGATGCTGTGTCCCCTGGCATGAAGCTCTTCCAGCAGGATCTTCATATTGACCCAGTGGCTGCCGTCCACTGGGAACACCAGAATGTTTCCTCCATCACAAGGTGGTGTGAAGGAAATCAGACATGCACTGAGTAACACAAATATTCCAGAAGCACAATGCAATGGCATAGTTTCTAAAATGTAAGAGAGAGAGAGATGACAACATGAGAGATCTCATGAGAGATGAAATGGGCTGAGAAAATTTCCGTCACTGATAAGAAATGTAGTACAAAACTAGACACAAAATCGCAATGCTCTGAAAATGACTTACCCATGCTCATGAGTGCCAATTGTAATCCCACCTGCAGGAAAACTGACAGTCCATCTAAAAGATATTTGAGTTCAAACTCCAAGTTCAGAGATGATCGGCCCTTCTACTGGTAAATGAGTTACATGAGATACAGCTCACTGGAGGCCATGATACTTCCATGAATGTTTTGCTAATAATAAACAACTTCTGATTTGTCATGAATTGTATCGATTTATTTTGTGTTCTTATTAAGCTGCTGGTAGTATTTGGTAGTGCAGAGTAATTATTTGAATGTGTTTCTCTCGTCAAGGCTTGCATCAGTAGAACCTGTGACCTCTTTCATAAGATTATTTTCATGAGGTTTTTGACCGGGAGGTTGGCTGACAACAACTGATGTCAAAAATAACTGTCAGCTGAACTCAGGTTTCAGGCGTAAGAACTAAACACTGAAATTAGCTAGTATTGCACAAAATACCAATCATCCCTGTGAGTCTTATACTGTTGTATATTATACAATTACTTAATCAACACTGAAGCTGATTGACTGATATGGAGCTCAAGTCATTACCATCTCCTATTGGGTTCCAGCTTATGATTAGTTTTTAATTATTCTTAGTGAAGTTTACCTTCTTCGCCAAAGTTCAGTAAGCGAGAGAGGAATTTGAAAATAATTAAAATGTCATTTCTGTTTGCTTTGATTAAATATTTAATGGAATTACTGCAAGTATGCCACAGAATTCAGAACGCATTTTAATGCAGAATATATACTCTTGTGTGAGTGAGAAGAAACAATAGCAATTCCTTTTAAATACCTTTTTTATTTATGGTTACTTAAATCAAAAATGTCGTGAAATTTTAGCAAATAAGACCTCGAATTGAGAACAGATGTTGATTGTCTGGAGATTATGTTTCCACTTAACACTATCAAGATTAAAGGTGGTAAAGTTTTTGTCACAATGGAAATGGATCAGGCAGTCAGCCAGCTGCTCTATGCTTATTCATTACAGTAGATGTGAAATTACAGAATTATGTTGATGATTTGGGAATGTCTAAAAACTGATATCTTAAACTGCCCATTACATTTTACAACACATTATACAATGCTAAATAATATCACACAATTTTTATTCAATATGACTAAATCAATTGACTGACTGTCACTTTACTTCATAAATAATAGAGATACAAATGAGATACATTAAGATTAATGTTTTTGTCCGAACACAATGCTCTATAGAACTCATTGCAGCTGATTTCGAAACAAATTTGACCTCAGTGTTGTTTGGTTTTGGTCTTTCTTCTACTGCTGCAGCACAGGAACCTGAACATGGCCAAAGTAGAGAGCAGCAGTACAGTCACTGCAGTCAGTAATAGTAGCAGTACATCTAAACAATAGTATGAATACCAGGCCATCTTATAGGCCTCTGTACGCAGGTGATGTGCCCCTTTATGGCGCATCACATATTCCACCCAGAAGATGGCCTGATCCATGGGTGACATTGGCTGATCTCTGTGCAAACGTGACAGTCTTTGCATGTTCTGTCTGTAGCTGTCCTGATGGAGCACCTCGTTGATACCTTGCTCAAAACTGTGGCCGTTGACGTCACCGAGCTGAATGATTTTCGCACCTCCTCTCTCCTGCAGACGGAGAAGGTTGTCATACTGGTCAAAGAACAAGGGTATGCCAAGCACAGGGACCCCGTGGTAAATGGCCTCCTGGACTCCATTGGTCCCACCGTGAGCGACGAAGACTTTGGTCTGTGGGTGGCCCAGGAGGTCCTTCTGTGGCATCCAGTCCACTATCAGGGTGTTGTTGCCCAAAGTAGTGGGACGCTCCCCTTTGTGCCTCCATATCACCTGATGAAAAAATTAAAAGAATCAATGTGAAATAACACAGTAGTGTAGTACACCAGTTGTTAGGAAACATTAATGGTTAATTTTTCTATAAATCATTTGTTAATACCCACTCATTGAGACTCATTAGACTCCCCTGGGGAGACTGTCAGTCTATCACAGGGCTATGAAACCCATTTTTAGTAGATGTTTGCATTAAAAGAAACTATTTGCTCATTTGTCTTTCATCAATTTCTCTGTTTAAACTTTAATATTGCTTATGTTTATCTATATTTAATGTTGTTGCCTGTTGTAGTCGAGATAAGGCTTAGTCTTGAAACTGGACTCTGGTCTCAATCTCATCTCTGCATTGACCACATTCATACTCTGTCTTGTCTCCATGACTGACACAGAATACTCCAGACTGGTCCAGACCTCAGCTGCGAGGATATCACTCAATACCGGTGCAATTTCTACCATTGCCATAAAGGCTACAGTTTACAATAGAAACACTCCATCGGGTACTGCCTATTAGTGACCTTGGGGTGATTGAGAGTGATGGCAGGTTAACAAGGAGGATGCATTTTGGTCATTTTTCTTACACGCCTCCATCCCCATCCTCATCCCCACCCAATACTGGTCTCAACTTTGTCTCAACCCCTTAAAGTTTTATCTCCATACACTAAGATCTTGGTCATGGATGGATTAATTCCTGCGTGAATATCTGTACGACTGTGCATCAAAAAAGTACAATTTTGAACTTCATCATTCAGCCATTTCCTGTCATTGCAAAATGATTTCACATGACATAATTTACCTTCTGAGGCATCTTCGCAAAGACGCTGGCAATTTCATCGGCAACTGCATTGGGCAAAGCATTGACCAAAGTTCCAAGAGTCATGATGATCACTCCGTGCTCCCCAGCACTCTGAACAAAGTCCTCCAGGTCTGCTGGCAGAGGTTGGGCTGGTTTGCACTGGAACCCTCCTATGTAGATGACGTTTGGCATCGTGGGCCGTGGGAAATCAAATACAAAATCTGATCTGAACAGCCAGATGTCTGCTTCCTGTAGAAGTGATATTATGTCACATCCACCCTCAATATATTTTTCACAGATGCCATCATAGCTTGGCCCCACCATGAATTTCTGCTGGAAAACTATAATACTGTAGAAAAGCATGTTCTTGACCCTCTGGATGAAATTCATTTTGTCTGTAAAGCCTGATCCTGGAACTGGAATGTAAGACAGTGGTGAGGGAGCTATCGCAAAGTGTCCATCTCCGCTGGTGATCCAGCGAACATTGAGCACTGTGGGCAGTTTGAGATACTTGGCGAGTACAACCCCTGGCGCTATGGCGGGGTCGGTCAGAACAAGATCATATTGAGAATCTATTAAGCTTTTGATCGTCTGTTCATCATTGAAGAGTTGAACCAGGCTTTCAGCCCACAATGAATGGGCTGTAGAAATCATAGAGAGGAAGTCCTTGGTGAGTTTGAAGAAAGTCAGTGCTGAGGCCCCCTCTCTCTGCGCCTGAAAGAATGGTTAGGAAAATGTGGTGAAAAAGTGATAACATATCACAAATCACAATATGTGAATGACCAAATTAACCAAATGTGGCCTGATAAATAATCCAAAATGACCTACCCTCATATGCTCCTGCAGGTACACTTCAAAGAAGTTCTCTAAACCTTCATCCATTTCTAAAGTAAGGGATGTGTAGAGAGAAGACTTTTCTGGGATGTACCAGCTGGTGGAGGCCCTTATTACAGTGATGCTGTGTCCCCTGGCATGAAGCTCTTCCAGCAGGATCTTCATATTGATCCAGTGGCTGCCGTCCACTGGGAACACCAGAATGTTTCCTCCATCACAAGGTGGTGTGAAGGAAATCAGACATGCACCGAGGAATACAAGTATTCCACACATACGGTGCAATTGCATAGTTCCTAAAGTGTGTGTGTGTGTGTGTGTGTGTGTGTGTGTGAGAGAGAGAGAGAGAGAGACAGACAGACAGACAGATGACAACATGAGAGAACATCTCATGAATTATGAAATGTGCTGATAAAATTCATTGGGAGATGAAATGTGCTTAACAAGTTCATGGATTTGTATCAGGTGAAAACCTTTTTAATGACACAGTTTCTGCTGTTAAAGCAAACATGTGTTTGACCTTCTGTGTCTTTTTTATAGCTTAACTTACGGAACATTTTACACACTGATAAGAAAATGCAGTATGATATTAGCTACCAGAGTAGTGTTATAATAAGTAATAAGGTAATAATGTTCCTGAAATGTTTCTGAAATTCACTTACCCATGCTCAGCGGTGCAAATAATACTCCTGATTGACAGCAGAATGACAACAATCTAAATGATTCCTTCCATATTTGAGTTCAAACTCCAGGCTCAGATGGTGATATAGTCCTTTCACAGGTAAATCAGTTACATGTGACACGTGTCACATGAAGTTATGGTGCTGCCGTTGATGTTCTGCAAATACTAAACATGTCATTATGTCTTTCTTTCCATGTCGCAATAGTTTTATTTTCTTGCTTTTGCTGATTACCTCCTGTTGTTAAACTGCTGGTAGTATCTGGGAAAGCAGTTCAATTTGTGAATGTGTTTCTCTCTGTCACGCAAGAACAGTGCTTGCATCAGAGGAACCTGTGACCTCTTTCATAAGATGTGGGTTGGTCCCAGAACTGAACTCATTTGACCCGGAGGCCCTCATATCAGTGGTGTAGAAGGTGCTTATATCCTTTACTCAAGTAAATACCAACACCTCACTGGGAAAATACTATATAAGAAGCAAAATTCCTGCATTCTTGCAGTATTACCAGTAGATGTAATTCAAATTTAAAAAGTAAAAGTACATGGGGTGCATTTGAAAACAATCACCACCAGTCCAGTTTGCGCCAGAGTGTTGATGTTAAACTGCTAGTTGCATCTGGGAGTACACAACAATATTTGCTTCAGAATAACCTGTGACCTCCATCGTGAGATCTGTAGAGTGGGTCATGTAAGGTTAATCAGCTCCAGTTTAATACATGGCAAACTAATAGTGCTGATAAATGCCCAGAGAAAATATGAATTCCTGGCGTTCTAGGTATTAGCCAAAACACTTTTAGCTCAATAAGACGTTATTTTCTCCTGGTTTTTGACCAGAGGTTGTTTCTTACAATGTGTGCTGGCTCAGTGCAGATCAGAGGTCATGTAAGATGTTGGAGTTCAATAGAGTTCGTGTTTGGTTGAGAGGTCACAGAAGAAGGCACGTTCAAGTCCATTCATTCTCTTTCTTCTTTCAGGATAAGTTGAGTGGATTGTTTCCACAATTACAGAATGTAAACGTGCAAATGAACAGTCACATTATCTTGGATCAAACAATTCACCTTAACACACTCAGGAACAAAGTACTCAGGAGACCATCTAAACTGACACAGGCAGAGGCTGCCTTGCAATGTGCCAATCAGGAGCAATTTGTGGCTCAGTATCTTGCTCAAGGATAGGTCTACATGCAGCCTTGGGAGCCGGGAACCTCTATAAAGCCTCTCTTGACCAAAATTGTCGGAGTCTGTGACTTGCTCGTAAAAGAAAAAAAAGCTTCGACTTGACAAAACGAAGGTCAAGTGTCAAGTGATTGTACATTGTGGTTGAAGTTGTTGCTACATAAAAAATTACATAAAATGTTGCTGTTGACTTATTATTTTTATACCTAGTAGGCTAACTTATTGTCATTTTGTTTTTTATTTTCCTTTTTCTGTCGCAGTTGCAGGTTAGGGTTAGGCAAAAAGGGGGTTAGGTTTAGAAAAAGATCATGGTTTGTGTTTAAATAGACCATTTACCCACGTGTTTAAAAGGGTCCTGAAGGCCAACTTCTACCATGTGCGGTAGTGACAGTCATTCAAGTTCAGCAAGATCACTCTCATTTTCCACAATCTTATCCGACTCAGGATAAGAGTCGTCAGGGCCCCTTGAGGGTCCTTGACCCAACCGGCCCTTGTGTGGGTTGCTAGGGCTTGGTCAACCCAGGTGTGAATCTTTGTTAAGTGTCTCGGGAGGGCACTCAGTACTGCATGGAATAACTGAAGCAGCAGATTTGAATGTGGCAATTGTTGGGAATCTTGTTTTAACAATATTTTCTCCACATGAGGTGTCCATATGGCATTCTGGTATGTGCAGTGCTTCGCCGAGAAACATTTCTTTCAGCAACTTTATGTTTTTAATAAAAAAAGGGAAAAAGGTAAATGCAGCTGCTTTGTCTTGGCTACATCGGGCTTTTTGAAAAGTAGAAATCAATTTCACCATGCAGCTTACTAAAAACAAACAATTCCCCCGCGTTTAAAGGAGTGCTTCAGGGCAAGTCAGCTTGAGGATAATGAAACTCTGTGACAGATTCTTCCATGAAACATTCCCTCAGCTGGTGGTTTGTTAATGGAGGATACTCGGTTTCAGGCAGCCTTCCAGAGTCTCCCATACGGCAAGAGCTAAAGAGTGTAAAGTTGTTGTGACTAGGACATGAAAAGACGTAGCATCGGATTTTCATGCCCATAATAATATTTATTGCTTTTCCTGGCGCTGATTGAGGGATTTGTTTCGATGTTCCAACAATAAAATTCATGCCAACCAATCCATGCCTCTGCGATTACAAAAGACATGCTTTATGAGAATAAAATGACAGCACACTGGTGTTTAACTTACCTCCTAGGGCACTGAGAAGACAATGCAGGAAACTACTCCCCTTCAGCTTTTACAGTTTGTTCCTTATTTTTCCAGGTGTTTCCCTTATTTTGAGGTTAATTCTCCCTCCAGCAGAGTAGGCAAACACACCCTGAGCACCAGACCATAAACAATTACACAGTAGGTGTGACAGACTTGAAGTAACTACTTAAAGTGATTAACAGTTTAATGTAAATAATCAAAATAGAATTGAAGCCCGAACCCACTCAGCTATGCCTACAGAAATACACCAGGTCATATATCTTGTGAAACAGCTTAAGTCTGAATAAATAAAAGCTGCCATTACAGAATCAGAAGGGTTTATTTAGTTCTTTTTTTTTTTTTTTGTTACAGTCTGCCCAAGCCATTTTCATTTGTCAGCAGGGCTCTGGACAGGATAATGACCATGTGGAAACCAAGGGATGTGTGACTCATGCATCTGTGATTGGTCTCCACAGCCCCACACATGACGAATGAGAAACGGCCTCCAACTGGGGTTCCAAGCGTTCTGATTCTAAGAGCAGATGCACAGATAAACCTCTCACCTGCGCCATGTTCACTCAGTGACCCGGTCACCTCCATTCCCTCACTCAGTATCTGAGTTTCAGGTTAGAGCTCCTGTTGTAGTTTCGTTTGGGACACCACTGACCATCTACTGTTGAAATGATTTGTGGCAGTCAAGTTTATTAATTAATTACTGAATTAATGTGTGCCATCTTTTTTTTTTGTATCTTTCTTTGGTAGGTGCATAAAACAAAGGTTGGGATTTTACAGATATAACAATGATAGAAACAGGGACAGATTGGAAAAACAGGGTGATGTGCAAAATGTGACACGGTACAGGAATAAAACAAAACACTCAACACACATGGAATAATAACCACAATTATTTTAATAAAACATCTTGCACCTTAAAGTAGTATAATAGCCAAGTGTTATAGAGGATTCAGTCAAATATGGTCATCAGAGAGAAGGATGAGATTTAAAGATTGTAATAGATACAGGAGAGGATGATGATGCATCACAAAAATGTTTTCGTGTTAGGCCGAGAATACTGAACCTAAAGGATGGAGAGCAATATTTTCTGAACGCCATCTGAGTAGAGCTGATTCCAAAGAACCGAGAGCGAGGAAACTCACTGGCAAAGACAAGTGGAAAAGATGCTTCAGCTCATTTTAAGCTGTGATTGTTGCTTTTGTTGCTAATCAATTATCACTGTACATTTGTCAGAACCCAAAGCTCAAGGCAAAGCTAGTACCAACACCTGGAGCATTCAAGACTGGCCAAAAATGTCAGGGCTTAATCCATGATTATTACCGCTTCTCGTAGCCACACGGAAAACGATATATCTTGTTTTGTGAGTCCTGTGAGCAAAATACTTTAAACATAGGATGAGTAAAGTTAAATATAACAAATTAAGTGAAAATTAACTTCTCCTTTCAGGGTCAGAGAAAGGGTAACAGCTGCAGTTAGAGTTGATTTTTTTAGGTCAAAGGTGAGACTCTTATTCAACATCCACTTTTTACCAGGGAGTTAAAATTGGATGATCGTGTGGCACCCTGTAACTGTTGGACCTAAAGGACACAAAACTTAAAGAGATGAAAATAAGGCTGAATACTTTATGATGAGGAAAACTTAATTTTAAACTCAGTTGGATTCATTTAGACGCATCAATCTGGTCAGACAGGTGGATTCTCCGTCAACATCCCCTCTGTTGAGCGAGCTCTCGGCTCTCACGCATTCCTCTGTTTACTTTTTTTTCCGGTTTTCTGATGGAGAGCTAGAGCAGGTATGCACTTGCCAAATGACTCTCCCATTATGGTGACATTCTGTGTGTGTGTGTGTGTGTGTGTGTGTGTGCGTGTTTGGAATAGAGCCGCTCAAGTTTCCTCGGGGTGGAGATGATGATGATGATCTCAGCGCGCTGCAGCTGACAGATGAAAACCTTAAAAAGCAAACACAAGTGCGAGATGAGATACACCCTGATGAACTTTGTCTCTCGTGTGCCAACCTGCTCGAGGAAGAAACGTACAGCACAGGCTGTCTCTGTGTTTCAGTGATGGATTGTTTCCCGGGAAAAATGTCAAATTCATTGTCCCTCGTGAAGAACTACTCTCTTCAGGAGGGTGGACTTTGGTTTGGTTACTCACACTGGAGTTAGTTTGTTAGCCGTATGAGCTCATACAAATACACACAGCCAAACTGACCTTTCATTTTCTGAGCTTCCAGTACACAGCCTGAATTAAAGGACAGATTCATTCTCAGAGACTAAATGTGAAGCTGATTACAGGCTCCAGCTGAGCCAAATGCCTTTGATTTGTTCTCTCCTTGTTTTAGGTGCTTATTTTAATTACACTTCGCTGGCTAACTTCATAGAGCCGACTGAAGCAGTCCTTGTTCAGTTATTATGGAGTCACGTGAGATCACCTCAGCGCAGCACAAAATTATATAACACAAATAGTTGTTCGAACTTTCATCAAGTTCTCGGTAATCAAGGTCATGGTAAATCTAGAATTGTAGGCAACTGGACTTGTTAACTGGACTGGACTGACTGTAGAGGAGTTGGCTGGCAGTTTGATTGGTCAAGTAGACTTTAAAGAACATCATTAGATCAGCATGATAGCACACGGAGCTCATCACTAAAAATGTCACTACGCCATTACGAGCCTAAAAAAATACATGAGACGTTTGCCGGTATAGAAGTTGAAACTGTCCATGGACAAGAAGACTGAGCTAGCACAGAAGTTTTGTGTTTATATGTGTGGCATTTATTCTGTTTGGACAATCCCACGATCTTTGCAAAGTATTAATGTTAGCTCAAGTTGGCCGGCTGACTAAACGGGGACTAGAAATCGCCTGTTGCTAGGTCATAAACGAACGGTCGCCTACTTACGATACCGTAAGACACGATACGATATGTTACGATATGACACAAAATGATACGGTATGGCGACGTGATGTGACTTTGCAAATTTATTGTTTAGTGAAATGCATAGCAAAATGAACACTGGCTCTTTGATGAAGTCAGCATTCATCAATCAATAATTTACTGCCAATCCCCGATGCCAAACTTGTATCAGACAGCCCACAAAGTGCGTGGATTGATGGGACTTGGCCGGTCCACTCCTGTTTGCCAGATGTGAGCCACAAGCAAGCCACAGCATGGCCACATGTCAGCCAAGAGCAAACCAAATAAACCAGAAGTGGCCCAAATTAATTGCTTCAATTCGCCATGCTATGACCTGCTTGTAGCTCACATCTGGCAAACAGGAGCGCACCACCCAAGAGATATCATGAAGGCGTAAGTACACTTTAATCAAAAAATAAATATACATGGTTGACTGAGTTTAATTTACTGACAGCAGGGATTGTTGTGCTTTTCTTGTTGGTGCATTTCAGGGAATTTACAGTGCGGCTGTCAAAATCAGTTTCAATGGAAAGTTGACTTGTCAGGAATGAATTCCAGAAGACAAACAACAGGCGTACAGACGTTGTGAGTATGATGAAGTGTAACTGTTCATCTTTTGTTGTTGAAAACCTTTCCTGCCATGCCAGCCACAATTTTACAGCCAGTTCCTTCTTACAACTGGGAATATGTCAATAACGATCATTTTGAGAAAAGTCAAATAAAAGCAACTAAATGTACGATTGATCCCCTTGCAGGCAAGTTCAAAGCCTATGCACATTGATTGATAATACTGACAGGAATAGAAATCTAACAACCTGTATACAATTTGGAAAATGCCCGGGAGTAAACCAGTGAAGTCTGTGATTTGTTGTACTCTAAAACATGCAAAAAAACATTAGCGTGCCTTATTGATCTGCTCTCTAATGTCAGGCGAGCTTTTCATCACAAAATAAACTTTAAAAAAATGTTTTACTGATCGCATTTCTTTTTTCAGATTTCCAGCATATATTGCCAGAGAACCTTCCCATAATGCCGAATGTATTATTTTCTGTTTATCATCCCAAACAGATAAGTTGATTAGAAAATATGGATCCATTAAAGAGAACAAAGGGAATTGCATGAGATAGCAGGACAGCTGCACCTCCACCGATAACAAACAGATGTGTCCAACGTCTGACTTCCATTTATTTACCTTCGCAGATGCAAATTGCTACCAGTGCCTCAGATTTCCTGTCCTGTTCAACATCTGAACAGCGACCGAAGACCAAACTAGTCTCACCCAGTCGACATCCTGTGATGCAATCGACCATAGAGTCATTCACACAAACAACAGTATGAGACCCCACACAGTGATGGAGCCAGCTGCATCATGTACAGTGTAAAGTGTAGACATAACAGATACAAAGCAATATTTCTGTTGCTTTTGGCTCACTGGCGGACTGATCAGTCTGAAAATGTACAGTATGTGTATCAGCATGAACTACAAATCCTCCTTTCCCGACAAAGCCCAAAGTTTAGCAGCTCTCACCGACGTTGACCACCGCTCTACTCTATGCACTGCGGTGTCAAGTTCAGTCATCTGGGAGAGATCAAAAACTCTGATGATTTCACTCTATTTCTCTGTCTTTATCGCTGAAACCCCAACTGACCCCTGCACATGTGCGCACAAATGTGAAGTCACTCACGTGTAAACACGCCGATTACTTTTCCGTCCATCACAATCAATCTTTGTCTGGACACGGAGAACATCGCTGTAGCACCGACAGCACTCTGGAGAGGGCACTTGAATGCACACGCACACACACATTCAAATGCACACACACACACACAGGCACGGTAATGATGATTGATTCGATGACGGGGATGATGAATGAGTGTATCTAACCCATGTTTATTTTCTGATTTCTGATCCTTGTAATCCAAGATGTTCTATATTTTTCCTGAGGGGGGAAAGTTGGACAGTAGTTCTTCTAGCAGGCAGGTTGTTCGGAATTGATGGAAGCCCTGATCTCTGACTTAAGCGAGACTGTTAAAGGGTAACGCCGACATTTTTAAAATCCAGACCATTTTTTTCGAATCCGTCCAGACTAGACCGCAGCTGTAATGTAATTGCTGCGGGCAACTGCACAGAGTCAGAGTACGTCCACTCGTCCAACAATCACAAAGTGCTTTGGTTGAAATAAACCCCTTAATTCCCTGAACTGGATGTGAAAATATTTTGGCTCTACACAACGTTTCCCCCGCTGATTCTCTGATGTCTTGGCTGTAAGTCTCGCTCCTCTCTAACGTAGTGGATAAATAATTTATGTCAACCAAACCAGAGTTATTGATTGTTGGATGAGTGGGAGGACAAGTTTTTGGCGACTTTCATTTTGTTTGTCTGTCCAGTTTGAACGAAGTGTGTTTTATGGCAATGTAACTACTGTTTCTGCAAATGGGGTCTGGTGGCTGTGGCTGTTTCTGCATTGTTAAATAAAAAGAATGTTATTCTTCAACCCTCAAAGACCAAATTTTAGGGGCGCCTGACTCTCCTGTATTTAGATTGTCTATCATATTCCAGCAATTAGCATCAAGTGGCATAAACCATTTTGATTCCAGAGAACCTCAAGTTTCAGTTTGACTCATTTAAAGTCTCAGTTTTACATTTGCTTTGTCTGAGAATAGTTGAATTACCTGGAATTAAAAAAAAAAAAAAAACTTTTTTCACTGTGAACTCAAACAGAACTTCAGGAGGTTTAAGTTTTTTTTTTATTTTGAAAGATGAACTTGGATGATTAAGACTTACAACATATTTAATTTTGTCTACACATGACCTTTCCTAAGCAAGTTGAATATATTATAATATTATCCTAGATGTTTTTCACTGAGAAACAGGTTAATCCTCTATTTCATTCACCACGTGGATGTGAGAGTGAATACAGACGTTATCATATCATGATAGAGGGCAGTTGAATAACCATTGAATATGGACACCAAAAGTAGCTTGGCTAAAACCAAACGAATCAATGCTGCAGAATGGGATGGCATGATCACGTTCACTATGGAGCCTAAAACAAGACATCTGTGATACCACTGACAAGCTGAGGAACTTCTCTTTGTGTGAATTTCCATAGTATATTGATTAGAGATGCACCGATCAGGATTTTTGGGGCCGATCACCGATCACCGATCACCAAAAGCAGTATCTGCCGATCCCGATATTGTCGATCACCGATCACAGCGTCAAATGTTGTCTTGTGTAACTTTCATATATTTAATTAATGATTCTTCTTACACAACATTGACATTGTATTATTAAGTATAAAAATTAGGAGATAAGAAAGTATCATGAATTGACCACCGTTTTATTGCAGGCTGAGGCAATGTGCAATATTTCACACTCTAGAGACTCTCTTAGAGACAACTTGGACTCAGCTTACATAGAGTAACTGTAGCTTACTAGTGGGAATGCATTCAGTCAGGGTGGGAATTTTGTCATTTTAGGGGCAAGTCCATTTGGCCTGCACTTTTTTTTTCAGGGGCACCAAGGCCACGTGACAGGGCACAAAGGCCACTGAGTAAAATGTGTTGATTTACCTTTCAGACTGATACCATAACATCCTAATTTATAATAAGACATGGATTGTGTATTAAAAAAAAGTTCAATACCAAAATCCAACCAAAAATTAAAGTTACATTAGAAAGTAGTTTTTGTTAAGTATAGGGTGAGGGTGAGGTGGTTTTTGGTGTTATTGAATATTTCTCCCAATATAAATTCCCCAAAATTATGGCAAAGCACATTTTTTCCAAACAAAAAATTGTAGAATAACCAGCAGGAGACCACTGATGTGTGGAGGGATTTTGGTGACACTACACTCTGAATAATAGTGAAGTTATTGAATTTTTTGTAGTTTCTCTTTTCGGTGTTGCACTTTGTAGACGGTCCCTGCGCCCTCGTCTCACAGCTGGCTGACCATACAGACCAGAGTTAATGTCCAGATGCTCGTTTTGATTAACATACGGTTGTAGCTCGTTGTCTACCTTACTACGGTAGGAAAGAGCCGTCGTTTGTGTTTTAACAAGGTTTCACTTATGAGTTATTGATCCGGGAAGTTCGAATATGTGAATATATTTCCAACTTTACCGGACTAAATCCTACCACATAAGTCAGTTATGTATCATGTCAAAACCGGCTGCGCTCGCTTTCGCACCTGTGCTGTAACCCCCAATTTCCACTGGATACGTCTCCGCTGCGTTGCGTCTCCGCCACGCCAGCGGAGCAGATACGTTTCACTTTAGTCAATGTGTCAATCCCCACCAGGTCCGCTGCGCTGCGTATCAGCTCCGTCCCAGCTCCGGCAGTCCGGAGCCCTCCGGCAAAAATACGCAGGACTCCTATATCTGGCGGACGCAGGAGCACAACGCAGCAATTCAGCTGAATTTAGCACAGAGCAGACAGGAAGTCAAGCGCCAAAATAACAAACAGCATCCGGTTACCTTTCAAAATAAAACACTCCGTGTTGACACCAGCACACAAATCTCAAAAAAGAGACAAACACAAGCTCTTCTGCTGATCCTTTGGTCGGGAACACTTTGTGTTGTTGTTTTTAATAACACAGACCAATAACTGCGGTCGTGAGTGATTATGTGATTATCGCGGGAACTCCTCTGCCTCGTGAGCCAGCTGTCTACCGTACTGCGCCGTGACGGACTCAATCCGCAATTGGTGGGGACTGGCGGACGGCGGAGCAAAACCGGATCGGAGCTGCAACGCAGCGGACACGTATCCAGTGGAAAGTTTCGTTCTTCTGTTTTGAGACGCAGCTGCTGTTTGAGAGGCTTTCATGTGAGATCATCGTGATGATGAGACTCCACCTGCGCGAACCGCGGACTCACTGAAGTTACTGTGAGTGACTACTGTGCACTCAGGTGTGCACCGGGCCAGGGGCACAGAGGCCACTGTGGCCGTACGATGAGTCTTTTTTCACGGGGCATCAAGGCCAAAGTGCGGGGGAACGGCGGCCATGAAATTCCCTCCCTACATGCAGTTAATGCACTGTCTTTATACTTAAACATCATCTGATCGGCCTGACGTGATCTATTTTGAGAACTCCGATCAAAACCGATAGGGGCATTATCGGCCGATTGCGATCGGTTGCCGATCGATCGGTGCATCTCTAATATTGATTGGATTAGCTGTTCCAAAGTTCTCATCTCTCATTTTCTTCCGCTTTGTTCCAAAGTTATTAAACATTTTTTGATTTAGATTCTTAGCCGCCGCTAGCTGTCTAGGTCCTGGAGGGTTAACAGAAAGGTCCGTCTCTGTTGATGTGTTTTTCCATATCATGCCGTCAGACACTTAAACGAGTCATCACCTGGTTTTTTACATATCCAGTCCCTCTTGGATCGCTTTGGATCAATTCTTAAAACTTATTAGAAAAAAAAAAAAAAATCAAACATAGAGCTTGTTCTGACACTTTTTCATACCGCGACTTTCTCACGCGAGATTATGCGCGAGGTTTTGACCGGTCCGGATGTGCATTGTATTAATATGTAATGAGGCGCATGTTGATTGGCCGCTGGAAGGACAGAGCCAGAATGGGGGGCGAGCCTGCATGCACACAGACTCCAAAACATAAACAGCCCCCTGTCATGGCGCACACACTAAGTGACGAACCTTACGGAATTCAGGCATTTATGTATGAGCCGGAGTCGGAACCCAAACAGGAGAGTGAAGAGGCAGAGACGGTGGAAGAGACACGTTTACAGCAGGATGTCTCTGAATGGTAAATTCTTTTTTTTTCCTTCTTACTTTTCACACTCGTGTTTTACATGTAAGACCTGAGTTTTAATGCTGGCGGTCGCGATGTATGGCATGAAAATGACAGAGAAATAAGCGGATTCGGCGTGCTCACTCTGGCTGAGGACGGCTGTGAGCCGGTGCTTATGCAAGTAGCCTCCTGTGGTAACGTCACCACAGGAGCAGAGTCAAAATATCGTGCTTTAGGAACACGCACTATTGTGCGCTATTCCTGTTCGGAAAAAGAACCAAAGCAAAAAAATAAGCCACTTTCAAACTCCAGCTTTTCAGGCAAGTTTCGACAGAGGTCCAACACCAATATGCATGATTTAACGAGAGAAATTGCGATTTCCGGGTGATGACTCCTTTAAGATAACAACCGGAGCCTGTCAGTGGCAGGAACAAGCACTTGAAGTGTGACAGCATAGATTACATTGCAGGCCGTTTTGCAGATGCTGGCAGCAGCACATTACTGGACCAATTTCAAAATTGCTGTCCCTATTACGCAAAAATGACTGAATGGTCAATATGGTCCTGGATGAAAAATATCATAGTTACGTTTCAGGTAAGAGTGTTAAGCCACAGTAAAAAAATAGTGTTCATATGAGGCAATAAGACAGAAGTTTGTGTTTACACCAGGGAGGGCGGAAGTCAGTCACAGCTGGGGGTGCTGAGAGGTCAGTCATAGAGACATCATAATAAATAGAGGGCAACAATAACGTTTGCTGACTCATTGACAACTTAAAACAATTTAAGTCGTGAGTTTTGAGTTTTGCACTACAACAGACGGCAAAATTGAACACTACCGTAAAGTAGAGGTCTGAGCAGCCACAGCTATTACAACAGCAAGGAGAGGACGGGGGAGGGAAATTCCCCAGACTCCCTTACAAAGTGGCTCGATTTCGAAGTGTTGAGATAGGAGAAACTTTAGAGCTTTGTGAAATGCTGACTGCGACAAATTCTTTTATTATTTGGTACGTCTTGTAAATTCGGCATATGTACAGAATGAATTTTGTTCCATTTTTGTGTAAAAAATTTTGTTTATTTGCATATAGAGTAGGAAAGTAAGATCCAGTCACACTATTTTTTTTTTTTTTTTATCAATTCATGGTTTTTATAATGCCTCTTTGTGGAGGATGCTGCAAGCCCCCCAGAGCACTCCTACTTCGGTTACACCTCACGTTGGCACGTCCAACTGACTGGAGCAGGTCCAGGACACACCGGAGGGATTACATAATACATTTGGCCCAGGACCAAATAATAATACCCGAAAAAGGGCTCGAGGAAGTAGTTAGGGAGGTGGATGTGCTGGCTTCTTTGTTTAGCCTGATGCCAGTGTGACCCAGACCTGGACAAGAGGCTGAAATTGGATAAATGATGCGCATAATGTCGCAAATTAAATGTAATCTGTTGATATTGTTTTTATAGTCTCTCCAGGAGCGGTTCTAGGGGGGGGGCCAACAGGGGCCAGTGCCCCCATAACTCTGAGTCTGGACCCCCCTGTGGCCCCCCTGACAGGGAGTCTGCATCAATAATACAATGACAGATTTCTTGCAATGATTTTATTCTGAAGGGAAAGGCAGAAATAAAGTGTCTCAGCAGTTTACTACCCATACTCGCGAGCCAGTTCAAAGAGAACATTCTGCGCCGGTTGTTTCTTTGCAGCATAATCTTCACAGACATCACTGAACTCTGTGACTAACGCTTGCTGGCTAACAAAGAGCGTAAACGGGTAGAGGAAAAGGCATGTCTGCTGCGCGTCATGCCTCGCTGGAATAACGTCAAAATTCCACTTTGAAGAAAAACTTTGATCACTAAACTAAAATCCTTTTGGTTGAATAACAACGGGCCGAATTTGAAACTCTGCAGCGCTCCAGCTGTCGGGGCCGATCAAGCCACCGACTTTGCAGCGTGCACTGCACACAACAGTAAGCTGGACGGTTATACCTTTTACTGATCACTGTGCACTTCATTCGTCAAGTTGTCCTCACATCTCTAATATACCAACCTTCTATTCATGTGCCTTTAATAAGCTCTCAGTGTTTTCTTGTGGACCGTTCAGAGCTCGACCGCAGTGTGTGTGAAGGGCGTGCACTCTTATCAAAGAGGGATACCTGATATCTGTTTACTGTGCTCACAGCCTAAAGAGAGACTGGTTGTATTTTATTTGCTGTTTATAAGGTACACAAAGAGAGAGATTTATAGCCTCATAAACAACCATTTACAGCAAAGCTCACCCCCCCCCATTAAACTTTGTATCACAGGAATCTGTGCAAAGGGGAAAATAGTGTACGTTGCGTATGAGAACGTGTGTTAGGCCACCAGAGGGTCACGTCAGTTTACAAAATCAAAAGTTCTAGTCAGACGTGGTTTTGCATAAAACAGGCCTGTGTTAGGGAGCAAGGACCTCGTGCAGAACACAGTCACACCTAGTTCAAAGTTCTCCGGGACTTCCTACGGCTTCACATTTACACTGGAGGGCCTTCTGTAAATATCCATAAACAGTGAAAAAGGTGAAGGCCGCGGTGTGATGTAAGCAGTGGAGAGATCCACTCATGGCGCCACCGCCGCAAACGCACACGCCGGAGCCGCCACCGCTACCACACGTTACGCAGCAAAACACGTCTCTAATTGTAGTGCTCTTAAAAGAAAAATAAACCAGTGACTTATTCAGATGGGTCGGTTTATGTAAGCACTGACTGAGCCAAAAGAATCAGAAGGAGAGTGAAGGTTAAAGATTTATATCATTCAACCACAAACATAATTTCTGATACTTTTCCCTTTCTAAACATACCATAAAGCAAAGAAATTAGGTACGTCTTTCTAAAGACGATGTTAGTTGGAGGGGAGCTCATAAATGAAACCAGGGAAATAAAACATTTCATCACTGATCATCAGTTTTCACTGATCCTGTGAAACATGTGGAGGACGGATTGGCAAATAAGTTAGTAGAAACATTTGTTGTTTCCCAGTTTATGAATCCTTATAACTTTGATCATCTGACTTGTTTATTTCCAGCACCAACATGAGGTGGACACTTGTGGTTTTTGCTGACACTTGTGCAGGCGACCCAGCCGGTGTGATCCGTCCAGGCCATGCAACCACGCATCAAGAACAAATTTAGTAGCCCTCTTTTTTTTCAGAAGCACGGGCCCACATTTGGTTTGAGGGACTGGCCTCGCAAAAGCCCAGACATCCCAGCTCAGAAGGTTCACAGGAAATGTCCTCATTCTTTGCTGTCTCAGACCCACCATCCTGCTCGCTCTGTCTTCTTCCACCCCTTCTTAAAGGCCTTTACAGACTCCGGTCCTGGGGAAATAACCAAGACTGGCTCTGCCCGTGGTCACATTCCTCAGTAGCTCCCTCTGCCTCAGCCGAGACTCCATCACCTGTAGTAACTCTACAGCTCTCCATTCCCTGCCCATCCTGATCTCAACGCCATCTGCTGCCACCCCGGGGTCCCTCGAGTCTCTAGACGAATTCAAACCCTCTCGACTTGAACTGTAATTGATCTGCTGATCCCGTGACTTGTCGTCATGCACCACCATCAGGTCACAGTTTTAATTCGCCCACTACTTTGGTTTATGACCAAAAACCTTCAAATCTGATGCCATTCCACTCAGCTTCAGCTTGACATTGTGATCAGTTCTCGTCAGCTAATGTTAACGTGCAAACTCAGATGGTGAACTTGGCCCAAATATTATTCACGCTACACCTCGTCCTCTGTAATAATGTCATTGTGAGCATATTTGGCAAGCTGACTTTTGCCATTTAGCTAAAAAAAAAAACAGGTGATGCTAGTCTTTTTTATTATAAAGTTCCAAATGCAAAAACAGCAAAGACTCTTCAAATCCTGGACCAATGAATTGTTGAGTAGTTTGACAAAGGAGCAGTCTGAGAGACATGAACTACACTTTATGCCCCGTACGCGCCCACTTCTAAAATCCCACTCAGGATCAGTTTAAGCTTTAATTACGTCCCCAGGCCCCGAACTCAGACCTGGTCCTCCCACCCCCAGTGTCGACCGCACTGTATCAAAGCCTGGACACCACTCAAAAGACTCTTTACCTTTCCAGACCCGAGCTAGAGCCAAACATCTGCCTCCCACTCAGAAGGAGTCTCGGCTCCCTCCTCAAAGTAATCATAACGCCACCGTAATCACAGAGCCGGTCCATCACATGGAATGTGCAAAAAGATATCTTTAATGCATTCCCAAATTATTTTCCAGACGGTCCACGCAACCTCCCACACCACACACACACACGAAACAGAAACCAGTGCGGTTTTAGTCGTATTTTGCATTTTGTTGTTTTTCTTGTATTCGGGCCACTCAGTCGGTCTTGACCTACGTAACACCCATATCAAACCTGGAGCCTCTATTATTCTTCTCTTATCAGGACAAATGTTGTGTTTAAAAACAGCAAAGACAAATCAAGGAAGTTCCCATTGACAGATGAGTTGGATTCCTTTGCTGGACTGTTCATATGACTGCAGTATTCTCTTCCAGCTCAGACTTCCAAGTCAAGTATATTTGAAAAATAATTTGCAATATCGATCCATTTTTTCTACTCTTACATCTGCCTCTTGTGTTTCGGTTATGGTACGATCGCCTAATGGAAAAGAACAGTTAAAGGAGCTTGTAAGAAATGATTAAACGCCTCCATGCCTTCCTTCTGTGTGTGTGTGTGTGTGTGTGTGTGTGAGTGCGTGTGTGTGTGTGTGCAAGCACTGATGCATTCATTCAGGGCCAGTGTTTACATCAACCACACATGGTCCAATTTGGAGAGGAAAAGCAAAGAAAGGGTCCATATTGACTATCATGTCTGCTTCCATTCACTCAAAGTCAATGAAATCCACGCTGAGGTCATACAGCCGGCTCTTGTTTCTTTTTCGTCTTCGGTTCTGGACCACGGTCTGTTTTAGAGGCCCACAGTACTCGGGAACACAGCTCGGGAACACAGAATAAAAGCTTCTTGCATAAGAGGCCCACAACAAATAGAAAAAAGTCATATTTCACGTGTATGAATGCATGTAGACATGCTGTGACGTAAGCACCGAGAGTATGAGAATATGAGAATTTAAAGTTCAGCCCGTAGAAACTCAATGTTGGAGACACAGGAGTGAGCTGACCGACACACTGGACTTCTTCCTTGACACAGACCAGACCGAGGAACTGCAGCTTTATCTTATCCACACTTGGTTCAGACACTCTCGCTCAGCGTCTTGCATCAACATTACTAATGAGGGAGCAGAAGTTTTTTTTTTCCCTATTCCCGCAGCACTCTTCTCTCTTTGTTGTCCTTCTGTTTCAGACAAATCACCGGTCTCTAAATGGAATTTGTTTTTTACAATCTTTCTCTCAAAGCTGTGACAGTACCTCGGGCGCTGTTTTAACCTCTGGCTCCTTCTCATCACCGAGTGTGAGGCAGACAGTAGACGAACTCGTTGTTTTCATACGCTGTCCTGCATCAGTTCATGAACTTTACGTTTTTTTGGTCACTCATCAAAATGACCGAGGCTAGCCTGTGTGGTCGATCAGCCTGAGTTTGCAGCCAGCAGACTAAAACAAGCATGAAATCCTTGTGATCGGCCGTTTCTGGAATATCATTCCGTCTGCAGACAAGAAATTGAAACTCCATTCGAGCAGGCATCGCCAGTGATGTCATTAAACAGATACACACACACCACGATGCACAAACCCTCCCCTTGTTCTGTCTATTTTTCTGACTTATCCCCTGTCTCAGTTTTTCCAGCATTGTGTCCACCTGACAGTCTCGTTGAGTGGTAAAAAGGTAAGGAGTTCACTATAAATCCCCCTGATCAGGGTTGCTCGAAAAGCGAGGGATACAGGGATGACAGCTCCTGAGGGTTTTCTCCAGAGGGCCAGTTTGAAGTGTCTGACACAAGCTGAACATCTGAAAACCTGGCACTCGGCAAAATCTGAAGAGCAGCGTTGACTTGCGTCCACGCCCACAGTCAGCACCTACATGAGCACGTGTTTCGGCGTCCTTTTCACCCGATTCTCATGCTATGCACAACCCTGACTCCCCGAAAAGTCGTGTCGCTGCGTAAAACATAGATAAAAACAGAATTTAATCATCTGCAAACTTACTGTGTGCACTTACAACACTGGAGCCCATGTAGTTATATCCTTTACACACTCATGTGTTTCACAAAGTGGTGATCCTTGACCTATCCTATGACAAAATTTCAAGGATGATTCTTTCACACCCAATCATGATAATGCCACGGTTTAACAAATTCTATTTTCTTTACACAGCATTCCCACTTTACATATGGTTAAAACAACTGTTTTGCACATAATTTCAGGGGGTACAGTGGTGAGCAGAGTCTTTCTGAGGGGCAAGGGTGAAAATATAAAAACAAAAAAATATATAAAAAAAATAAAAAATTTCTTTTGCATGCAGGGCAGCATTTATGGTACTGCATTTTGTTTTCTCTGCTGCAAGGGGGGGAATTTTGTCACATTTTCTCCATTTCAAAGTGAAAATGAAAATGATTATCTACTCAGCTTCATGCTGGGGGCAAGTCAAGTGAAGTTTGGAGCTTCACAGAAAAACAGCATTGCAGCATTCTCCTAAACAACGGAGGCAGATGGGGACTTTGTTTTAAAACGTAACAAAACGACCAAATTGATTTGGAAAGACGTTCCGCGTACTTGGATGATACAGGATGTGCATCTATTGAACATTTTCCATCAATTTCAGTTGTTTTGGAGAATGCTGTGCACTCCAGAAATGTTTTGTGGACTATTAAAACCTCACCCAACTTTCCATTGGCATAGTAGATAATGACTGGATTTACATTGTTGGGTGAGGGCAGCCATTTGTACATTGCATCATGATTTCTCCACTGGAAGGACAGAACATCCCAGAAGGAACTTCACTGTATTTGATCAACTACAGGAGCATCCAAAAGTGCACTTTTGCAGCATTTCTTCTTTTCTTTTTTTTTTACTTTCCACAGTCAAACTAACATTTAACACACAGCCCTGTTCATTTCCTCTAACCCTAACCAGACATTGCACTCTGGCCTGAACCATCATCCAGTTGCACCCCCTTCCTCATGCTCAGCCCTGTGTATTCAACAGTGTAATGTACACACTGGTGCTCTTTAACTCATCAGCTTCACCTTTTTTCATCACTGCACTGTTTTACTGTCAATCTAACCCTGGTGAGGTGCCAACTGGCTGCTGGCTGTTACACTGCACACCCCACCTCTGCTGCGATGACAGACACATTCATAATTCCAGTACTGTGTTTGGAGAGGCACTGACAGGGGTGTGCGCGCATTTTTTTCCAATGCAGGGAGGATGGCTGTGATGCAGCCTGAATTAAGGCAATTGTTGAAGACACGGAGCACGTAACAGATGACCACTGTGTCTTTATTTATTCTTTGAATCATTCATATTTTCCTACGACTCAAAGTGTGAATTTAACTGTTTCAGTCTCAGCGTCCAAGGCACATTACGGCGCTCACCTGACGTAATTCACAAGCTGTCACTGACCTTGCCCCGCTGATGGTTGCAGGTCAGTGATCAGAATATTGTAACACATGTGAGCCACATGTGTGTTTGTCATGAGTCACTGCAGGCTGACAAATCCCACGTGCGGCTTGTGTAACAGGGCGATGGGCTTCAAGAATGTTATTGCTTTCCTTAAATAGATTAGCTTGTTTTTAAAACCGATGATGAAAAAGATTTTGACTCATGAATCTTCCTTCTTCAGCTGTTCTCGTTGAAGTCAGGGCTCAAAGCTGCAAATTTATTGAGACATAAAGTGCCAAATTGGAGAAAAAAAAATATTAATATCAATCTACAGTAAATATGTTCAATATGTTTGATGCAGAAATAAGTTCATTGGGTTTTTTTTTATTATTATTATTTTTCCTCAGTTTTTCCGTTTTCCTTTTCCTCAAAACTATTGTCTCTGATTTTGAATTGATTAATTTGAAAGATTCCATGTTCCTTAATGGGTTGAGAAAAAAAACAACTAAAACACATTTACATTAGCTGGAAAAATGTGCTATCATGTGTCATACAACTGAACAAATGGGCTGCCTTTGTTAGCACAGGAAGAGTTGATATTTTGTATATAGGTAGATGGTGTTGAGAGGATTGCGACAATACATGTTCTTTATTTTGTTTTAATTTATTGATTAATTCATTTTCAGCTCAGGAAGTAACCTCAAAATATGGCTAAAGGTACGCACATCTATAAGTCTAAGTATAAAGCCCACTATGACATCACCCATTGGTTTGTGGACTAGCCTCAAATGTGTGGTTTTTGAGCCAGAAATGACAATATTTGGATGAGAGCTGGGCACGATATGGATACTGAGTTTGACTGAACACCCGAGGACACACCGTAATAGCAGGTTGTCAATCACAAGGTGGCCACGCCCTAAAAATAGGGCATCCTATCATATCATCTATTTTACTCTAAATGGGATTACAGTTTACAAAATGAACAGCATGCTGTATTGAAGAAGACTTGAAACTAGCAGTTGAAAACTTACATTTATTAGGAAACTGTTTACTGAGTTAATAAATTGAGTGAGAATTGGGTTAATTTTCTCATAAGCTTACATACAATTTAATTTTGTTTTCAAACCAGAGGAGCCACCCTCTGCTGGCCTTTAAAAATAATACAGGTTTAAGAAACCTCTACATTGTCTCCCTCCATATTTTATACAGTCAATATGATTCTTTAAATCATTAAATGCTCAATATTAAATATTCGGCACTTTAAAACAATAGAGAGGCATCACTTTGCTTTCACTTGACAGAGCGTGACCTGGATAAACTTACGTTAGTGATTATACAGTGTGAATGAAAGGTTTATCAGAGAAGGAGCTGTTTAGTGTCTTTCTTATCAACCTATCAGTTACTAATAGTATAGACCTGCGTCATAATAATACACTATGCAGGCATTAATCATCATCATCATTACTGTGTAAACATATTGTACTTGAAATCGCCTAACACATGAGTAGTGTTTAAGTGTACGTGTATTTCCATGCATGTAATGAGGAGCTGTGGAGTTGGGGTTGACAGACAGATTGATGGATGATGTCTCAATAACGGAAACAACACGTGATGGTTAGGGTTGACTCACAGTTTCCACCTGACAGGATACAGGCTCATATTTTTCATGTGAATGCTGGATACTGTCTTGTGCAGTGGAGCTCCCTGCGAGACAAACAGGGACCACGTATTGTAAAAACCAGGTGGAAAGATGATGCGATGCGTTTTTTAAAAGACAGAAAAAAATATGTTGTTTTAAAGAGTGACTCCGGCAGTACTCCGGCTCTGATTTATATTACATACAGAACAAAAGCAAAGGACCATGCTTGTTGTTCTCAGCTTGTTAGATGGATAAATTCATGTTTCGTTCATATCTTTTTTTGTTTGATTGGCTGCCAGTGATACAGAAGATACAGTAGATGCAGAATTAAAATCCCTTTTCTAGACATGTTTTGAGACATAAAAAGTATTAGTTCTGTCTCCCATGTTTTTCTTTTTTACTTCTGTGGCGTGTTAGTCATTGGTTTATGTTAGCCGACTCCATTTCTAAGCCAAGGTTACCCACTGTTGCTCTCGTTTAGCAGACCGGAGAGAGGCTCTCAAGAACGTGCATAAAGTCACATCCTTTGGACTGTCATGGAAAATCCAACCAGTCAACATTCGAGCAGCATTAAAACAAGTACACCTTACCATCCACTTCAGCAGTTGCGGAAAAAGCTGTCTTGTGTCAATAAGCAAAACACATTTAACAAAACTTGTGGTTTCAGTTGGGGGGGACCACTATTGTCTGCTAAATAACATCTAAAATTGAGCAGCATCCAAGCATCAAATCTGATTTTAAAAAGAAAACACCATTGTTGTGGTTTCCTGATATCCCGGAATCCACCTCTTTTTCCTCACTTTCTTGAGAGACTGTTGGGCAATCGCTTACCACCTTCCACATGCCTTTTCATGTTGTCAGAGGCAATCTCTAGCCTGGTGTTTGTTTGAAGCCTGACGACGATCAGATGCAGTTACGGGTGGTTATGAAACGCAAGAGGGCCGAAGCACACAAGACCAGAACAGACCGGCCCAGAGCAGACTGGGTCCCGCTTAGCATCGTTATTGAGTCACTCTGAATGATGAAGCAGAAGTGGGAACCATAAGTCTCCATCTGGAGAACAACCGAAGCATGCGGCCAGGTCTGATGTTATGCTCTCAGCTTTCACCTTTGAGTCTTCAGTGGTAAGAATATCCACATAAAAGTCGCCTCAGTGGGGAAAATTGGTAAACGACTTTTAAATGAGTCACATCTTACACTTTATACAGTTTGGGTGATTGATGAAAGGTAACGTTTCTCAGTGTCCACACTTAAATCTAGTACAATATGCACCAAAACACCAGCTCTCATTTAACTGGGCTAACAAATTACTTTTAAATGAGCCATAAAGAAAAGCTTTACAGACCGTAGAGGTGATTAACTAAACACGTTACAATGTTCCAACCATGTAAAACTAAGTGGGGGTATTAAATGTTGATTAAAAGGTTCATTGCAATGTAAGCACAGAGGAAAGCATTCAATATTCATTCTCTCTTGACGTAGAGACTCTCGAACAATTCAGAAGATTTCGGTTTATTTACTCTGGTTATGAGATTTTACCAAACCGAATGCAACAGGGTTTTGAGCTTTCTACCACTGCCGATACTGAGGTCTGGGGATTATCCAAAATAACGAGAACATTGTTTGTGGAAAGAAACTTGAGTTTCTCAAATGTGAATTTTTTTTTTAAATGTAGGAAAATGTGACTTTTACTCCAAATTTTTTTTTGTTAATAATCCAAGGCAAAATACAAAGTCCCCTTTCAAAACGACCAGGGCCAGAATCAAATATTGGCATTTGTTCGTGCAGACCATGGACACGTTAAATTGGTACCTTTCATTCACATTGTTTACAGCGTTACAACGTTCAACGACAATCTATGTCATATCACGCTCACGTCACATGTATATGAGCGTATGTCTCTATGTTCAAGAGACCGCAGTGTCCGGGTGGCGTTTCAACATGTGTAAGCGTGAAAATCCACTGGATTGTTTTAAGGAGACGTCAAGGCATCTTCCAGCTGTGTTTGTGGTGACAGAACCAGCTATTTTCAAGCTATAGACCGCTGTTCAAGACGGCGTTTCAACATTGGTAAGGCTGAAACCACTGAATACTTCTAACTAACCAGATTTTTAACCATAACCCTGTTAGCAATTGCGGGACAATTTTAAGCTGTGTTTCTGGCGACAGAACCCTGTGAGCCAAAGCATTTTTCGCAAACCCTTTAGCAAATGTTTTTGTTTTTTTTTACTTAAATCGTGAGCTTAATGTAAGCTGTTTATACCAGTGTTTCAGCATATCCATGGTCTGCAGGAAACATGCACGGCCAACATTTATTTTGGCAAATGGGTCGTGATTACATATTGGTAAACCACAGTTTATTCTCCAACCTCTTAAACACCTTATGACCTTTAACCAGTACAACACAAAGTTAAGTCGACCCCTTTTGTTAGCCCTGACATCATATCGCCTCTGACCTAACACTGCAAATGACAGTCCATTTATAAAGTTTACAAGCAAATATACAGATGCCTGAGATCACACTCAATCCATGTCACACCGGGTTTTGTTGCAGGTAGTGTGACATTTCTGCCCGGTGAGGTCATGCGAGTGCAGACCTAACGTGGTACATGAGGGGTTCCAGGTTTATTTACTGTGCAAACAGAGCCTTCTCATTACTACAGCATGTTCCACTGTTTGATGTAGTGAGCGCTGCGCCACACACAAAGTAAACACTTGTGAGACACAAGCACATACACACACACGCACGACACAGAAAGTCTTCTGTTTTCGCCTGATTGATTAGCTTTTATTGCCCTCACTGAATTCTTCATTTTGTTTTTGTTTGGTTGTTTATTGCTAGGAGCTGGATTCATTCTCCCATTTCTGTTCTTTAATGAAAACGCCGCCGCTGTTACGCAACTTGTTTATGAAGCCGGCATGTAATGGTGTGCAGCTAGCCCCCTGCACGAAGTTAGCCGCGGTCCCCGCACGGTGCCAACCAGAGCTATCCGAGTATGACTTTGGAAACGGGAGGGACAGGATCAGCGTCCCAAACACATGCAGATGCCTGCAGGGTTACGTTCATGTCTGGGCCAGCCCCCCTCTGAAACACAAAGATTTCTGTTTGGCATCATAAAGTGGAATTCTAATGGAGTGTCACTGAGTTCAGATGACAAAGTGCAACAAGTGAAAGACACCCAATAGGAACCTGGGGCAATCTATCATCTCCGACACCCGAGGGACTTCCCCCCCTCCGAGTGTACTGTATATGAGTGTGTGCTTCTCAAATCAAAGCTGTATCTTATTATTTCAATGTCACTGTCAGCGGAGTCCTCATCCCTCCTTATAATTCATTTTGACACCCCGCAAGAGCAGCATCAAGCAATGACACAGGGTGTCTCACTGGCTGCGCTCTGCAGTGAGCCAAACTGTTTGCAAATTGCAAACCGATATAAACCAGATGAGAAACAATTAAGTGTGGAACTGGAAGAGATGCAGGGTGAGGTGCTGAGTAAGGCCGCCTGAAAAACCCCTGAGTTCAGCTTATTGTAATCTTATAAAGCCTGCAGAGCTCTGGAGAAAATTAAGGTAATACAGGCAGTACGGTACTGTTTTTGAGCCAATTGTGGTTTTCTTGCCTAATTAGCATAACTGTCTGATGGTTTACGCAACGAAAATTCATATCTTAGCTGTGAATTTTGCTCCTGATTGAAATTTAGAGCCAATCCGTCTGTGCTGCCTTTGGCTCAGCAAGAGTTAAGGGGTTTTAATCTGGACCAGCGGTGTGACTTTGTGTAACCTTCTTGCCAAACCGTCCTCAAAACAAGATAACAGCTCCTTCCAGCACAGTTCTCTATCTAACCCTGATCTCTGTGTGGGGGGGGGGGGGGGGGGAGAAGAAGAATACAAATCTCTCCTTTTGGGGGATTAGTGGAACACCGCAAAAACTAAGCTCATACAACAAAACGGTGCCAAAGCATCCTGCTTTTCGGTTTCAATTAGAAAAAGCTTTGCGCCGTTTTTTCTGCCTGTCCCCACGGGGTGCTTTGAGCTTTCTTGCATGCCTGCTGTCACTCTCTTCTTCTCCCGCTACACGAGGGTTATGCAAGACAAGGGAGCAACATGTCAGTACTGAGAACCAGGCCAGGACCGAGCGGGCCAACTGAGAGTCTGCTCAGTCCTCTTGCTGCTATTACTCAGGGGCTTTTTAAGATGAAACAGAAGAGACGGAGTCGTAAGTCATTTCTCTGTCATGCCTTTCCCATTGCCTCAGTCCATTCACATGTAGAAGCCGCTTTTTTTTCTTACCCTTTTATCCATCAAGTGTTCATTAAGGACGTGCTGATCTAATATCTTGATCTGAATCAGTACCAATACATTCCTTTTCGAAGAAGACCATATATCTTCTTGGCTCACTTGTCAGCATCGTTATAAAATTCACTGTTTCCAACAATCAGTTACATTTAGTCTGTCATTATATCAGTTTCTAGTACCATGGCAATACTTTTTAATCATGTATCTCACGTGGAATTTATCCATCAATACAGACCTTTATTCTGTCAGCGATGGATGAAAATTGTCCAACAGGATCTCTGTTGTTGTTCTTGTACGCTGTGGTCGGCGGTAGAACTTTAACCAGCCCATTTATACTTGCAACCCATTCATAATCAAGGTTTTCCCCCCCACAAGTGATAAAAGGTAACTAATGGTTTACTGCAGTAAAATCACTTAACTTCCAAGTAACGGGGCGCTGAGTCAATGAGTCTGGCTCTGTACGTTTGTCAGTCAATCATTCAGCGGCAATTTGGCTTCCACACTGTCATCCCCCGGAGGAGTAACATACGTGGTAACAACAATGTGAAACTGTTAAACAGAAGAGAGGAGAGAATCGTTGATTAAAGTTAGGTAAGGTTGGTTTTTGTCTGGTTTTGATATTGTGGTTCCACCATTGTCTGCACTTTTACCCACAATAACTCTCGGGGCATTTATAGTGTCACTGCTGTCTAGCATTTGATAAGGGGTGTTATGGTTAATGTTTACATAAGTAACTCAAGGCCAAAGGCAATGGCAGGGATTAATGGCAGTCTATTTTAAAAAAGACCCCTAGCCTCAAAAACTGACTCAAATAACATTGGCCTGTTTCTACTTGTTTAAAGCAATCTCTCCCTTTAAATAAATGTGTCATATTTGGCCACAAGATACCATAATAACATACGCATATACCACAGTGGCTGTAATATAACGCGAGGCTGTATAAACCTGCTTTACAACCCTAATCTGATCCCCCATCCAAAGTCGTAAATCAGCAGGTCAGCAGTATCGTTGGACAGGACATGAAAGCAGCAATCTCACGAAGAGGGGGTCGAGGCAGCGAGTTCACAGAGCACAAGAGTTATGAAGTCTGGGTGGGTGGGGCAGGACGGGACGGGCGTCCAGCAGCCACAGGCAGCTGCATATCAAGATCTGACCTGCATGACTCAGGCAGACAGACGGAGGAAACACTAAAAAACACCAGCTGTCTGGATGTTTGACAGCCGATTAGGTTCCTACCAGTTTTGTAGTGGTGGAGTCCTCCTAATACGACCTCCAACCTCAAACTGGCTCACCAACACTAAGTCGTAAAGGTCCACTGCAATGTGAAGTCAGATCGGTCAGTGCATCTTAAACATCAACTCTATGTTAACCCAAGTGAAAACATTTAGGCTGTTTATCTAATTCAAATGACCGTAGGCTGATTTTAGTTGGTGGATGTCAATTTCGACAAAATATATGTTTTCTTTGGACATTGAATTAGGCTTCATTGGATTAAATCTTTCAAATGTTTTGTAAGAAGCCGATGTTTCTTTTGTTACGGAAGGATGTATAATAAATCCAGTAAGTGAGAAAGTAAGTTATATTTTCCATAAAACAGGTTCAATACATATAAATACTGCGAGAGTATGGAATCACTTGGAGAAATGCACACAGCCTGTATTCGGCAACTGTGCTTTCAAACGAGCCCTTGGTTATTCTGTATAGTTGTGATGTCACAATTACTCAGTCGCACCCCTTAGCCGTTCACCGGCACAATGGCAGCAAGCCTGCTCGGGCTTGTGAGAGCTGACCAATCAGGACATTCTTGGCATTTCACGAGGTGGGACTTTGAGAAACAGACACTTAAACTCTGACTTTCAGACATAGGGCAAATAGAGGCATCTGTGACATTCAAACACTTCGTAGTGGACACTCAAAGTCAAAGTATGAACCTAAAATGAGATCAGTGGTTTTCACTGTGAAGACCAGGAGGCGGAGAGTGTTGATGTAAGCCCTGTAAAAAAAAAAAATTTTTTAAAAGAAAGAAAGAAAGAAAACTTCACTTCCCACTCTGTGCTCACCTATTGGTTTCTGGAAATCTGTAAAAAAAATAATAATAATAAACGAATTTCGTGCTACATAGTCACCACATTGCCCTCTTGCAGACGTGTTGTCTGACTGATTCTATTTTCCCTGCACCATGTGTGTCTATGTGAGGTAGAAAGTAAAGAAAAAAGTGCAAAGAGAGTCGTGATTTGTTATTCGACATGCTGAGACAGGATGTTGAAAAAAAAGTTGATGTGATGGTGAGTCACTTACTGTAAGGCTGTGTCAACTCCTTCAGCACAAACAATGGAAACTGGTGAGTTCAGGACAGGATAGGAAAGGGCAGGTCAGGAAGGATCGGACAAAAGAAAGGCGCAGACAAATCTGAGCGTTGTGGAAAGCCATAAACACAGAAAGAAATGTTGGTTGTGTCTGAACCTTTGGAATCACTCATATCTATAAACAACATTAAAAATGTGAATCAGCCTATCAAGACTAAACAGATTTCACATGTGTTATTCTCAGAATTGTTCCTAATCAAAAAGTTCCCTGTAGCGTTTCCATTTTTTTTCTTGAGATGTTTTGAAATCCCTCTCATAACAAGTCTTCGTTGTCGGAACATCAGAGGCTGGAATCCTGTCAAAATTTGAGCAAATTCATCTGCTACAAATTCAGCGGGCACTCCAATAAATTCTCCAGCTTTTCGACCTGTCTTAGCTTGAAACAAAGAAATCAGAATAATGCCCTCCTGCCAAATGCCAAAACACAAATCGAAATAAGTCTGAGTGCCTGAAGCCAGGGGGGGGCGAAACCGGTGTCAAACTCTGGAGCCGTTTCGTCTGCGTGTGTTTTGGCTGACCTCATGACATTTTTTTGCCAGCAGGAACTGAAATGTGAAAGACGTTCAGAAAAGCCATCAATCCGTGCCATGATATCGTCATGCAGGCATGTATGGCCCGTGTTCTGCACGGGGGGATCTCCAGTTTACCAAATTACTCTGTGGTTAAATTTGAAGACAGCTCCGGAGCTTAACATGAACATATCTCTGAACATGATGATGACTACCTTTAAAAAAGGTGCCAATCTGAAACGCTGGCCCTCGTTACAAACCTCCTGTACAGTAATAATAGTCCGGCACTTGTTGCCATTTCGGTTACATGAAAGCACTTTCCTTTCTTTTTTTTTTTCCTTTTCTATCCGAGGCAGTTGTTGTACGAGCGCGTGCCCCGAATGTCCAGTTAATCCCCTCAGACAATCGAGGCAGGAAAGTGGGCAGAGCGGTAATGGAGTAAACTTGTAACTGCATCGGAAAATACACGACATGCGTTCACTCGCTGGCGGGCTGTGTGTTTCCCTTGGCCAGGACCTCATGCAGCGTCGTCCCATCAGGCCGTTCCTGTCTGAAATGATTCCTGGCTTTCTCTCCTCCTCTCTCAAGCACACACACAAACACACACACAAGCACACATTTCCACAACACGGCTCTGTTTCCAGCTTCATGTGTGTGAAACGCCGCAATGTGTTGACACAAAGTCTGAAGTTTGCCTGCACAGAGATCCAATCAGTTATGGGGAAGATTTCTAATTGAAACCAGACCTGTATGACAGTATTCATTTACATAAATAGATAAAAATATTAATTAGATCTCATATAAAAGCACATAAGAGCCTCAGCAGGAAACAGGGGACGCGCAGTGAGATCTCCCAAACGGCGACCCGAGGGAAGCGAAGAGGAAGCCTGAGTCGCCTCCTTGTAATGAGAGTCAGCACTTCGGAGTGACTCACTGATAACTTGCTGAGTCTGGCATTCCCTGATGATGTGCACCCTGAAGGACAAAAGATCGCACACCTGTTCAGCTGCAGTTCATCATACAGTCATTCAGCTCTCAGACCTTTCAGACCGTATCCAAACCCTTTTTTTTCCACATAAGGATTTCATGGTTTTTGGTCTTCTAAGGCTGAAGTATCACCATTGCCAGAGCCGAAAATGAGATTAATTTCCCTTCCCCTAAAGGTGAACAACTCCGCAGTTTGCCTAGACTTGTATTTCCAGCATTCGAAGCACTTTTCATTGTCAATTGGATGTCATTTGTTTCATGAATCACCTCAGGATGCATTTATCAAGGAGAATGTCGTCGGCAATACAATCGGCAGAATAAAGGTTGCCAGTGTTCGATCATTGTATAGAAACTTTATGTCCTGACCTTTTTTCAAAAGTATCTGGTTTTGTTGCCAATGACACGTCTCATTAAAAATACCTGCTTCTCGGCTGCAAAGTGTCCCAATCTCTCTTTGAAATCACCTCCTTTCGTTGCCACTAGCACAGGTGGAAACTGTCCCGTCGCCTTGTTGAAATTTCCCACTTTTCGGCTGCAAAGTGTCCTGACCTGTCTTAAAAAATGTCAGCTGGAAAATGTCAGCTGACGTAGCATTAAGACACCAGGTTCTTTCGGTTCGGTTTCAGTTTTCGTTCTTGACTCCCGATAAGAGTGAAATTAACCAATTTAAATTGTTTTTCATCCTCCTTTCACACCAAACTAATTTGTCGAGGAATTCTTCTTTTCCTCTGATCTCTTTGACTTTGGTCGCTCCTCACTTCCTATCAACCATCCACAGCATGTGTTGTAAATTACTCATCAGACTGACTTCCCATTCAGGCGCCTATGAAGTTATCGAAATCATGAACGTCTTTTGTGCACCCCATAAAAAGGGGCGATGATGAGCGAGAGTTTTTGCTCTTCTGTCGCGGACTCACCACTCCCATTCGTTTAATCTCTCGCTCGTGGTGTTGTGTTTGTGTCCATGACACTGAAGCAAATAAAGGTTATTAGAAGCAAACCTCAGCCGCTCTCTGAAACCTCATGGTCACCAGAAGGGGAGCAACGCTTCAAAGCAGCTGTTTCTGTTTTTGTCCGCATCTGCTTTTGCTTGTATGTGCGTGTGATGAGTCATCATTTTATAGATTTTTTTTTTTCATTAACTCAAAAAGTATAGTAACAATTGATCAGTAACTCAATCACAACTGAGTCTGATCATCACGCACATATACCAGTGTCACTGATGAAAGTAGAGTGGTCTTTTTCTCTCTTTCTCAGTCCCTTGCTTTCTTGTTTTTGGAAGACTGAGGCATGTGACTTTGTCTCAGCAAAGTGATGTAGCTATATAACAATGTTTTTCCATGTTACAAACTAAAACAAATCATTAACAAAATTGGTAGGGTCATCCATCATTGGAGAGATTCTGAAGAGATTATGTCTTGTTGAAAAATGAAAAAATGAAAAATTCTGTCATCATCTACTCCCCCCTCTGACAATGGAAAGTCTGGCAGGTTTGTAAGTTCTGTTACGGCATTCTCTTAAACACTTGAAAAAGATGGGAGCTTAAAACCCCATAGAATGGCTCCATACAGCTTGTCTGGCCTAATCCAAGTCTCTGGAAGCCACAGTGGTCAACATTTCGCCAAATGGATTTGAAAGGACAATATTTACACCCCCGCCATGCGGTCAAGCTCACGCACCGACTTCAGGCTACACACTAGCACCATTAGCTCAGCAGCTACGGTGAAGATTTTTGCTTTAAAAGGTGTAAATAATAATAATAATAATAATAAGTAAACAATTTGGCATTTTAGGGCCTATGCAAACTCGGATTATGCTGAATGAGCCTTATGCAGCCATTTTTGCTGAAGCTCCTATCCTATCCTTTTGCTGTGAAGCTCCAGAACTGTTTAGTGGACTACGACTTTCCACTGGCATTTTGCGATTTTGTTGCATCCCATGTCATCTAACTGAAAAAACATAAATATGCAGAAGCTAGATGTCGGTGATTATCTGAGCCGCCTTCACCAGTTTCACCCTTCATCTGGTGGCTGATACAGACTGGTCCATCAATAACGTGTAATACGCTTTGCAGCAACAGCCGTCGCCTGTTTCTTATGTGTGCATGTGTTCTCACCGTGAACGGATATTTATGCATTCATGTGACCCTTAGCCCAGTGGTGGGTTTCCAGTCGGCCGCTGGCCGAGGGGTAGAAGCCAGTAATCCCCGCTCCAACCCAAACACCCATCCAGCTGCTTATCTAGGAGGAAAAACAGGAGTGTGTGTCTGTGTGTGTGTGTGTGTGTGTGTGCTGTCTGCCCTTTTTGTCCTTTTTGTCCTTTTTGAGTCATGCAGTTACAGAGAAAGACAACCGGTGGCTCTTGTCTGCGTGCGCATTTGCACGTCCGTGTGTCAAACAACTCGCAACTCGTCAGTTGAAACTAAGCTTAATTTAGCTGACTGAAAACTCCCACGTGTCCCCTCCTGTCTATAACAATTATCACCTCAGCTCTGAGTTGGTAGCGGTAATGAGAGGAAAAAAAATTATCTGCTAATTTCCTGAAACTCTCTAAGTTTACTCACACTCCCTTGGACTTTAGACAAGTTCAGAGGAACTTGAATTTCAACTTGCTGATTTGATAATTGGCGGAATTTAGACGTAGCCAGCTGTGCCAGGTTAGACGGTTTCAGCCATGTGTTTCCTGTTGCTTCTCTTTTTTTTTTCTTTCTGTAATTCCTCTCAACTCCCTGTTGTTTATCTCTTATCACGAATGAGGTAGTCCATAAGAAATTAGAACCATCAGGGTGACGCGGTGGTGCCGTAAGACAGTTGCGCATTTCTTCTGGATTGCAAGAAAAATAAAAATAAAGTGAAATAAACAAGAAGAAACAAACGCCTGCTGCGTCAGCCAGTGAAGACCTCTTTACACAGTAAATCAATCAAGGCTGTTGTTTATATAAGCAAGAGGAAATACATCCAAAACTAATAATCACATCGTGATAACCTCCTTAGACTGAGCGCCGTTGGTTTGTTTTTTCAAAATCTATTGCTCACTCTGTCCTCGCCTTCCCCGCATAACATTTGGTCCCTCCTGCTGTTCTCGAGATGATGCCCAACACTGACGTTCGCTCTCGCTCATCCAGCGGCTCTTGTGCCACTTTCTCCGAGAGCGAATCACCCCGTGCTTGGCACAGAGCTTGAAGCTTGAGTATGATGCCGCAGAGGGAAGCCAAGGAGTCACAAAAGGTCACGTATTGAAATGTAGACACACAGTCTGCTCCCAGGCTGTTACAAGGGAAGAGGGGCAGCTGCCAAAGCGTCAGGTCTTAAATTCAAGCTCCCTTCTCTTTACGATTTTTAGCATTTCTCAGTTAAACTCCATATGGTTGTTTTCATTATCCCAAGAGAAGAAGAAAAAACAAACAGAGGGGAAGCCCTCAGCTCCAAATTCTCCTCCAGCACCAGCAAAGGACCCAAAGGCTATTCTGCCTCAAATAAACACAACAGCCTTAAAGGATTCAGTTTTGAGCTTCACATCAATTTGTGAGATCCGGGAACACAGCGTCATCGGTACAACATATAGTCCACTGGGACAAGAAACATGAGCGGTAAGAGGATCCAAAACTGTTGGAAAGGACATGTCATCTGTAATCCCTCACCACACTGGTATATTATGTGTGATAGTATGGTATGGTTGCTCAAAGTCAGGCCTGGTTGAAATTGATCTGGACTTGATCTGAACTGATCTGAGTTTCTGGCACATGTTCATCAACTTGGACAAAGTGCGTGGAGAAGGGAAAAACATTCCAAAACTTGTTGGTCTTGTAGCATTTAGACCAGGGATGGGCAACTTAAATGATAGAGAGGGCCCCAAAAATGTTATCCTCACTACCTGAGGGCCAGATTGTGATCGTGCACTTCCACCAGTAGGATACTGTATCCCCACCATTCAATTAGCCAATTTAACACAGAGACAAAACATTCACATTCCTGAGTGATATACAATTATTTCAGTGCAATGATGTCTCAAAAATCATCATTCAATAAAAATAACACAGGCACAAAGTGCAACAGTTATAACAAAAACTAATATTCATGTTTGATGTGCATTTCTACTCTCTGCCCTCCCATTCCATGACATGTTTCATATTTATGCCATGAAGGAGCAATGGTAGATTTTGAGCACAGAAAAATATATTTTGCTAGCACATAAATTATATTTTGAAGATAATTTTTCCCCGGGTAAAACATAATTTCATTTGCGGAAACAGAAATATATTCTGTGCACAACAAATGCATTTGTATGTTTGCTTTTATGCATTTTAAGGTTCAATAATAACCTCTGCGCTCTCACAGACTCTTGCTGGCTGCGCTGCAGACCGCTCACTCTTGCCCTCAATCTCTCCTTCTGTGCGCTCAACTTCGCCTGCACACTGGCTGAAGTTAGAACTGCGTTAACAAACAGCTAATCTGAATTTAGCGTCTGATCTCCAAGTCTCCCACTGGGTTGACTTTGTGGCACATTTATATGGCTGTACCAACTTGAGCGAGTATTCTCCATCACTGCTGCACTCTGTCCTCTGCTGCAGCAGCGCAGTTATGCACGTCTCCGAGTGACACCTCCATCCCTGACGCGTTCTAGTCCAGCAAGGCTCCGCAGGTGTTTGATATAGTAAATAGCCGCCCACAGTGTCTCCACCTTGCTGAGTCGTTTGTCTTCCAGCTCCTGCGGCAGATGCCTTCTGAACCGCGCGTGACCTTCATTTACGCAGCACACTTGGTGCCACTCCATTTGCAGATGAACGCAGGTTCGAAGGAGTAATCACACACGCCGAGGAGTCAGTGAAAGGGGAAATAGGAGAGCCGTGTAGGGAAAACTCCAGGCTGAAGGGCAGTCCAGTCAGAGCGCATCCTAGTGCGCCCCGGTGTTATCCATGGAGAGGCCATGGAGAGCATGCGTGGACATATGAAACAGGCTCCACTAACGCCTCTCTAATAATTAAAAAGAATAGATGTTTGTTCGTTGTGTTTTTGAGGCTCAATGTATGGGGGGTGTGATCCGGGGCGGAGAAGTAGCCCTATCTCTCTCACCAAGATATAAATTTTACTTCCGACGTCAATGTGAATTATTGATATTTGGAAATTGACTCGCCCGCGGGCCGCCAGTTGCCCATCCCTGATCTAGGCCTACACGTCTAGATGCTACAAGCGTTGCTGAAGTTTTGTGGACAGCAGACTTATACTATTGGTCTTGATTTACCCCTCCAAATAAACGTTGCTAACCTCTTTTTTTTAACCTGTACGATTGTTTGATTACTTGTGATTCAGCAATGTGGCAAAGTTCCCAGATTTCAGCACTCAGTAAGCACAAGTATAACCCTGGAACTTCCAAAAAGTGCCCAGCCCCGTCCTGAACGCACAGTACACCCATGACTGTACATCCAGACTTCAATCCCACTTTTGCTCTCAAATAACAGGCAATTAACTCCTTTGACATTGCCAGGGGACGAGTTTCCCCTTTGGTTTCATTTCCCCTTGTGTGTCATCCCGGACGTACCTGAAAAACAAGGAACGGTAGAAAGCAGCTGATCATACACCTAATCAGATCCTGAAGACGTTTAACTGGTTTTAAAAAGTCTGAAACAATAACATTCTGAATTAGACACACTGTTTTTTTTCCGGAGCTGATAATCTCGCTTCTTTCTCATCTCTTTCAAACTCGGCGCCAACTGAAGGACGTTCAAGTGCTGCTTGACAGAGACGTTTGGAAAGATGTTAACAAGCCAGCAGCCTTAACTTCAAGACCCATCAGAGAATTGTGTCTGAAAGAGGACAGTAGATTGGCATTTTCACCGGGGTCCTGTGTTCACAATACAGCCACACCGAGCTGGAATCGTTAAAAACGCATGACTAATGGAGTGTCAAATTGAACCAGGAGTAAATCTCAATAAAATACATTTGCATTGCACACAAAAGCCAGATGTTGGTGTGTGGGTTTTTTTGGGCCAGTGTGAAAGGGGTATTAGTTTACTCCTCCGAATAAATGTTGCTAACCTGGATTTTTCTTAAACCTGGATTTTTGTCTGACTGTTTTTCAGCAATGTAACAACTTTCCTATATGGCAGCAATTAGTGAGTCTAATCATATCATTATCAACAGGAGTGATGGCCAGAACCACAAACAAATAAAGCATCTGAAAACATCAGCATCAGTCGTTTCAGCAAAGGCTTCGTTTGACGTTCATTATCCCAACGCTCTGGTTCAAAAACCTGGAAGGCTGGGTACATCCAGGTCACGAGATACATTCAGCTGTGATTTCAGCTGGACCATGACTGTGACATGTTCTCTTCTCCAAATCCCCAGATTTGAGCCTGTTAGCCAGAAGTCATATTGACGAGAAGTTAGGGATTCTTGTGAGTCCTCGGGGAAGTGTTGGACTGGGCTTCAGCAAATGACCAGAAAAAAATGTTCTCCCCGACCTTTCTCTCTTCTCGGCGCTGCCTCCCGTTTGTGATGGATGAGGTCAGCTCGGACCTCACAGAGAGACTGCTGCTGAAGAAAAACATGAAAAACTGAATTAATTTCTGTATGTGTTTAGAGAAATGTCACAGGGAATGGAGGCCTTTGAACTGAAGCTCGGTTGTATAATTGAAGACAGCCTTTCAGAAAAACCTACTCCTTTTTCACGTCTGTCTCACCATATGGCGTGTAATGATAACTTATACCAACACACGAGCTGTCAACAACGATGCATGAATACACAATGTAACTCACTTACACACCAAATATTGACTGTAAAGTCAAGTAAGATAGTGAACTAAAACAACATGCTGCTGTTTTACTGTCCTCACCACAGATAAAACATATAGGTCGAGTCTGAACCAGACGAAGAGAATGACATTTGTCTCACTGTAGCTATCGGCCAACTCTCTGTGGGTCTCTTGTTCCTCTCCCATGTGAAATCATGAGATTTTTCTCCAGCACTGTAATCCTGTACAACACGACAGAATAGCTCATTGTTTGGAACAATGGCTGAGTCACAAGCTCATAGTGTGCAGAGGCCAGATATGCAGATATAATCCCCTCAGGACCACAACTGGACCCTATAAACGAATAAGCAGTGGCCATCAACACCACAAGGAAGCTTTTCCCACATTACTAAGTTACGATATACATCTAATGTTTGTTTTTTTGTTATTTTCCATAGGGCCAAGCTTCTGACCAAGTATTAATATTTCACTGTTAAACTTTTTGCTCAGCAAAAAATACTGATTCACTTTTAAAGTGTCATTGAAGTATGTGAATTTCCAGATGAGTGATGATTAAGGGTATGCTATGCAGATTTTCCGATGTCTAGACTCTCAAACATCACTTAGGACTGACTAGAAGTATGCGTGGGTGTCTGCACCTGCAGAAATTAAATACAGGCAGAAAGCTCGCCATCTGCCTGTATTGTGGTGTTCGGGACATTTCTGTGTCAACCTCTGTGCACTGCTGCTTAGACCCCCGCTTAGACCCACACGTGGTTCAAAATTGTATATAACCATAGTGACCAGGTTACAGGTTTCTGCTCTCTGTTGTCTCCATGGGACTGTTTGACTTAGGGCTAGGTGGCCTACACGCACAAACACAGAGACGCAGACAACAGATAGGGTGAAGCATTGACTTCGGCTGCATTCTGATAAAATCTGAAGTTGCACAGAGGCGTGGGTGTTTTTAATTTTGCTTTTGAACGTACCAGCTGTGAAACAATCCGAAAAATAAAGGGTTTTTTCCCGATGATTCATTGCTTTGTTCTCGCTGACGCCGCTCCCTGTAGTCATTTACTCTCTAGTGCTCTGTCTCATCTATCAAGGTGGAGGGAAGTGCCAAATATTGACTGGTGTGTGTCATTCAATTAGTAGAAATTAGTTATTCAATAAAGATTTGCAATATCTGAGTTCTACATTTAAACTGCTTCAGTGTGTCCTTTCCATCTCATTATCTCTTAGTTATGATAGGAGCAGATGTTTATTATTTTGTTATAAAACTGTCAGCAACGTGGCGTTACACATCGTAAAATGTTTAGTTCCCTTACTTTTGAACCAAAAAAGACTTTGAAATGTGACATCCTCCAGAGGAGCATTTTATCTAACAATCTGCTTTTGACGGTTTTGGATCTGGAAAATCATGACATCTCTTTCACCGAAAGGCTGATGTTGTAAACTCTCACACAGCTGCAGTCCTCATCTCTTTGCTCAAGACAAAAAAAAAACAGACTGGGATGGAAAAGTGTTTTTCTCCCACAGTTTCCAGCTCCCACGTCCATCAAGATGAGAGGCTCGAAGGAGAAACTGGAGAGGGTAGGTAAGGAGGCTAAGAGTAGATGTAGGTGTGATATATTTAGGATTATGCCAATGGCTTGTCAACACTGTGTGAGGTGTGTGTTCCTGTCATTCCCAGCAGACATGCAGGTTTGTCTGTGCCAAACAAACTCACTATATTTTATATGATCCCCTGGCACATCCAAAGGCCTCATTTATGTCATCTCCCTTTCTCCAGTGTGTGTGTGTGTGTGTGTGTGTGTGTGCGTGCGTATGTGTTTCTGTGTTGGTTTCACTCAAAGCTCATCCCGGACTGGAAAAACATGACCACAGTTTATGGCACAGCTGAATAATGACTACATCTGGATAAGCCCCCACAAACAAAATAACATGGGTCTTATTGTGAAAGGCTTTTCTGTGGTGGGTGATCGATTATGCCTCAACAGTTTTTGGATTTGAAAACTTCCAGCAGCTTAGAATAAAAAGAAACCCACCACATGACAGGAATGCTGAAAGTCATCTGATTCTTTTTCCCCCCTTCTAAGTTTGTTTCTCATTAATAACCGCAGATATTCACAATTTAGTCCGTCTCCCCCCCGCCCCCCCTTTGCTCACAGGTGTTATGACTCATCAGGAGCAAATGTTGGCAGGTGCCGAAGTACGAAGGGCCACATCTCAACCTCTTCAGTTACGAGTCCAGTAAAATATTTCCATGGATAAATAGTGAGAATGGGTCTGTATAATAGATTTATAGCTGTATTACAAACACAAAATGTAGAAAGGGAGGAAAGTTAAAGTGAATGAAAGAGATGTGCCCAAATCCAGAGCAACATTTATGTTTAACGCAAGAGAATATTAAAGACTTTTACTATAGGTGACTTTTGCAATACTCTATTTAGGCGACTTTACAGTCCGGCACACTTACAACACCCAGAGCAGATCAGAATGGAGACCACTACATTTCAAAACATTAAAAACGCAGATGAATTTTGCTGGCAATAACAGCCATAGGCATTAAAGATAACATGGAGAACTTAACTTGAATAAGCATTGCACACAATGTACTCACTTCACATGCCCGTACATACTATACTCCGAGGTCTTCACTCTGGATATGCTTATGAAAACAAGGAACTGTTCACGTTGCAATCAAAATGCTGTTAGCACACGTGTCCCAGACAGTGAGGTGATCAACACTAGGCCACTTGCCGCCTCCACCTTTGCCGCAATACCATCGCAACATATTGGATGGGTTAAATAGTTGATTGCAGCTGCTAATTTGGAGTAAAGCTTCCTAAATCTGTATATATAGTGTCTGATTCTTCACATGGCTGTAATGCAGGGATCAGGTTATGGGTTTGTGACTATTGAACTGTCATTTTCAAACTATCAAAGGGACAGTGGTTGACGTTGATAAGGATAACACCTGCAGTCAAGGAAATTAGGTTTAATACAATCAAAAGAGAAAAGAAATCAACTATATATATGAACTGTGGGTGGCAGGGTCCACCAAATATAGTAACAAAGTAAATCAGTATGAATCTGTGTTGTGTTTTTGCAGTCATGAAAATGAGAAGAGTTTGTTTAATTGGTTTGTTTAGGCATCTTTCTCTTCTGAAATACATAGTTCAGCTTTAAAATTACAGCTGTTCTTGACTCGAACATAGAGAACATGGTGGCAAAGGACCTGACCACTGGGATTCAGCCTGGCCATAGAAACAAGCTGTGACATGCAGAACAGGCATGTGACATGTGATAACACTGTGCTTATGCTCAAGTTAGGTTTAGGCACAAAACCACTCAAGGGGTTCCACATTACAAATGTTGAATCAAGTACTGCGGTCACTGACTTGGCGGTCTTCCCGCCTTACAGTCCACAGCCATCCCACGAATGTCAGATAATAAACCTGCAATGTGAACGTGACAGGACACGTCAGGGTACAAGCCTACGTATGTATCCGTGGTTTGCAGAAATGTTAACTGCCAACATTTTATCCTGGGGGCTGGGCTGGCATTAAATATATAGTGTATATATATAGTAAATACTTCTATCCTTTGTAAGAGAAACACGTGCCGCACTAAAAGTTTCAGAGAGATAACTCCATGTGTGTATTTTTTACCAGAAAACTTGATTAGCACGCCTTGGAAATACTGAATCATTCTCATATGATTGGGGTTACAGGGGAGTGGATTTTACCAAACAGCCAAACCAGGCTGTTTTTTGTTTGATAAATTATCAGATATGATTAGGATTGTTGGTTGAGCTACATGCAGAGCTTGCATGTCGCAACCGATCAACTCCCATGAACACTATCTACGAACTAAATTATGTAATATTACACAGACTTCTCTTCAAGATTAGTCATGGAAAATGAGAACTGTGCAAGTTTAAGCACATTAAGCAGCAAAAAAGTTGTACTATGATGTCTTTGAGTCAATGTGCCTTTCTTGACACTGCAGGTCTTGCAATGTGACTATTGCTTGTGCCCACGCTGCGATGTGAATATGTATTGTGCACCCCTAATGCATTAATATATATCCAGAGGGCTTTACAATTTACCTCCCATTCACATCAGTGGTGGCACACTACAATGCAGAGTGCTGCTCCTAAAGCATTAGGAGCAGTTTGAGATTCAGTGTCGTGTTGAAGGATATTTTTAGGTGTGCACAGATCAAACCACCAAATCTGTGATTAGCGGACCACCTGCTCTCTACCTCCGGAGCCGCAAGAAGCCCAAGAACACAAAGGATGCATCGCAGCTCCTTTTTGGAACATGTGACAGCCTGCCAAACATTTTCCCCCGCAGGAGATAAACTTTCACAGAGCAGCTTGGAATCGTAATCCTCATTGTCATCATCATTATCAAAATGTAATACTGCCTTCCTAATAAAACATGCCCTCAGTAACTTTGGCACATTTATTTGACTCTGCTTATCATTAAAACTATAAAGCTAAGAGACCATCGCATTGATTCAAACCCAGCGTTGAACATTTTTGAATGCGGACGTCTCTCAGTAATACTGCCATGCACTTTAGTCACACATATACTTTTGCCTTTTCTCCATTACGGTTTTGTTCAATCCGGTGTCCAACTCTCCAGCTGTTCAGTATTATATGACTATTCATTCCAAGTTCAACCAAGCACAGTCTTCACTGATGGGGAGATAAAGCATGAATTATTCTGTATGTCGGGTCAACACTACGGGGCTCTTTGGTAATGTCCTGGATGGAGACCAGTCGGAGTAAAAAGCTGCAGAGATGATGCTCATTAGTCAATGTGAAAGTGACTGTTTTTTTTCTTCGCTCACGTTCTTTATCTCATCATTTAGACACTTCAAACACTGTCCAACTAGTATGACTATAAAAACCAGCGATGCCTCATTTCTGCCCAATTAGTCACTTAATAAAGCAAGTTCTGGGATTTGAGTCAATGGAGAAAGCTGCAATATTGAGGCAATCTTGACATTTCTTAATTAGCAACACATGTGGATTCAAACTAAATGTGAGCCGCCAAGATGAAAGACTCTACAAGCTTCTACTGTGAAATGTTACTGACCCTAAGCAAGTCCTGTCATGTACCCCATGTGGACTACTGCATGTGTGTGTGCATGTGTGTGCGTGTGTGTGTGTGTGTGCAGCAGGTGAGGACTGGTCCTAACTAACTGAGCCCCACCCAGCTCCACATAGAGGAACCACTTATACAGCTGAGACACTGATGCTGAAAGAAACATTTTTCACGACAGACAGCCAGAAGAAAAACATAAAGCTGCTCAAGAACGCTTAAATCAATGATGGCTTCAATGCACTTGGAATTCACGCACTTGAAAAGGCATCTCATTCCGCTTTTCTGTTGATTTTTTTTTTTTATTAAAACAATACCATCTTTTATAGTTGTATTTTTCAAATGTTGCATTAAAAATATTACTTGAGTAAATATGCAAGAGTATGATCAGAGGAATGTACGGCAACTGTGACTGTTGTACTATTATATGTTATATAATTGTATTATTACTACTTGTGCATTGATGGAGAATAGTGATTTTTTAATGCAGTAGTGGTTGTAAGTAAAGAGAGAAAAGAGAGAAAGGCCATGAGAGTGTTGTCTGTTATAGTATGCACAAATTGTAATTTGTAATGCTACTGTTGACTAATGCTGTCAGTTAAATGCAGCGGAGGAGATACATTTTTAGGAGTATAAGTAGAATGTGGCATGAAAAGGAAATACTTGAGTAAACTACAAGTAAGTCAAATTTGTACTTAAGAACGTTACTTGAGTAAATGTAGATAGCTGCATTCAACCACTGCTCAGGACAGAGCACTTGGTCTCAGGTAAGGCGGTGAAGTGGTGTGGTCAAAACTGTATCTTGACTTTTACGTCATCTAAACCAGTAAACTGGACTCACTGTCTGCCTTCTAAATCTTTATACACAACTTTATGGAATATCGTACAGATTACCTGCGCAAATTGTTCTTGGCTCTGTATCTGAGAATGGAAATATAAAGTTCTTGCAAAATTACTGACTCGGCTGACAGTTGCTGCTGTTGGACTGCTCCACTGTGCCATTCAGCCTAATGAATCTGCTATCCTGCTCTTCCCCCTACTGTACATCTATGGGATTTCAACCTAACACTATGTACTGTATATGTTGTGTGTGTCATGGGCTGAAGTTGTCTACTCTCCTCCAGCAATTTACCACCTTCCTTCTGACTTCCTTAAATTTGTTTTTACTTGATTTTTACCCCTTACAACAATATTGGCTGATCAAAACTCTTGAAGGCTGATGTTTATAATTGTACACTTCGGTCTAATCACGCTGTAGAATTTTAATTTTATTTAGTCGTTTATCACCACTGGTCGGTAAAGTGTAATAACTGAATTGTTTAGGCAGCGTTTAACGATCCAGGTGATTGGCCTTGTTTTTTTTCTTTGTTTTTTTTTTTTACTAGGCTATAAAATGTAGGCTGTTGATCTGTTTTCTTTAATTCAGGATCAGCAATCCAATTAGCCCCTAATTATTTGCATATTAAACAGGAGTAACCACTCTATAATCTTAGTTAATCGCCTTAAGCAGTCTGTTTACGGTCAACGGTGAATCCAGGTGGCATGTCAAACGCACTGAACACAACAGCTTCCATACCGACCCAGAGAGAAGAGAACACAATAGCAAAATAACACCATTACAATCCATGTGATTATTAAACGATATTCACATTGGGTTTTATTGCTTTCAGGCATGCTTCTTATAATCTTTGAGATTTTTAAGAAATGTGTCCTTGTCAGAATATTTACATCTTTTTAATTCAATTGAATTCTAGTTGTTTTGAAGAATGACTCTGTTACTCTGCTATATTCTTTCTTCAATGAACACAGTTTTTCCTATGCTGGAATACTTCCAGATTTACTGTGTGGTAATACGGTTAAAGACATTCATTTTGTGATGTGCAACATGTAAGCGCATGTTAACTTCTCAATAAATGCCATGGAATTATTCTGACACACGGAACCTCTTCAAAATGTTGGCTGGTGTTGGATATTATCAAGTTATTTACCATTCAAATAATTGCATATTATGCAACATTTTTCACAATATCGAATGTTCTACAGCTGTGTGATTCCCCACCTGAGAAAAAATAAAATAAAACTGTATTTTACAGTGTTATTACTTACCTGGCTACAAAGTTTAGAGGGAAGGGAGACAGTGGTGGACTACCTGCACCAAATATTGGAGGGGATTCTATTATTGTTATTTAATTTTTTATTTCATTTATCATTATTTTGCTATTTAACAGTGTTGTATGTGTTGATACCAAGGCAGATGTATAGACGTGGACAGCATCAACCTCTCAGTCCTTATATTTATTCATACTAATCATATTAATAAAATACTAATATAATTCTGTAATTATATAGGTACATTCAAGTACAAGATATTGCAGTGAATGTAACCAAATGTGTACCTGTGATATAGTACAGCATCAGGAAGAAGATGCAAAGACAATGATGAACTAATCTATGAAGAATTGATCTGACATAAAGTCAAAGATCAGAGTTTAATCATTTTGGAGGTGATTTTGTATCAAATGTACAAATGCCAAAATTGCTCCTCCAGGAGATGTTTAGGAGCATGTTTCTGGGTTTTTTAGTCCATTGGTACCCACTGTCGGTGACACTTTTTCGAAAGTTTCACATAGTTGGACTTGGGCTTAGAGGCAGTAAACCAACTTCAGCCAATGACTGAGGGTTAGACCTAAGACATTCGTGAAAAATATAAATTCCACCAAAATCCAATAAAAGCAGGGGTGTCTCATTCAACCAATACCAGAGGAAATTTTGGCAGTGATTTCGAGTCGATGGGTCAAATGACCTGGAGGCTATTGGAAAAAAAACACATGACCCCATAAAAATGAATGGGATGGATCATAGGCGAAATCTGACCAGTGAAATGTAACCAAATGTGTACCTGTGACAGAGTAAGGCATCAGGAAGAAGATGCAAAGACAATGATGAACTAACCTATGAAGGAATTGATTTGATGTTAGGTCAACGATCAGAATCATATAAATAGAGTTTATTCATTTTGGATAAAATGATGTTTCGGGCCATTTGGATACCACTGGTACCCACTTTTGGTGACACTTATTCAAAGGTTTCACATAGTTGGACTTAGGCTTAGAGGCAGTAAATTGACTTCTGTCAGTGACTGAGGGTTAGACCTATACAATCAAAATATATGAGAAAATATAGAAACAATGAAGTACTATAATATGCAAAAAAGTACTATATACAATAAAATGCTTAAGTGGTTATGAAATAAAATAAGTATTGAGGTAAATAAAATAAAATGCTGAGGCATCATGGAATAAAGGTAAGTGGAACAATAACATTTTGATATCACAATTTGGATATTGCCCAAGCCTATACAGAGACACAACAATGTGTTGTAGTTAGTGTGAACAAACTGACACATGGTAAACTTAGAGTAATCAGAATCAGAATCAGAAATCCTTTAATGTCCCGCAGATGGGGAAATTTGTTTCAATCCAGGTTTATGATCAAGACCTGTATCTGCAACTGCTTCTCCATTACTAAGAACTATAATGTGTGTGTTAGTTAACTTACCTTGTTGTTGTTGTTGTTGTTGTTGTTGTTGTTGTTGTTGTTTTGCTATCATCAACTGCTATCATAATTTACGCTAACAGTAAAATATATTGATTTGTTTGGCCTAATGGCCTCAGTTCAGAAGCAGTTTCAAACTGTTGCTGAGAAGTTGTGGCAGAAAATGAGCTGAACATAGTGTAGAAATATGTACATCCTCCTAGAGAAAGAGTCCGGCCTGTTATTTCACAGACACAGCGTGCAGAAAGTTGTCTCCATCCAGCAGCCATCCATCAAGTATCAGTAGTAAAGTAGGCACTTTAGCGTGGCTCCGCCCACCTCTGCCGAAAACCGGAAGTTTAGCTGTTGTTGTCACACTGGAAGAAAATGGCTGCTGCTCCGACTTTTTTTCAATGAAGACACCGATATTTCAATTTCATTTCGTTTTCTCGGATCGGAGCTACAGTCGACCGCTATGCAATCCAGAAGGCAAGTCCACCCTGCTCGCCGACATTGACGTCGCTCTGTCGCCCTGCGTCTCGGGCGACGTAACATCGTTAGCGTTGCTGGTAACTTACAGCTTGCCCACTAGGAACAAGCTAGCATGCTAACGTTAGCCGCGTTAGCCTCAACGGTCAGGCATCAACGAGCTTGTTGCTATTCAGCCACTCTCTCCGCTGGGGCTCGCAGTCACTGGAGTTCACTAACCCGCGCCACACAGCTCTATCGACTCCGAGGCGCGCCGTGCATTTGTTTAACTTGCAGGCGCGTTTGAGATATAAGCTGAGGATGAGACAACTTGGACGAAACTGTTTGGCTCGTCAGTCTTCTTAGCTGTTTTGTGTGTGGCACCTTGACTGAGTGCCAGCCAGCCTGTTTGGCATCGGCGCCTCTCCCGATAACCCGCCAGCCACACGGAGCATCTGCATCTGTGTTCATTTGTGTGTCATCTTGTGTTTTTCCTTTGGGCCGTGCTGCTCGCAGTAACGCTTTCGTCTGCTGTGTCGCCGTGCAGGGTGTGAATGGTCACTATAAGAAGGTGACAGTGTGGGGCAGAAAGGACAGCATCGTCTACCGTCACTCGCCTTGCAGCTGGCGGTGGACCACAATGGTGAGTTCACTCTCTTTGAGGTCATGCATCTCTGCATATGTGGTATATGTTCACAGTGAAGTTTTATATGAGGTAAAGAATCCAACCAGAATCCTCACTAGGGATTTGCACAGCGTGATCTATTCTGTCTCTAATGTTGGAGGTCCCCATCGTGACTGATCTATCTCATGTTCTGCTCTCATTCCCCAAAGCAACAAGTTTTGGAATATGCATTGGATCGAGCCGAGGTAAAAAAATAAATTTAAAAAAGCTGGCATTTCAATCGTATGTGTTGCAGGAAGATGAATGAATCACTTGTTCTCACATGTACACCTGTGCAATATGTCTATACATGCAATAATACAGTGTGTCATCTGTCATTCAGTACATTGTTGAAAGTGCTCGACAGCGACCAGCCAAAAGACGAATCTCATCCGGCGGGAGGAAGAGTTTGTATCAGAAGCTCTATGAGCTGTACATGGAGGAATGTGAGAAGGAGCCAGAGTTAAAGGTTTGTGTTGTTATGCAACTTGACCCTCATTTATGACTTGATAATTACCGGTGTGCAGACAAATTCAGAGCAATCCAGTCTGCAGGAATGTGTAGTAAGAATTAGGTCTGTGGGATGGAACGGTTTTGAAACAGTGCATGTCTTTTTTTTTTTTTTTTTTATAACTAATGGGTTCAGAACATTGTGTGCAATCCAGCTCCTGCATTGTTTATTGTTCATTTACTGCAGTGGACAACTAAAATTGTCTAGATCTATTTGTTATTTGGGTAATACTGTCAAAATTCCTGCATAAAATTGGTGCTAAATTAACCCTAGACTCTGCCCAAACCATAAACTGTAAAAACTGCATATCAACAGTGAGAGTGTAAGATCCACGTCCACCAAAGTCTTAAAAGCAGTCACTTCTGCTTTCTATTCTAATCAATAGAATTTTTATTTCTAGAGCCCAAAATCGCAATCACGTTGCCTCAATTGGCTTTACAATCCGTACAGTGAACGTCATCGTCTGTCCTTAGACCCTCGATTCAATTGAGGAAAACTTGCCATGTTGATGGAAAAAAAAGACCCTTTTAACTGGGTTAAAAAAAAAAACAAGGGAAGAAACCCCAGGAAAAGCCACAGAGGGATCCCTCTCCCAGGACGGACAGACATGCAATAGATGTCTTGTGTGCAGAAAAGAGCAACAAATCACAGTTTACAAGTTGCATTCACAGAATATCTGATACAAATTATATTATTATTCTAATCATTTCTTTAAAAAAAATCTAACATAGGCCAACATATATGTGCACTGGCAAATCATACATTTAATTTTACAAAACAACCCTCATCTGTTCAGTTTTCCTTTATTCAAGCATGTTAAACCACTACCTTACAGCTTAAACTCAAAGTAAATGTGGGTGGTAAGCTACTTGCATCGAGTTGGCATGGTTATAGCCATGCGAGATTTCTGTTGCTGTTAATATCAAGGATTTGTATCTTTCGTGCACTTTATTTGTTTGTTGTTTTTCCTGAAGAATTTGAGGAGAAATGTGAATCTACTGGAGAAGCTGGTGTCTCAGGAGTCCGTGTCATGTCTGGTGGTCAACTTGTACCCTGGGAATGAAGGCTACTCTTTAATGCTCAGGGGCAAAAATGGATCTGGTAAGAGGAGACGATTAAGCAAATACCAGCGCAACCCGGTTCTAAACTGTGCACCACAATAGTCTTATCTGCAGCATTCTTACCTTGTTTCGCTTCCTAGATTCTGAAACCATCCGTCTGCCATATGAAGAAGGAGAACTGCTGGAGTACCTAGATGCCGAGGAGCTGCCTCCAATTCTGGTGGATCTCTTGGAGAAATCACAGGTTTGTGTGCACATATTTAAATGTACAGAAGTACACATGTGCTCACATAAATGATTAAGAAGAATTTGATGTGTTTTTCTTTTGTTTTAACATTTTATTGAGATTGGAGTCAAACATACACAAATCCTTAATATTAGAAGTTATAAGAGAACATACAAATATAATATAGAGATAACTCTGGAATATATAAAACTAAAACAAACCCCAGTCTGCTTTTAAGATTTCCAGAAAATAGCGTGAGAGTAAATGCAAGGGTGTATTCCTACCCAGCCTATTTGGAGCATTTTTTTAAAACCTGGAGCATTTTTAACCCAGAGGTCCGGTTCCTTTAAGAATATGCAAAAACAGCAATCCCACTTGGATGCAGAGCAAAACAGACGGGGCTGAGAACGCCTAGAGAGGGTGGTATTGGCTCGCTTCCACTCGAAATCTGGCAATATTGTTGATTGTTTGCAGTCAGAACTTAATCAACCCCCCCCCCATCCAAATAAACTGGCTTGTGCATTTTTCTGATGATTAAACAAAATTGAATCAAGTTTACCAGATGCATCATGCAATAGTTGTTGGTATGCACACATTCAAGCCCATCCCCGGTGGCAGACGCTTGGACTTCTGTTGCTTGATAATGAAAAAGAAAAAGAGGAAGAGGGGGCAGCATTGACGGAAAATCTCTTGGAAAATTTCTAACCAGTGAGAGAACAGCGTGCCCTCACATGGCACTTGTTAACAACTTTGGAGGACTTCTGAATTTTGACATGCAAATAAACCACGGGACAATTGTATCAAAATTGTCCCTGAATCTGAGCACAGCCAACAAACTGCAAGTCTGAAATTAGTTAAAAGTGATTTGAATGTGAGTTTACGGTATTGCATGCGCCAGTCATGTTAGGAATGTATGTCTTAAATGTATAAAGAGAACAGGATTATATTCTACTATATTTATATTCTCATCAGTTGTTTCTTCTTTGTTAGTAATCTCCCTTTTTGTATCGTGTGTTGGGTGACATCCTCCACTTGCAATGTTTCTCAGGTGAACATCTTCCACTGTGGCTGTGTAATAGTAGAGGTGAGAGACTACAGGCAGTCTGGTAATACCAAGATGCCCACCTATCAGAGCAGACACATCCTGCTGCGGCCAACCATGCAGGTAAACCATTGGAGAACCTCTCATTATGCAAGCTAATGAGAAGACTTGATGCCATTTGCGCAAGTTTGTTCTGACCTGGAATTGTGGTCGTTTTGCCCTGTAGACTCTGATCTGTGATGTCCATGCCATGACCAGTGACCACCACAAGTGGACACAGGTAAAGTATCATGTTTTCTAGCTTATATATTTAGATACTGCACCGCTTTTGCAGCAAATTTAAATTATATTAAAGTGCTATTTTTTTGGAGTGTAATACATCAACATTGCTTCAGCTAATACAGATTATCTTGACCATAATAGTAGACAATCCTTGCTTGTGTGTCTTGAGTCCTTTTAGCTGCAGCACATTGCGCAAGTGTTCTCTGTAGCATCTGTGTCTCTTTCCTTAGGACGACAAATTGCAGCTGGAGAGTCAGTTGATTTTGGCCACAGCTGAACCTCTGTGCCTGGATCCCTCCATTTCTGTCACCTGCACAGCCAACCGCCTGCTCTACAACAAACAGAAAATGAACACTCGCTCCATGAAACGGTACTGAATCCACTCAAATACTCTCCAGTCAGCTTACTTTGAATTTAGTCATGCCAGGGAGAAAAAAAAAAATCATTCATGAATGTTTTTCTTAAGATGTCAAAATAAAAGCTTTGTTACCGTGAATGAGTCAGTGAATGAAGCAAAGCCTTAGATCATTTCAAGACGGTTCTTTTTTTGCATTGTAGGTGTTTCAAGAGGCACTCTAGAGCTGCACTGAACAGGCAGCAGGAGCTGTCCCATCTGCCCATGCCACCGCAGCTACGACTCTACGACTACCTACAGAGGAGGAAGGAGAGGAAACCTGCTCCTGTCATAGACCTGAAGATCTCAAAGATCGGAAACGTAAGTAGTCAACATACCAATGTGTTAATAAGATGAAAAAAACAAAGGTGGCACAGGCTAGAAAATGTGTGTCCTGTGCATGGTAAAATCAGGATTCCAGTTTTTGATCAATATTTTGAGGGCAGACAGAAAAGGGCACAGAGCATGATGGAAAAAGTGACGACAAAAATTATTACGCAAAAGAGCTTTCTAATGTGATCAGTGAACAGATACCAACAGGTGGGTCACATGACATGGCAGCTAAAAGATATTAATATAAATGGAAGGAGCACTAAAATCCATTAGAAGGAGGCGTGTCTTATATGCCCAGTCAAATAAAACAAGGATAGTATCAGTTTTGACTCAATGTTTTGCAGCGGGAAACTCTTGAAATAACTGCAGTTATTTTCAATTCAAATATTTCTGCACTATAAATGTATCACTGATTAGCAATCAAAACAGGCATTCTACAGGAGATCAAATAGAAATAAAAAACGAAAACAATTTGCCCGTTTGTCCACCCACCTGTCTATCTATAAAAACATTAATCACACTGAAATGAGACCTGAAACTTGCCTCCCACGATTGTGTTCAGCCAAGTTAAAAATGTGTTCTATTTTTCTTTCATGCATTTCGTTAAAATGATAGGTCAGAACACGCTGTTTTTTTTTCATTTCTGCCTCTTTTCCATTTATTGTTTACTACTGTTCAGGAAAAAAACCTCTTAACCCACTTTAGTATAGGTCACTGAATGCTGTCACAGTTCTCTCTCACTGTTTTTTTGCTCATACCGCTTTATGTTTTTCTCTGCCGTTTGTCCCGGCTGTCATCGCCTGCAGTGTGTTGACATGTGGAAGCAGAGCAACTGCCAACTAACCATACCGAAGGAAATTGATGTAAGTAGCTCAACTGCTCCTCTGTAACACTGTTACTCACAAACTGGAGCCAGCACCACTTGACACCCACTCAACTCTAATCCAGCGGTTATATTGTAGGGCATAACACAACGAATGGACTTGTTTGTGTGTTGCTCTAGGTGGAAAAGTATGCTGTGGTGGAGAAGTCTCTGCAGTTGGAGGACTCTCAGCCAACTACTGTGATCTGGCCTCCTGAGGTAAGTCTGACATGAGCCTTAACACTCACAACACATGATACAGATCAATGATGGCTATTTGCTCTTAGTAACAAGCAGGGGTAGGTATTAGTGTAATTATTTAATCCTACATAGATAACAAATGGGACCTTGTTGCCAGCTTCCATTGTGCAAATGATCGCACAGCCTCTTAGTCAGAAAATAAGTGATTAACTTTTAAAAAAAACACATTTTTGATGAACCACAAAAATGTCTTCTATGTGGAACATTTTTGAATTTCAGACATGCCTCTGCTGCTCTGGAAAAAAAAGAGAGAGACCATTCTTGTCTGCACACAGACCGTGTCAGGGTCATTGTTTCTGTCTATAAATGGTGCTGGACTCTTTTTCGCATATTTCCAGTGTACTTCATCCCAGTCAGTGAGACAAAGGCTCATATTTTCTGGGTGCTAGAATGTAAAACAGGTGGTGTCATGCACAGGCTAGTCCCAAGGCAAGGCCAGTCCACCCCCAAATTATGAATACTTAGTTTTCCTCTTGGAGGCCAAATCTGAAGCTTAATTCACCTATTGTGTTGTATTTTATTGTACTGTTGAGATGCACAATGGTGCTAGGATTCCTGGTAGGCTCTCATTTGGATTGTTTAGGTGTGAGTTGCACAGTTCTTGAGATATCTGCCATAGAGATCTCTGACTTTTCCCAAATATAACGGAACTAGATGGCACTCGATTTGTGGTGCTCAAAGCATCAAACAGGGTTCGTACGGGTGCTTGAAATCCTTGAAAGTGCTTGAATTTCAATGTTGTGTTTTCAAGGTCTGAAAAGTGCTTGGATTTTAGTTTAAGTGCTTGACATTATAACTCTGTGTCTTGGCAACACTGGGATCAGACTGGATAGTTTGCTTATTACAAGCAGAAATAAAATCAGTGTTTGTGTTTACCATCACACATGCAGCCTGGTAGCAATAGAGAAGGATGGCTGAGGACAAGGTGAATTTGATGCAATTTGGACTGATGACACGTTCAATATTAATAAACTTTGATGAATAAGCAAACAGCTTATAAAAGTTTATGTCAAAAAAGAAAATTACAGGGTGATCTCAGGTCTCTCTTTGTCTCGCTGCAAATGTACCTAAAGAACGCCAAGTGGCTTCCCTTTTTTTGGATAAACTTTGTGTTCTCCTTTAATTTCTTAAGTTTTTGCTATTATGAAACATCATTTTAGAAGTTTACAGCATAATACAATGTACATAATTGTGATAAAAAGTAAAAATAAATAATCATGAGTATATATATTCCTGTAGATATGTATTTTACCCCAGCGATAAGGTGCTGGAAAATTTTGTAAATGACCCTTAAAAGTGCTTGAAAAGTGCTTGAATTTGACCTTGAAAAATGTGTACGAACCCTGATCAAAGAAATACATTTGAAAATCTCAACAGCAATGTCTCTTTTCTTGTTTGTTGTGAGCAGAACTGTTTTCTTTCTACTGACCTATGCCAGCTAAATGTATCACTGGGCAGAACAAAACTGGATCTACTCATGGATGAGAGGATATAAATATTTATGGCCTCATTTTCCACTAGTCTGTAACCTTAGCTAGCTTGTTAAGCTTTTTTAGCCCATCTTTTCATCCTCTTCCTTTTCTGACTGCATCTCGTATTGCTTTCTTTGATATTGACTAAAGTGAAAAAAATATTAATGGAGCCCACGTTAGCAATACTTTTCCAGCGGTCTGTTTAGACATGTACTGCCGCAGCTCTATAACATTTCTCGCTACGGGAGCCAAAAACAAAAGTCATTACACAGTTAACCATTAATAGATAAATACTTTTGAAAAACATGCTAATTTTGCAAGGAAAAGCTCAATGAAAGTACATATCTATGTTTCAAAGTTGGCAAACGCAGTGAGTCTGTAAAGGATGCTAAAAACATGACACCACTAAGCTCGACGCTGCATGCTCTTCCATTCAGCTGTCTTTGTTCACTTTGTTGCACAGGAAGTTGTGGATGACTACACATTTGAGTGTGAAGTCGGGGGCCAAGCCCAGAGGACCAAGGTGTCTATCTTCCAGTCGATGGGAGACCCACTGGTGTATGGGAAGATCTACTGTGCTAAAGAACCAAAAGCGGAGGAGGACAGCACAGACCTAAAGCTCATACATCCACCGTAAGGACGATCCGTGAGACAAATTCAGCATCCACAACTTAATTTGAGAAAATGCTGCTCTGAATTCACGGTCTCTTTTGTCTCGTTCACAGCTTCCTCATAGGTTCAAAGATCGACGCAGACCGGTGAGTCACCAATCCTTTGACACACGCAGTTTTTTATGGCGTTGGAGAGCATGGAGAATACATTTTTGTGTAATGTCTGTTTTATAGGTTTCTTACTCAGTACAAAGGAGTGTATGAGAGAGACGTAAAGTGTCAGGTCAAGATGTCCCATAACTCAGGCAGCGTGGGACAGGGGCCTCCCTCCCCCAGCAAAGATGAGGTGAGTACTGCCTGGCATAGATGGAGGTAAAGATGTTTTGAATGATTGGGGAGGCTTCATCTTAATCCTTTTTGATATTTCTTTCCTTAATAAAATGAACGTTTATTTTTAGAGTTAAGTATATTAAGCCTAATGAGCACACAGATGGTGGCTAACAAACTCCGCTAAATGTCATCTGCAGGGTGATGGTATTTCTCCACTGGTCCAGACGTCTGTTTTAGGAAAAGGGGTGAAGCACAGACCCCCTCCTATCAAACTGCCTTCAGGATCAGGAGGCAGCTCCTCAGGTACACCTCGCAAAAACGAAGCATGAACATGTTGTGCGCCTACAGGATTTCTAAGAGAAGTATTTAGAAAGCAATCAGAGAAAGAAGGGGAAAGGGTTAAAAGGAAATCTCCCGCTATTGCCATCTATGGTCTAATATTTCAGAACTGAAGGACCCAAATTCACACCCTGTCGCGTGGGCTTAGTTTGAAGGAATTCTGGAGATTGTAGACAATTATAAACCAAAGTGGACAAGACAGGTTGGTGGAAAACGAGTGCGACCGAGCCATAAATGGCAACATAAACAGACTCCTGGACATCATCAAACATTATAGTTTAATTAAGTCTAGCAGCATCATAACTGTCAGAGGTGGGTTTTTCCTTTCATGGCTAGCATTAAGACTGCTGGGCGATACCGAGGTCAGGTACAGGCGAAGGATCACATCGAGGGGCAAACTATATATTTTCGCATCTACCATTTGTTGTTTAGCTATACTGCTGCCTGTTTTTGATGATTAAAAGATTGCAGTACGAATCTCAACCCCTCTCTTTCTTTTTTATAAATTAGGTAATCCATATAGTTCACAAACCACCAGTGGTCTACTCAAGTGTCCTACGCCCCCTCCAGCCAAAAGCCAGTCTCTGAACAGGAAGCACTCCATGGAGCTGGGCCAGGTGGGCCTGCTGTCGCCTGCCTCCCTCTCTCCTATGGGCTCCACACAGAGTGAGTACAGCCGAGTCTGACTAACTATTGGGCTGCTCGATTTCATCAGTCACATTAGTGGGAATGAGTTGTACTGGAACAACTTACATCAGCTCTTCTCGAGCCTCAAGTTTTCCAGATCTTGGTTTTGATTTTGATTTTTTTGGCACAGTATGAAAAATTAACTGAACAAGGTTCCAGGTCTTAATAAATAGGAAAGAGAGATGTGTCCAGAACGTGTCAAGCACATTGCATCAATATGAGCACATTTCCCTGTAGCCTTGTGTGTTCTACCATTTAGCATCCATTTAGCCATTTAATCACCTAACCAAGTCCCAAATTGATAAAATGAGCATAAATTGTCATCATGTTAACATGTTCCTTACAAATCGTAATCACCTGCTAAAAGGTAAGGGGAAAAAAATAATGAATTTGTACGTTTTGTCCCGTTTTGGCACTTTAGGATCGGGGACTCCGAAGCCATCCACGCCCACACCCACCAACACGCCATGCTCGACCCCACACCCCGCCGACCCACTCTCCGCTCCTCTGTCTGTGACCCCCACCCCCTCAGACCCGCCCATGCTTCAAAGCCAGTCACAGCCTGCCCTCCTCACGCCCTTCGCCCAGCAACAGCTGGCCCTGAGCCAGCCCCTGCCCGTCATGACCATTCCCCTGCCCACCATGGGAACGTCCATCACCACGGGAACCACCTCGTCGCAGGTCATGGCCAACCCGGCCGGGCTCAATTTCATCAACGTGGTCAGCTCCGTGTGGTAAGCGAATCTTTTGTAATGCTGGACTGTTATTTGCTGGTCACGGTCACTTTTTCCTGACCATCCGGTACTGTTGTGCCTGTGTAGCAGTCCTCAGACCTTGATGAGCGGATCCAACCCCATGCTGGGTCCAGGTCTTAACCTGAGTGGAATCCTGCCACCTGGAGGGCTGATGCCCACCATGCAGTCAGCAGCACAGACTGGTAAGAGACTGCCAATTACTGTGACTGGTGTGGAGTCAAATGACTAACGCCTAATTCATGTTTTTCCGATACTGAGATACAAGAGCATATGCACAGGTCCCATACCACGTAATTTATTGACTGCTCCAGGAATCCGACAAATTAACATCTTCATTGTTTCAGCTCTTTTACCCCCAAATTTCAAGACTCAGCTCAGCCTCCCTAAGGAAAAACTTCCAAAAAGTTGTATTATTTAAAGAGAGACCATGAGAAGCAATTCAAAGAAAGAAACTGGCTGGGTGTTTTTCAGTGGGGGAAAAAGACATTTGCACAAATAAACAGAAATTTGTAATGGAAATAGAAAGCACAAGAGGTTTCCAGTGCACAGTAATGGTGCGATTAAATAATGTAAGTTCAAATCCAGTATATCTAATAAAAAACACATAAGCTCATATAGAAAGGAAAAATCTCTGTCCATATTATTCTGTCTGCTGACTATAACTGTGTGGTTTGTGTTGCAGGGAGTCCTTTTGGCCTGAACAGCAGCGCTGCGTTGAGACCACTGAACCTACTACAGGTATGACTCTGCAGTAGTCAGTCTGTTTAACACCGTCAGTAGCATGCACTGCGTCTTTGTTCGACTCGTCCTGATCCTGCACCTGTGTTAACACACCCCAAATAGCAGTGAGCTGTGTGTGTGAAACAGCTGCACAGCTCAGATTCCTCACACTTCCTTTTTCCTGATGACCCTTTATCAAGTAGTTATATTTTGATATTCTTATGGTGGCAATGGTCGCGTTACCTTGTGTTGTTCGATTGCTGTGTTAATTCTCCCGTTTACCTCTCCTCATGTCCCCTTGTGCATCCTCCCCCCCACCTGTCATCTCTCCATCTCCAACCCTTCCTTCGTCCTCATCTCCTCCTCGTCTGTTACGCCCCCTGCTTTTTGTTTGTTGCTGGGTTTGTGTTTTACATCTCCAGATCCCCACTGGTCCTCTCATCTTTAACTCTCTGCAGCAGCAGCAGCTGTCACAGTTCTCCCCACAGCAGAGTCAGTCGGCTACTTCCAGTCCTCAACAGCAGGGGGAGACGGTGAGACACACGCACAGTCTCAAGAACCATATTAATATAATTTGATGGTGATTCGTACATTCAGTAGTCGGAGCAGCAACGAAGGAACATTACAAATAATGCTGGACTAAATCTGTTTTTGGAGTTTAATAATGCAGTAACAAAAACGTAACTATGAACTCTCCAGAGAACTACATCTGGAATAAAATGTAACACGTTTTGAAGTATTCAGAGGTCACAAAAGCACAGAAATCTGTCACTATAACTTATCAAATAAACTGACCATCTTATCCTAATCAGGAAAAAAAAAAAATACAGGACCACTGTGACAGAGAGTCATTTAACAGTCATTACAGACTTCGCAACACTTTATGCAACACTATGCTTTATGACCTGTTAGTGTCCAGAAGTCCAAAAGGAAGATATTGCTGTAATAAAAAAATAAATGGTTGGGCAGGGATGTATGGTCAATGACCAAAGTGTATTGGCAAATATGACTTTCGGAAATTAATTTGAACATTTCTCCGGTGACCCAGTCAAAGCCCAGACTTACAGGAAAATCAATCACCTCATAACAGTCGAGTGACTGAACACTCAGATAAAATGATCCAAAATCAGCATCAGCTTTTCAAACCAATTTTTAAAGCAACATTTTGGAAATTGCGATTTTGTGCAATTTGGCGCCCCCCACAGTTTCTGAGTGCAACTGATGTGAATACAAACCCCAGGTATGTCAGATGTAATGTAGGTGCTGACTACAAGCAAAACTCATTCTGTCAGAACGGTCTCATGTGTTGTTGATGAAGGTTCTCAGTCATCGAGATCATTCTAATTCTTATTCTTATATCGTAGGCAACTGGAATTGTTTCGGTGTTTGAAGCTGATCCACCGTTCATCCAAGAGGCTTATTTAGTTCTGAAGAACTTAATTCTTATAGTGTTATTTGTCTTTGTGCCTCTGATTATGTGCAAATCTTATGTTGTTCTAAATAAATGCCTGTTTACTTGAAGGAAAAAGGGTTGAGGTCTTTAAACAGAGCAAATTAATATGATTGCACAAATAAGCAGGAGCAATGTCAGAGTTTTATTTTAAGCCTTTTATTATACATTTTTACAACTTGTTTTTGTGCTATAAATCTTCACTGTAAACATTTCTACTCACAGTCCAAGCATTTTGTGATGGCAGTGAACAGGTGTGTGATGACCTCACCGTCTTGTGTTACCTTCGACCTGTCCTTGCAGGGCGACCAGGGGACAGATCAAAGTTTAGGAAACCAGCAAACGGCGGTCATCAACCTTGGAGTCGGAGGCTTCATGTCTCCACAGGCAGCAGGTACGACCCTCCCACACACACACACACACATGCACACACACACGCCTTCACACAAATACACATTAAATCCACACAATGTTCTCTTAAACATTTCTCTTTGTTCAGTCCATTAACCAAACAAACTGACACCATGCCACTAACTGGTACTAATACAAGAAGATTTACTAATGTGTTCATTATTGTAATGACTGTACATTAGTTCTCTGTCAATGATCATTTTACTGTAGTTAGCCATTGTTCCTCTCAGTGGAGCATGTAACAACTGACAGGAGAGACTCAACTTCCCCTTCTTCTCTGCTGCATTCTTCTTTTTTTTTTCCTCCTCTGTTTTTTGCCCCCGTCCTTATTTCTTTCCCACCTGCACTTTCTCCCTGTCCTCCTGCTCACTCACACCTTTCCACCCTCGTTCATACTATTTGCGCTTAATCCACTTTAAAATGCCCACGCACACGGTCGTTTACCTGTGCTCTTTGCCTCTTTCTTTCATTTCATGTCTTTCCCTGTGTGCTGAAACTCCACTTCCACCCCCCCCCCCCCCTCAAATGCCTCAATATCCCCCCTTTTTCCTCCATGTGCCTTTTTTCTCTTCATACTTCACTGCGTTCCTTCTTCTGCTTCCCTCCCTCTGGCCGTCACATCCCTCCCTCTGGGGCTCCCTCTCTCCCTCCTCCTACCCCCCTCCCCCGTAGTGCTGTCCCAGTTGGGCTGTGGGCTGGACGGGTCTGGGCCCCCGCTGCCTTCTCCAAGGCTTCAGCAGCAGCACCAGCCACAGATCCAAGTAATACAGCAACTTTAACATCTACATGCACACATACATGTCTGTAGGCCACTGAGACTAGATTTAATTAGCCAACCCTCCATGCTTTTATCTAGCAGGCAGGTGTTGTGCTATATTAACTCAATAATACACTTTAGTAAAGTCTTAAAAAGATAGGAACATCTTTACACACATAAGTTTAGTGTTTTTATCAGACCTGGGTCACATTTCAGAATCAGTGTCTGAAATACTGAAAGCGTACATACATCTAAAATAAAATGTAAAAGTTGTAAAAATTGTAAAAAAAATAATAACAATAATAATAAATAAATAAAGGCATTAAAGATGCAATATGTAAGAATTGGCCACCTGCTGAACTCATACTCCCAGCAAGTTGTGGCAGCACATCACCAAGTAGCTGCTGCTAACTGTATTCTGTTCGTGACTGTAGCTACTGTAAGCTGGTCAGCCCAGTTAGCTGTGCAGCTAGCCAGAGTGCTGGTGTTTACACAGCTGGTGCGGGACCTTTGGGCTGCTGGAAGAAAGAGGTTTTCAGGCCCGTGGCTAGCTGGTTAGCATGCAAACTTCAGTAGATACCTCTGCAACATCATACATAGACATCTTTGACCTAACATCAAACTTTAATCTATAAATGTTTTAGATTAAGATTATACATATTGCATATTGTGCCTTTAAACTATAACATATGGCAACTCTCACATTTCATTAATAAATGAGAAAATATACTTACGAAAAAACTTACGAAAGTATATATATATATATATATATATATATATATATATATATATACTTTCGTAAGTTTTTTTTTAAACAAGTTGTTAGGACTTCCGTAAGCATCTGATGTCACAACTATACAGTCACCAACCACAGCTGCACAGCCAGCAGCCTGCTCAGGCCTGTGAGAATTGACCAATCAGAGCAGGAGAAAAAGGCCGTAAAGACACAGTCACTCAAACGGAGCATTCAGAAAGAGGGAAAATAAAGCTGCTGCAGCAATAGACTTTATTGATGAAGTAATGTGTTATTTGAACATTTAAGCATGTAAACAGCCTTTAATAGAATACAAAAAAGCACTTTGCATAGGATTGTCTACTGTACATCACAGAATAAAAATGGATTTTATCAGAAGCTGAATTTCAGCCAGTTTCTTTAAATTTGGCACAAACGTCCACTTGGACTCCACCACTAATTAGATTTTGGTGGTCAGAGTCAAAGGGCAAGGTCATTGCTACCTAAATAAAAATGGCATTCTGGGCCATTACTCATCAATTCATATGATAATCACAACAACATTTGACACAAATGTCTAAAAGGATGCATGATGGCATTTTATGATGTGATGACATTTTCTATCCAAAAGGGCAGAGGTCAACTTCACTGCGACGGCATGATGTTATACAAAAAGAAATTCTGAAATCAGCCTCTTGACTGGTATGCAGAGGCATACAACCAAGAGGCAGGAAGTCTAGTCTTAAATTTAGCTGTCTATGTACAGAAAATAATCATAAATGAAATCCGAGAATATATTCCATATGCTTCTTTTTAAGTTGTATAAATATATATGAATAGTTGTGGTTGAAACTGTATCACCCCAGGTCTGATTTTTCATCAAGAAACCTTGTGGAATTTTATTTTTCTCTGTTGTAGATCCACACCATTCTCTCCATCTTGTGTTGTATGTTTGGTTAACATGTTGTCTGACAAAGATCACAGCAGTCCCAGTACTTCCAGCAGCCACACACACACACCCACACACCCACACACCAGAGCTTGCACCACTTCCAATGGCAGCAACTAACAGCGTGTCGAAACTGGGAGGCATGTTTTGGTGACAGGATCTGAAATATTGTCCAAGGCTACACACACTGTTTAACTGTTGCTGACTGCGTCTTGACAGATCAGAAATAACAGGCTGTCACACTGTAAGCATGAATCCTGAGGTGTTAGGAGATTCAAAAGAAGTGTTGTGCCCAGTTGAAGTTGCTGACTTACTCCGAGCAGAAAGCGCGGTTGCTAAGCTGCATGTGTGTTTCGTGCCAGGACCACAGCCGATGATTTGTCTCCAGAACGCCACTGGTGCTGCTTGACTGTATCCTGCCTCACTCCCCAACACACCCCCAACCTGCCCTCGATCTATATCTCCTCCTCCTCTTTCTCCTCCTCCACCCTCCCCTCTGCATCCCATTAACCACTCTCCTGTGTTTCTCTGCACACTCCTCTTGTACGTCGTACCAGGCTTAAGTTCAGCTTCACTAACCCATGCCACGTCTGTAGATACATCTGGATTCCAAGTTTCAGTCAGTCTGCTCAACTCTTTTATTAACCGCGCCGCAGACGCTTAGACATCTTAGCTCCAACTGACAAAAACATGCATTATGTTGCTTGTGCCAACACCAAAAATCCCCTCTGATGTGTTTTGTTTCTCATCTTTTTCTTCTGCACCGGACAGTTGCAATTCTTACAGCACCAAATGCAGCAGCAGCAAATGGCTATGGGGGCAGCAGCTCCTCAGGGGGGAGCGCCACAGCCGCATACCGCCAGCCAGCCAAGAAGTAAAAGGAAGAGGAGCCTGCCACAGCCCCTCCCAAAGTCATGACAGACTGAAATCACACTAAGAACCACCCCCACCCCACCCCGCCCCACCCCAGCTACACAAGGACGTGAATGATCCATACTGTGCTCTTTGTCTGCCTCACTGTGGAGACTGCGGACAAAAAAAAAACAAACTTTCTGTGTCCTTTCTGTGTGTCTTTTTCTAGCTGACAAATTTGTATGTACTGGTTGTCAGAGGTTTTGGAGAACCAAAACTGTGTCCGCCATAGAGGATGGGGTTTTTTTTTAGAACAGGGAGCCCTACGCCCTACACTTAAAAGAACCTTTAGTGATATTTTTTGAGACGAAACAAGAAAAAAAGAAACGGTTCTCGTAGACACATCGCCCCCTTCAGGAAGGCCCGCCGTGGACCAGGAGGATCGTGAATGCACATTCTCAGAGGATTCCCCCTCGTGAGCCCGACTCTGCTCGGTCGACCCGGTAGAAACTGCCCTTTAAGCACGGATCACAGCTGAGCTTATCGACACCAAATCCTCCACAGTAACTGTTACATGTGAAAATGCAAATCTGATCTCGGAGCAGTGCCTGGGGGCAGCTCTCTACCTCTCAGTCTGTCGGGAGTCTTCTCTTTTCCGTCACAGGGCTCAACCGGGGGACTCAAGATCAACATGCAAGACTGTGTACCTGCTTTTGTACAGCACATTTTGAAAAAAGGCATTTTCCTTTTAATGAGTTCAGGAGACATGAGCGTGTTCTTACGAGACATCAACCGAGTGTGTGTGAGTGTGTGTGTGTGAGTGTGTGAGACATTTCTGGACACTGAGAAATAATTTTTTAAGCAGTCTTTGTCAGCAGTTTTATTGTTATTAAAAAAAAAAAAAGAATATATATTGACAGTGGAAAATACAGCTTTTAGATAAAAAAAAAAAAAAAGCGTTGTCTGAGGCTCTTTATTGTGCCGTCTTTACACTACGTGTGACTTTATCAATGAGTTTCTGGATCTCTCTCTGCCGCGCTGTTGCTCTGCTGATACACTCCTGCAGCTTTTCTCCCGACAGCGACGTTCCACCTGAGCCAGGGGGAAAGATCGTAAGCTTCAGTGTCGTTTGTTTTCTTTTCCATTCAACCCCATACATCAGTTTATATAATTAGTTTCGATCGCTCACATGCCTCAGGGGCTCCAGTCCTGCACAGTTTATTATTTACGGTTGTAACAGGGACTGAAGTCCTCATTCTTCTAGTGAGAGGACTTGACATTGGAGTAAAGGTTGATTCTGTCTCACTTCCTTTACAATTCTCAACTGTGCTGCGTTACACATGCACGTTCCCTGTTTAGGAACATTATGAAAATCAAGATGAGTTCAATTTCTGTTTTGACCACCTCAAATTCAAGTGCACCCAAGGATTTTAGGACTTACATAGACACAAGACTAAATAAGACATTAAATCAAGCCAAAAAGCTTCAGTATACTACTGAATTGCAAGACAAACAGGAGCGATTGCAAAAACAAAATTACAACCTTTGTATTCTTCAAAAAATACTAGAAGCTAGATCGGTTTATTCAGCCCTGTATTTCTGACAATGGGGAGTTCTTAATGTTCTTTCCTTTGTGAAGTCTGACAAATTGATCTCACACAGTGTCTAAAGTCACACGGGGAGGCAAAATCATTACAGGCTGTGTGTCTGACCTGGTTTATGTACAGTGCAGAGTCTATCTTCCTCGTCCGTCACCACAGTGAGCTGAGCGGTCTTCAGGCTCTCCTCCTCGGCCGTGGGGTCTACGATCAGTATGGAGCTGCGTGGAGAGCACGTCAGGGTTACAAAAGAGGCGCGTCGCACAGAATGCAGTTTGGTTTTTTTTTTATCCTGAGCTGGACGATCGTTCACTTACTCATCAAAGACGCAGAAAGAGGCGCTGACTGGATGTTTGTGAATATGCAGCCCACGTGTCTTTGCTAAGTTCACCTCTGGTGTCTCTGTGCTGATGGTGACCTCTGGGAGTTTTGCTGTGGGGAGCAGAGAAACTGAAGTCAGTGTGGTAGATTTCTTTGTGGAGAGCAGAAAGAATAGCCTTACTGAAAGTGGATGTATGCACTATGGAACAATAATGTATTATCAGGCAGGGAATGAGTACTGATCGATCATAGGAAAAAAAACACAGTATATTGCTACAAAAACAAATAATTGCAGGGTTTTCATTTCCGTTTCTGTAAGAGTGATCGCTGTAACATCACATACTGTTCTTCAGGGCAGCCAGCAGGGCAATGGTACAAGCGTCCAACAGGTTCCCGTCGTAGTCGAGACACATCAGGTCGCAGTAGAGCACCCAGCAGAGCTACAACCAGAACCAGCAGAATCAGGACCCACAATGGGTACAGCAATCCAACGGGATCAGTGGACGAGCGCGAGTCCGCACTTACCTTTCCTCTTTCGATGCACAGGTCCTCCGTTTGTATCACTTCAGAGCTGCAACACCAACATGAACATAACACAGTTAACACACAGCCGATGCTGCTGCGAGATGGAAACAATGTATATTAAAGTCTCTCGAACCTTTCGATTACATCGGCCACAAACTGGCTGGCGGCCTGCGCCTGCTCGCTTGGTGGTCCCGGCCGAAAGCGAGAGGAACACAGAGGAGGCAGGTCCACGTTGGGCACTGAGCAGGGACGGAGAGAGCACTGCAGTCAGTCTGTGTTTGTCTATTAAGCTGCTGCATCACCATAAAGCAGCATCCCTGACACAACACTTGTATATATAATCACTTTCACTCAACAGAATGGCATCCATAGATAAAAAATACAATCAAAGTAGATTAATCTTATTAGATTTGTTAGTAGTATTACCTCGTTAATATTGTAAATATTAAAATTCTGCTGGGAGTTTGGATTTCTTCTCCAAAACTACACAGTGCTCATTTAAGATCTGTTAAATTACATTATAACAAGAACAGAGGGAAAGGGGGTGGGGAAAGTACAAATCCTCCTGGTGTACTTTGCTTCAAATCTACACTTGAGACCTTCATAGTGTACTCACCGATGTAACCTTTCCCAGGGGCCTCCACTGTGGGGTTTGTCAGCTCCTGCACGTGAACAAACACAAGAAATCGGGGAATATTTTTTAAGCCCATGGTCCAGACTCTTACCGGCTGTGTTCACAATCACTTACCGCTTTGATCCCACAGATGACCGTTGTGTTTCCAACCTTCACCAGGGCCGAGCCGTCTGCTGTGGATATGGACCCTGGACAAGAGAGGACGACCTCATTGTAGACTTACAGAGGAGAGCAGGGTGATGAATGTAAAGTGCGGGTCAGTACTGTGTCTCACCTATGTTCAGGGTCGTGGTCCTGAACTCTGACAGCTCCCTGCCATCAGGGCGACAGTTTTCTTTCTGGTGAGAGGAAAATATGAAATGGGTGACAAGCGGGACATCGTTACTCATTAATTACTCAACCACGGGGTGAATGTGGGCAATTATTCAGTTTTTCATCACTGACCAGGAAGCTCCTGTGGTACTCCAGAGGCTCAGCAGTCCTGGAGGGGGAACAAGTTCACAATGAAAGAAGGAAGAGACGAGGAGCTGCTGGTTTACAGTCTCAAACTAACATTCAGTGGTTAGTTAGCGGTGATGTGAGTATTCGCCTGTTATTCAGTGACAAACAGGACAGTGAGGTGTTTCTGTAACCAGCAGTCAAAGTAACGGGACGTGTAAATAGGCAAACATCGTCAGGACACAAAAGTCTGACAGCTCGCTGTCAAGAATTCAAATTTACTTCCCAAAATTCAGCTCATCAACAGACCTGACGACAAATCAGTTCATGGCTGACAATACAATGTATAACACGTATTATTTTCGCTGTAATAGCTACACTTCTCAGCCTTACTTGAAACCAGCCGCCATGATGTTTTGATTTTGACCACGTGGGTTTGGTGTACGTACTACGGCAGCCGGTAAGAGGACGCACGACAGGAAACGAGTGCGATTTTTTTCCCTAGACAGGCTCTTATTCACACGCTACAACGGATATATAACCCTACGCTGTAAATAACATCAGATAGTATAAATATCCATTAAAGAACTGATTCATTTTTTTTAACAATTTGATAAAAAAAATATATTTTACTATTTACTATATTTTATATTTACCATTTATTTACTATGTCCTTTTATGGATTCATGTGAAACATGTGTTTAAAATGCTGTGTTGACGTAAGATTTAACTACAGGAAAGAGATGTATAATTCTTTATCTTATTAACTAGGAGAAACATTTGAATGTTTGAACTGGGTCAGTGCAGTTCTGCAGTTTGGTGTTCAAAATATCATTTGTATCTTCTTCCAAGTTTTAACAAGTTGTTTCACTTAATTATATATTTTTTAAAATACATATGATAATAATTTTCATTCCCTTATGACATTTATATGAACTGGCCATTGAGTTATTCCTGTTGTTACCACCCCCGTCCACTAGAGGGCGCGGTGCGCTCTGCAGCCCGTCGCAGCGCCGCTCAGTGCTCTCTTGCCTCAAACTGATGATGTGTCGAGAAGAAGGCTGTCACTTCCGCGTCGGAGTTGTGTTCAGTTGTGATTGGAAGTTAATGGACAGGGGCTCCTGTTTAGTGCCTCCACCTTTGAAACAGTCTGGCAATCTTGTATTTTCTTGTTTATCCTGGGAAGTCTGAGGACCGGCGACGAGACACGAAGCAAAGCCAGGAGAGAGCTAGCTAGCTTTGTAAGCTAGCCACTGTGACCGGTGGTCTGTCAGTGGTTGCAGGGTAACTCATGGGAAATGGATTTCCTCTGTGAAATAGTTCAAGGTTTGGTGGCATTGGCAGCTCTCGGTTTCATTGTGGTAAGTGTTTGTAACATGGAGTCTGCTGTTGTTTGTTTTAGCAAGTGTTTGACATCTGTAATGTGAAGCAAAAGCTGTCCAAATTTGACATTTTCTTTCAACCCCCTGCTGGATCAGTGATGGTGTGGATTGTATTTTCCTGGTTTCTTTTCAATGCATTATGTTTGTGCTCGTGATTGCATGTGAACTTTTTAGATTCTTACTTATATTCTACCTTTCCCAGAATGTCTCTACTTCCTTATCATTCTGGGTTCAAAATGTGTTATTACACTGGAAGTCATCACTTAAATGTTTTAAAACAGCAGCAAGTGTCAGCCTAGAGGTGGGAAACCAAATTCTCCAATGTAGATAAGTCTAGCTCAGTTTTGATCAAGTAAGACAAAAAAAAGAGACATTTGATCTGATTTGTTTCCGTACCACAGTTTCAGTGTTTCTGAATTTTGTTTATCTTTAGTAAGGATAAACACAATTCAGAAACACTGAAACTGTGTGAAACAAATCAGATCAAATGTCTCTTTTTTTTGTTTTACTTGATCAAAACTGAGCTAGACTTATCTACATTGGAGAATTTGGTTTCCCACCTCTAGGCTGACACTTGTTTATCTTTGTTTATCTTTACTAAAGTAAAGATAAACACAATTCAGAAACACTGATTTAATTCAACATAATATTCAGGCATGCAAGGACAACAGATAAAAATCTAATTAAGTCAAACAAAATGTTAAAAGATTGTGACAATAGGCTTAAATTTGAAGCACAACACAGGATAAGAACACTTCAAGTTCACACGTGTTTTTCTTAGCCAGCATCGAATCATGATAACCATGCAGAATGCCCTCAAATGGCAGTTCTAGCATACATTTTTACAAACCATTACATGTTCTCTAATACAAAATAAATAGTGTAAAAAGTACCTGACTGCAAGGGCAACAAGGGTGACAATCTCATATTTCTCCCTTTTCAGGTGCTCATAATAGCGCACGTCACTGCAGGGATGGTGAACCTGACACGCCACGAGAAGGAGAAGTACTTCCTCACCGCCACAGGAGAGAAGGAGCTCTTCCCCAGCCTGCACGACCCTCACTCCAGGGAGCTCTCTGTGGTGATCCCGGCTTACAACGAGGAGCTCCGAAGTGAGTCGAAAGGGGGGATACCGCAAGATTTGTTAACCCATTTGGGAAAAAAACTATTTAATTGCATCACACTGCATATCCGCAAGATGCGTTTGGAATGTTTTTAGGGTACATAACAACTCTTTGTTTTAAGGACGTAATGCTTGTTCTGCGTGACAATTTGGAACCATTAATTGACTAGAAAAGCATTCCTCCAGGTTGGTTGAAATCCCACAGGTTATAATTGCTAATTTGCGTTTATGACTGTGTTCCATCACAGTGCCGGTGATGTTGGATGAAGCTATGGAGTACTTGGAAAACAGACAGGTAAATGCTTGAATTAGATTTTAGTCAGAACTTTGATGTAGTTTGATAAAAGGGACCCAGTTACAAGAGTCTCAAGTTTCTGTTCCTCTCATGTCTAAGTCAGTTATTCTCAACAAAGCCAGTAGGTGGCAGCATTCAACTTAAAAAGTTCCTGTTCCTAATGTTGTTCCCTGTGTTTCCTACCTGCAGAAACAGCATCCTTCTTTTACCTATGAGGTCATTGTGGTTGACGATGGCAGCAAAGACAAAACCACAGAGGTGATCTGTTTACATTTTTTGTCGGTACAAATCTTGCAAACTTTTCCATTTTCCGTACAAAACATTTCGAAGCAAATTCCAATAGAGATCTTTCGTGATGTCCTGCCAGGTTGCGATGCGGTACAGTAGGAAGTACGGTGCAGAGAAATTCCGGGTCCTAACACTAGTGAGAAACAGAGGGAAAGGAGGAGCTGTGCGGATGGTGAGATGATAGATGGCAAATTATGGTATGACTGATCACAGCATATTTTGTGATTTAACGTTTGTTTTTTTTCTCAAAGGGAACTATGAGCTCTCGAGGGAGAGTCATCCTGATGGCGGATGCCGATGGAGCCACAAAGTTTGCTGATATTGACAAAGTGGAGGCTGGAATCAATGACCTCAACCCTAAACCGGTATGACGGTGTTTACTTTTTCTGTTGTACATGTGTATTGAGAGAAGGTTGTCACTGTAGCGACTGGCACGTCCTAAAACATCCTGTCTGTACTGTTAGGAGAACATGGCGATCTCCTGTGGTTCCAGAGCTCACCTGGAGCAAGAGTCTGTAGCTCAGGTAATTGTTGTTTTCTTCTTCTTTTTTCAAACTGCTTATAGACCAGATTGTTGTATGCTATGACTGTCTAACCACTAAATAACCGCTGTCGTGTCTCTGCCACAGCGATCTATGTTTCGCACATTCCTCATGTATGGCTTTCACTTCCTGGTGTGGTTCTTTTGCGTGAGAGGGATCAAGGACACGCAGTGCGGCTTCAAGCTATTCACACGCGAGGCTGCGCTCAAGACCTTCTCCTCTCTGCACGTGGAGCGATGGTAAGTCCTCGCACTCCAACATGGACACTTTACCGAGCGTGATGTCGCACAAAGGCTTTTTCGTGTCTTTGAGTTAAAAGAGTGAATCTGTTGGGGTTAGGGTTATTAACAATGAATCATGCCTCATCTTTTAAAAATTATTCTTGCGGCTTATTTTTAAAACGTTTCTACAAGCAACCACACACAGGTGTTTTCACTTAATTAGTAATGGGACTGTAAGTCAGGTTGAAGTAAGGCAGAGGAATACTTTGAATCCAGTGATTTGACATCACCAAACTCTATGGACCAACTAGAATGACAACAGGGTAAGTCGTCCCGGTGCAACAAGCAACAGGACAGTGGAGGACAGCGTCAGTCAGTCTCCCCTCCACAGCCCCGAGCAGAGGTCCGATCAGGCAACACGAGTAAAAACTAGAGATGCACCGATCGATCGGCAACCTATCGCAATCGGCCGATAATGCCCCTATCGGTTTTGATCGGAGTTCTCAAAATAGATCACATCAGGCCGATCAGATGACGTTTAAGTATAAAGACAGTGCATTAACTGCATGCAGGGAGGGAATTTCATGGCCGCCGTTGCCCCGCACTTTGGCCTTGATGCCCCGTGAAAAAAAACTCATCGTACGGCCACAGTGGCCTCTGTGTCCCTGGCCCGGTCAGCGTGGCGAGCTTGCCTTTAATTACAGCCACCTGAGTGCACAGTAGTCACTCACAGTAACTTCAGTGAGTCCGCGGTTCGCGCAGGTAGAGTCTCATCATCACGATGATCTCACGTGAAAGCCTCTCAAACAGCAACAGCGTCTCAAAACAGAAGTACGAAACTTACAGCACAGCGAGCGAGAGCAGCCGGTTTTGACATGATACGTAACTGACTTATGTGGTAGGATTTAGTCCGGTAAAGTTGTAAATATATTCACAGATTCTAACTTCCCGGATCAATAACTCATAAGTGAAACCCTGTTAAAACACAAACGACGGCTGTTTTCTACCATAGTAGGGTAGACAACGAGCTACAACCGTATGTTAATCAAAACGAGCGTCTGGACATTAACTCTGGTCTGTATGGTCAGCCAGCTGTGAGACGAGGGCGCAGGGACCGTCTATAAAGTGCAACACCGAAAAGAGAAACTACAAAAAATTCAATAACTTCACTATTATTCAGAGTGTAGTGTCACCAAAATCACTCCACACATCAGTGGTCTCCTGCTGGTTATTCTACAATTTTTTGTTTGGAAAATATGTGCGTTGCCATAATTTTGGGGAATTTCTATTGGGAGAAATATTCAATAACACTAATATTCAGTGAGGTGTCACAAAACCCACCCCACCCTAACCCTACTCAGCCTGCAATAAAACGGTGGTCAATTCATGATACTTTCTCATCTCCTAATTTTTATACTTAATAATACAATGTCAATGTTGTGTAAGAAGAATCATTAATTAAATATATGAAAGTTACACAAGACAATAATATAGAAGAATTTATGGATTTGACGCTGTGATCGGTGATCGGCAATATCGGGATCGGCAGATACTGCTTTCGGTGATCGGTGATCGGCCCCAAAAATCCTGATCGGTGATTCTCTAGTAAAAACACCTGTGTGAGTCGAAGATGAGTGTGCAGGGGTGTAAGACTGTGTGACAGAGATCGCTGTATGGCTGTGTAGCCTAAAGACACTTTATACAAGAGACATTTTCACTTGTCAGTGCAGGAAGAGTGGAATTTACCAGATGGTATAAAATGAATGCAGTGTAGTGTTCATGCTCATTCACCGCCATTGAGCCATTGTTAACGTTATTGGTCACACCTGTGCCTTTCCTGCTTTGAGAAGTCAGAATGTCTGCTTTGATTAAAGAAAAGATAAAGGCTCTATTGTTTCAAATTATACACAAGTTGCAGTACTGAAACTTGGACTTTTTAAAACCTTACACAGCGAAGGCATACATGTTTTATATGACACAAAAGCCAGCTAACTTGCAATAGAACTCAAAATAAATAAATATAATAATTAATAAAATGAGCCATTTGAATTAGTAGGGATTGACAAATGTGTTTTTTTGTTTTCAAGGCTGATTATAAGGAACCAAGGAAACTGATGATCAGTATTTGGAACTGATATACATTTTCAGTAAACATTTAAATCTTAGTGTCAAAATATAGAATGATGTAAAGTGATGAAATGTAGCAAGTGCTGTAGTTAGTTCCATTTTTGAGGAACTTCATGCTGTCATTCTATATTTGAAGCCCTATATTGTACTTACTCCATTACAACTTTAGTGACTAGTTACTCTCCTGTTTCAGACTATTAAGTGCTGACAGGCTATTACGTGTGACGTGTAACCAATCAGATTGTTGTGGGCGGATAAGCTACATGAGAGCATAACTGGCACATTTTGAAATGAATTTTGTCTTAAATCAGCAATTGGACAAAAAAACATCTGGAAATGATTCATTTAGGGGAGGAACGATCTAATCAAAACATCAGCACATTGTGCTATACAAATCTGACCAGACAATACATCCAGAATTTGACAGTTTGTAATGGCATGGACACATTTAGGTAACAAACCCAGCTCCATTGTCATTGTGACTGTGACTAGACCGCTGTGTGTTTTTTAAACAGCAAGAAGAACCTGAATTTGAACGCACCTGTTGAACGTGTGTTGTGCACTCTTGTGTTTCCTCCCACAGGGCCTTTGATGTGGAGCTCCTGTATATCGCCCAGTGTTTTAAAATCCCCATAGCAGAGGTGGCAGTCAACTGGACTGAAATAGAAGGTGCGGATTTCATTTGTTGGATGTGATAACAAGTCTGTGATTAGCTGTTTTTATATATATATTTTTTAGTTATTTACTTTCTTTCCCTGTGAAATTTGGCTAATAATTGCAGACTGTAGGTGTTTACAGGTGTTCATCTTTGTAGGGTTTTCTCTTTTCCAATTTTAATCTTTTTCTTTGTTCTGCCAGGGTCCAAGCTGGTCCCGTTCTGGAGCTGGCTGCAGATGGGACGAGACCTGGTTTTCATTCGCCTGCGTTACTTCACAGGAGCCTGGAGTTTGCAGTCATCGAATAAGACTGACTAGCCAATCAGACGAGCCCTGGTATCATAGAGACGGCCTATGATAGGGCGGTCAAACCTCTGGATGAGGTGGGATTAAACAGCCGTGTCCATCACTCACTGTAATCAACAACAGAGTTCAGTATATCACATCCTTCTCCTCTCCAGACGTGGCTGGATGTGAAGTGATGGCACAGTTGACAGTTCTCCACGGTCCTGCCTTCCTTTTTTTTTCTTTTTTTTTTCTTTTTTTAGAATTCAGATTTCGGCTTGCGATGGCCAACGTTACACGCACACTTCTGTTGCCTTGGTTTACAGAACGTCTGTATGAATGATCCGTGTACTGAGTTACTTCATGTTTATTTTTGAGCCAATCAGCTGTAAGTGAGAAAGACGTAGTAATGAAATGAGGAGGATCTCAGAATCTGTGTCATGATTCTGACTGGTGGAGTGAATGTTGGTATGTGAGATTTCCAAAAGGGAGGGATCTTGTTTTTGAGGGGAAAAACGGCCATGGGTCGATTGGCTGGATGAGTTGAACCAAAATAAAAAAATGCAAATGATTTATGATTTTACCATTTTTAATGACCGACTAATGTAAGCTCCAAAACAATGAAAACAAAGGGGTAGTTTGATATGGAGAAGTAGAGCTGGATGATGGGAGTTGACGTTGTTATTTCTGATTTGCCCCCACTGCTGATATAAAAGTATATCTGACGGGAAATGTTCATGGATAAGGTGATGTATTCAAGTTTTATTCCTGTGGTGTTTAGTCAAGTTCTCAGACTGTTCGGCTCTCCATATAACAAATCATCTGGGGAAAAAAAGCGACAGGTGGACAAGTTAACAGGCCAAATTAGAACGACAGGTGATCAAATGAAACCCATAGTCCCCGTGAGTAAAATGAAAATTCTGGTCAGATAAAACAAGTTATTGATGGTATCACATTCAGCTTTAGGAAATTATAACTGGCATCTTCACTGGTTTCTGATGTTTTACAGACCAAGCAGTCAATCGATTAATCGAGAGAATTATGATCAGATTAGGCGGTGAAACTAATCATCAGTTTTAGCCCTGCTGTCGTTACCAACTCAACAACGACTAACTTAAATATTGTCTTTCAAAGCAGGAGTTACAAGAAAAGAGGGGTGTTGTTTAGCTCAGTTGGTAGGGCGGGCATCCCGCTGCAGCAGCCCCTGGGTTTGAGTCCCGGCATGGGACGTGTCACTCCCCCTCTCTCATCCTGTGTCCTGTCATATCTTTTGCTGTTATATCAATAAAGGCCAAAAAAATGCTAAAAGACATTTAAAAAAAGAAAAGAAGTTACAAGAAAAGGAAAAGAGAACTAATAAAGATAGAGAAAACATTAAAACAATGAGTATCTCAAAAATATGAACTTAGATAATCAAGAAAAAAAACCCAAAAAGTTGTTTTTAAAATGGAAACATTCAGGATAATGTAAACACACCATACACCAAAATGTATAACAGGTCTTGTCATTTTTTCACTTTCTGCAAAAATATCACCTTCAGTCGATCAGTGTATCGGCAGAATTCATTTTGGTTACTTTTGTATAAGTTGGTTCGTCCAACAGTCTTGTTGACTCAACTTTTCAGCACCTTTCTTGTAAAAATAAATGCAATTTATGTTATTGCAATGGCCATTTTTCACTGTTTCCCGATGTTTTATAGATCAAACAGTCAACCGATCAATCGAAACATGAATGGGATTAGTCTAACACAAGCTTTAAATAGCACTTGTGAAAGCAGAAGGTACAAAATGTTTAACAGGAGGAAGAAATTCATAAAGACATAGAAAAACGTTATGTAACAATGAGGTCAAGTGCACAAACCACAAAATATAAACTTAGAAAATCAAGGAAAAGCTTGAGAAAACAAGTTGTTAGTTTTTTTTTTTAAGTGTGCGTTCGGTTGGCTTCCCTGAGGCTGTTTGACATCCGAGTGTTCCACCTATGTTTGGGAACAGCCAGAAATTGCTGTATATAGACCTGACTCTCCCAGCAGCGCACTGAGAGAGAGGAGCATAAATATTCAGTTTATTGCTTTTTATGTACATTTTAGAATCAATCCTAACGTGACAAGGGAGCATGTAGAGACGAGCTGAAGCTGGAATGATTTCCTGTATATTCACTGGAGAGTTCTTGACCAGTTAGAGCTGAGAAAGAGAGAGAGAGAAACCGAATCTTTAATTTAAAGCAGTTTCTTGCAGTGTTGCTCGTTTTAAAAGAGAAAGCAGGACTGAATCAACGATTTCTCATGCAGCTCATAAAATTGCATCAGGGACGAGTGTAATCCCAAGAGGGTTGTGCTGTTTGACATTTTTATAGCATCTGAAACTCATGATCTTCTGTCAGTCGGCCTTCCTGTCTCTTCACACAAAGCCTCGCCCTGCTGAATGTCATCTTTCTTGAAGTTCTTCGTGTTTTGCTGCCCCCTCCTTAACACACGGGATGAATCATCTTAGTCCTAAATTGGGAACCAGGGTTTCTGTCAGAGAGAACTGGACTGGATATCAAATATTCTCAATAGAAATCTGCAGCATGCAGGAAGATTTAACAGCAAAGTCCCTCAAATGGAGGGTGGTTGGGGATCCGCTGTATGAAATCGCGGGCTACATTATCATGAGATCGCCCTTTCCCTGACATGAAAGTGAGCGGTAAACCCCCCCCCCCCCCCCCCCACGCATTACGTTAGTCATCCCCAGAGTCGTCCCTTTGCAAACTCATGTGGACATCTTTCTTGGAATGAGCATGTTTGCGGTCAGCGCAAACGAAGTTCTTGGTGGTGCTGTTTAGTTATGCAAGCCTGAGGTCTGGGGGGTTTCGTGCTGATGCGGATGTCTCTGAGGCCTCCCGGAGCCCCGGGGAGCGCATCCTGTTTGTGCAGTGCCCTGCCTGTCTGTCTGCTGCCAGACAAGACACAGAGAGCCAGTGAATCATAACGTGGCTGCTCCTCTCAGGTTTCAGGGGCTTTGGTGACAAGGTGACAAAGCAAGAGATTTACACGAGGAAGCGCTTTTATTCATTGCTCCACACGACTCCCCGTGTTTATTTATTCACTTGTTTATTTACAGGTGAATAGTTAATTAATGTCAGTCATAATTTGAATGTTCTCTTGCGCTCTATAAACCCTCCTCATGGCTTCCCTAGGGGTCCCCAGACCAGGGTTTGGAAATCAGTGGCCTTTAATAGAGCAAACACCTATTAGTGGTGCGTTCTGATGATACACCTGGCGGATGTTCAGGGTGGGGGGAAAAAAATCATGATGTTTTCGACATGAATCCCCCCTCCCCCGCCTCCCCTCCCCGGTGGTTTCACTTCGTGTCTGGAGTATTGTTACGTTCCGCAGCAGTTGCTGTAAACTGAAAATGTCAAACTTGTAGACTCACTGTCGCCAGCCGGGCTTGCGTCATTAACTGGACCAGGCACGGCACTCCCAATGAAGGATCGTGTCCATCCGCAATGAAAAAGATCACCACCACCCCCCAACAATAGATAATGAATGCGCCTCGATCCACGGAGGGGGAAAAGCCACAAAACGCGATTTAAGAACACAATTCGCTTGAGTTTGTGGTGGAGGACGGCAGCAGTCCTCCGCCGTTTCACGTTTATTTTTTACTGGCACATTTGTTTAGGCTACAGGTGCGATGTGCGTGTATGTGTGTGCGCGCGCGTTCACAATTAAGTTATAATAGACGAAGACTTATTTAATGGCAGATTTGATTATATCCCACTTGGAACTGCTGTATAACTATACACACGAGTAAAGAAAAAAAAAAAAAAATTATTGATATAGAAGAAATTTAAACCAAGTTCTTCAACACGCCATTGGCAAACAAAAAAATGAAAGCTGTGAAGACAAAGAACAACTCATTAAATATCACCGCCATCATCACCGCACTTGCTAATAATTTTATACAATTTCAGGTTTTGATGAAAAACACATGAAGAGGCCAGCGTGAGGACCGCTGTCCTGTAGGGATGTCATGTCAGTCACACCTGTTGTCCTTCTCGGGACTGTTTGTCTCCCTGCTCTCCATTAGTTAGGGCCAGCCCTGCCACTGCTCACGAGCGAGGACGGAGAGAGACCGGGCATCAGCGGCTCAGGTGGGACGGACGCACGCACGCCCACGCGCGTACTCTCATGCTGTTGCAGCGGGGCCTGAATCTGAAAGTCCTGGGAAAAGTTCCAGGCGGGGGGAAGGCGGAGGGATCTTACAGGCAGGCGCTGCGGTTCCAGCCAGGCTGACGCCGCCGAGGCTGTGTGGCGCTCAGTCGGCTGGGGCTGCTGGAGGAGCGGAGGCTCCGGGCGCTGCAAACCTGCGTCAAGATGGCCGCTCACTGCCGAGACACAGTCGGAACACACTGCGGCCGCTCCTTCACAATAAAAGCAGGGATTTAATCCGTTTGAAACTGACCTGAACGTTTGAAAATATATAAATGACTCAATAAATAAATTATTATTAGATGTGACAAAATAAATACATTTGACAATAAATGTAGGAATTGTTTGTTTATAAAATGTTACTTTCTAGATATGTTACAGCTTAAATGTATTAATTGCATTTATTTCATATTTACATATATGTTTCTGCATATATTTATACATTAGTGTTTAGTCTCAAAATGAGTATTGGGATATTTTAGTTTTTCAATTGGTTGTTTGTTCTGTGACAAATCTGGATTTTTATTTTGTGATTTGTGAATAGCTTTGCTCCCCCATGACACCTTTCATTTGACTTTAATTGCACATCCATGTATGTTCATATCACAATATCCCCAACTCCTTTTCAGTAGTGTAAAATATGAATTATAAAAAGTAGTGGTATGTTAGTTATATTGTTAAAATTGTTATGTGTTTTTTGTAAATTATTTGTTGTTGGCCATAATTACTGTAGTATTTTATAAAACACGATTTTTTTCTATAAGTTATTCTAAAAGTTTTTTTCATGTTTGTATGTTTTTTTAATCTTGCACTTATTCATTAAGCTAAACTTTTCCATCAACTATAACATTAATTAAATTGGTCCACAAAAGTCCACAATCCTGTCCAGTTTTCTTTTTAGCGCTCTTTATTTGCTCAATATTTGATATCATACCAAACTTTTTTATAAATTGCAACAACTTGTGCCAAGACAGCTACTTAATTTCCCAAGGCGTGCATCGTCAACAACGCTTTTATTTTGAAACGTGCAACGGGACGCTCGTTCCTACCGAGGCTGATTTGACGCTTCAATGTCAACACACGCTCAGACACAATCCACACACACACACACACACAGACACAAACACACCTTCGCTGCCTCGGTGTGTGCTGGCCTCAACTTCTACAGACAGGGGAAGCCTCCACGCGCACAGGACGGGTCTGGGGCGCACTTGTCGTCACAACAGAGGTGAGAACACAAACAGACGGTGTTTATTTACAGAAAGTGACATTAGCGTTGTTTATGTCTTATGTTATTGTGGATTAAAATATTTGAGATAACTGTTGATAAACACTGGTAATGATGTGTTCACTGGCCACTTCCTGTGGATTAATAACTGTTTTATCATCATTATATCGACATGGCCGGGGTTTCGACTAATTTAATGTTAAAGCTGAGTATCGATCAGTAATCAATATGTTCCCTGAGCTTAAATGTAAGAATATTCAACAACCCCGTACCCTGCAGTTCTCTTTTTTACTGCGTGCACTTCACTGACTGGTTGAACTTCTAACTTGGCACTGACATGCTGTCAAACTATGATAATGATGTTTTGGACGCTTCTGATGTCACAGCGCACCTTTTTAAAAGGTGTGCTGTTAGAGTAGATCCAAGATCCTGTAGCGACACCGTGGGCCCCCTCGTTCTGCATTTGGTAGTAAAAGGGAAGCTGGCGTGTTTACTTTTTTGGGAAGGGGTGTCCTGGTGATAAAGCATTAGGTAATTAGCCTATCTGAGCCTGCAGACTGAGTGACGCCATGCGGGCTCCATAAAAGCAGCAGACTGATGCCGCATCGAGCTTGTTGCGCTTTTTCTGCTGTCATTGTAAACCAGCTCAGCTGTCTGGAAAACCACTGTCGGCATGGGACACGGTGCGGTTATGCTGATTCACCCTGCTGCTTGTAACCTGCATGTATTTTTATTTTATTTTATTTTATTTTTTATTTAACATGAAACTCTCATGGAGTTCTGTTCAAAGTGATGAGATCTTGGACACATCTTGTCGACCACATGGGTCAGACGTGATACTCTTGCTTCTGCTGCTGAGATAAAAACAATAGATCACCATAATAAACTTCATTTTGAGCGACAGATCGTACTGCACTGTATGAATATCAGAGGATCCGCTTGAGTGGTTTGTCAGAAAGAGGCGGCTGGACTCCATGGTTTGTGATTTGGAACAGGCACGCTGCCTGAAATATAGTGGAATAGTCTAAATAGTTTCTAGATGGACAGAAGAGGCAAACACACAAACAGGGAGAGCTGCCCCGCTCTCTCTTTCTCTCTTTCTTTCTTTCTGCCTCTGTCTGTCTGCCTCCCTCCCTCCCTCCCTCCCCTCCTGTCCTGTGATGTGTTCTGGCCAGACAGTATGGCTCCTGGGCGTCAGTGGCATGATCATAGAAACAGAGGCCAGAAAGGACATTCCTCATTGTTGGTGAATCTAGAAATGAGCTTTGGCCATCTTTGCCCCGGCTCTTTTTCTGAAAAACATGCTTCATTTTCTTCCCACAGTAGAATAATAACCTTGTTCGGGGCTTGTGGGGAGAGATCGGTTTGGGTCTCTGTATCAGTGTCCTCCTGCTGATACTGCCTCATTATCATGGAATTCCACCTCTAATGCCCAGATTGCTTAATGTGAGAGTGGATTTGTATTTTTTTTTTTTTTCACTCCACACCAGCTTATCACCACAGCACTGTAGTGACTGTGGTTGAATTCCACCCACCATTAAACCCTGAGCTCTTTCTGAACTTTTTCCTCCCCACCATGCATCTGTTTCAGTTAAATTAGCACCTAACACTGTCTCTCACTTCTCTTGCCAGATGATTGTAACTTGACCTGGATCTCTGACCGAGTGAGGAATAACCTTCCCTGCAGGAGGCTGCCGGATCCCTTCTGTGCCAGCACAGAGACAGGATTTAGGTGTTTGCGCTGCTCTGGCGGGAGCTCAACTCCTCCACCAGCGCTGCTCGGAAGCGACAGTGGAACACACACACACACACAAAAAAAAAAAAAAGTGTTTACACAGACTCATCACACTACCTCTTTTTATCCTTACCTCTGTCCTGGCTTTTCTTGTGATTTGCTGTCCTCGGGGGAGCACTGAATCCCCCTTTTTACAGCGCCCATCAGCTCATCTCGCCACCCATTTACCCATCTCATAATGAACTCCTCTGCCTCCATTACGTCCCTGTTCTCCTTCACCAGCCCGGCGGTGAAGCGCCTGCTAGGCTGGAAACAAGGGGATGAGGAGGAGAAGTGGGCGGAAAAGGCCGTGGACTCTCTGGTGAAGAAACTGAAGAAGAAGAAAGGGGCGATGGAGGAGCTGGAGAGAGCCCTCAGCTGTCCTGGGCAGCCCAGTGAGTATCACAGCGTCAAACACTCTAGTGGGTCCAAACTCATCCAGGGGGGTCACTAGATACAACTTGGAGAGTCGGGGGGGGGGGGGGGGGGGGCGGGGCTTGCCGATATAAGAGCCAATATTGGCCTGTTACAGATATATCAGTAGTGGTGTTTATGTTGATATTATCTGATCTGAAAACTGTTTTGGTTTTAAATATCACAAACAGTGCTTGGGTGATTTACAGTCATTTAGTTATGTAAAATATCCTTCATACATTACATATTTCTAAGTGTTTCATATCCACTTTTGAGGGGAAAATGTGCATATATCAACTGTTGTGCTGATATCAGATTTGAAAAGAGACAAAAACTGCTTCTGCAACACACAATAATGAAATGTTTCTGACTAAAATGTGTCTGATGTATGCTTATTTGCTTGTTTCTTATGAAAACTTGACACCGTCACCATGGGCCCCCAATTGAGGGGGGGGGGGGGGGGGGGGAATCAGTCTTTGGTTGACTCATTACACAATATAGGATGAGGGGACCAACACTGCTTTATTATGGGGGTCAGAGGTCAACTCTCGTGGTAAAGAGTCTGAGGTATAAACCTGTAAAGGTAAACATATCATGTTACAAAAACACTTTGGTATAAATTAAATAGGGTTAGGGTTATTAAATGTACTGAAGTATCAAACGTACAAGTTAAACTAAATTAAACATATTTTAACATGGTCGTAAGTACTGTTTACTCAAGCAAGAGTGAAGTCGAGTTGTAGTAAACAAAAAAAAAACTTAATAAGGAAGTTGGTCAGTAAAATGCTTTACATTGGCTCAATACGACATACAGAAATAAATCCTAAAAGTGACCACGTGAGCCAAATGTTGTGGTGTAAAAAGATACAATATTTGCCAACGAAATGTAGTGGAATTTAAGTATAACGTAAAAGAGTATTTCAATATTAAAACGTGGAAATGATGAAGTAAATAACAAGCACTTAAAAGTTGTACTTAGTTACACTCCATCACTGCCTGTGAGGTCACAAGTTTGATGCAACAGATGCCGTTTGTCAGTATGTTTTTGCACACACACACACACACACACACACACATATATATACACACATATATATATACACACACACACACACACACATTCAGATACAGCACTTTGTAGTTGCACTCAGAGGCTTTAGATGGTTTTCTTACGGTGGCCTTGAACTGAAATCACAACAATGAATAGAGAAACACAACAACAATTTGGAAATCGAATTAACAAAAGAGAAAACACGACAGCAAGACAAAAACCACAACCATGAAGCAGAAACACCGACATTAACGCCAAACCAAAAGAGGTAGCTGCCGTCTATCGACAAGAACAGTTGCTGATTGGATGGACACGCTGGTGGTTATTGTTGCTGTCATGTTTTCCTACTTGTTATTTTGTTTTGTGAATTGCACTTGACGGCCACCGTGTGTTCTTACGTTTTGCAGACTTCTATTTTTAAAAGTGCAGGAGAGGGAGGCCGTAATTGTATTAGAGATACTGTTCATGCGAAGACAAGTGCTGATTTGTGTGGTAATGAATATCTATCATCCCGATTACGGCTTCAGACGACAGAAGTAACACTGTTCCTGCTGTTTTATCCGAATCCTTCAGGCAAGTGCGTGACAATTCCGCGGTCTCTGGACGGGAGGCTGCAGGTGTCCCACAGGAAGGGTCTGCCCCACGTCATCTACTGCAGGGTGTGGCGCTGGCCCGACCTGCAGTCCCACCACGAGCTGAAGGCCCTGGAGTGCTGCGAGTTCCCCTTCGGCTCCAAGCAGAAGGACATCTGCGTCAACCCGTACCACTACAGGCGCGTGGAGACTCCAGGTACACCACATCCTCTAAATGTGGTGTAGAAAATAATCTCATCGTAGAATTCTAATGTCATAACAGTGAAGCTTTTGTGGGGCTCTATGACAGTGATCGAATACAGTGTTCCTGAGCCAAAAGCAGTAATTTGATCTTTTACAACAGCATCTTCCGTCCTTTCTGTCTCCGCTCAGTGCTGCCGCCGGTGCTGGTCCCGCGTCACAGCGAGTTCAACCCTCAACACAGCCTGCTGGCAAAGTTCCGGAACGCCTCCCTGCACAACGAGCCCCTGATGCCCCAGAACGCCACCTACCCGGACTCCTTCCCTCCGCTGCCCTGCTCCACCTTCTCCTCCTCCCCTTCCTCCTCCCTTGCCCAGTCTCCCACCTCACAGAGTTACCCCAACTCCCCCAACAGCTCCGCGGAGCCCGGCAGTCCGTATCACATCACAGGTAGGGATCGGATTCGGCCAGTCGATACCGTCACATGTGCAGTTGTTTCACATCTTTAAGCGTCAGAGTCAAAAAAAACTCAAGTCGTTTTTTTCCCCCTTTCATACGCTTTATCCAGCGGAGACTCCCCCACCTCCGTACAGCATGATGGAGAGCAGCCCTCCAGAGGACGTGAAGCCCAGCAACTCTACAGAAACCCTCAAACTCACACTCTCAGCTCCGCACAGAGGTAAGTTGAACAAATCATAAATACTCAGTAAGTAGACTTGCAAGATGCATATTATACTGTTTGTACAAAGGTATCTTTTCCTTAATACATCTGTGTTTGAAATGGACTATTCGAATAAAACATACAATAGGATAGAATATTGAATCCAGGATCTCTTACTTGGTCTAAAGTCATCTCAAGTCGCATTCAACTTGATTTGACAACTAAATGACTTAAAACTCGACCTGGACCGGAGACATGATGACATTATGAAACATCGGGACCTGCTTGAGTGTTACACAAAATAACCTGGCTCGCATGTCTGTCGTTTAGATTTACGGCCCGTGTGTTACGAGGAACCGGAGTACTGGTGTTCGGTGGCTTACTACGAGCTCAACAACCGGGTCGGGGAGACTTTCCACGCGTCGTCCCGCAGCGTCCTGGTGGACGGCTTCACGGACCCATCCAACAACAAGAACCGCTTCTGCCTCGGCCTGCTGTCCAACGTCAACCGCAACTCCACCATCGAGCACACACGCCGGCACATAGGCAAAGGTAGGTAGGGTTGAGAGGGGGACGCCCAACGTGTGCATGTGCATATGTCTATGTAATAATAATAAACCTTATTTTTATATCACTCATCTTATTAATGTTACAAAGTGCTTTACAGAAGGATATGAAGCAAGGCAAGTCAGACTGATCGATAAAATGAGAATGGCCGAAGGACACGAGCACGGAGGAAGTAAAGATGATAAAATGAACGCGATCAAATAAATCAGAATAAAGACATCTGTGTATCGCAAAGAGGCCAATCAGGGAGGAAACAGCAGGGCTCCATCTGTGGATTTAGTGGTCTATGGGGCACATAGAACGTCGGTGAATCAGAGATGATTAGGAGCAAGACCTTATGAGGCCTTAGGAAGAAAGTAATCACTTCGAGGCGAGTAGAGTGTGAAACCGGACGGGCCAAATGTTCTTTCTCGTGGTACAAGGACACTAGACGGACTGCCTTTGTTAGACCGACATCAAGTGCTGCTGGGTGACAGTAAGCCACGCACAGTGAGGATGCGTTCGAGGGTTTGGTTGAGGGTACTCGGTCCCCAATTTACAGACACCAGTCAGACATTCTTAATTAACAAGCGTAAATGTTTCCCCCTGGCAGATGAATGAGAAGAACACGACCTTTGTTCGCACACAATGAGCCGACTGTACATGTATATTTTTGATGATATGTTTGCGATACTTGTCTTCTTGGCTTACAAAGAGCTGTTTTTATGCTCTTTTGACATGTTGTGACATTTCAAGCTTTTTGCACCACAGTGGTGGTCATGTTGCAATTTTATAATTTCCTACTCTGCATTAAAAGTGCAGTACTGGCTGTACTAAGCACATAAACATTGACATTTTTTAAATGTACGAAACAAGTTTTTCTTAACAATCGGATGAATGTCGGTTATTTTTGCGTTTTTGCATTTTTCCCGTTTTAAAGGAAAGTCAAATTTGTCTATCAATTATAGGCATGATTGTAGTCTTCTTCTGTGGGGACTGTTCCCACATACAAAATATAGTTGTTAGTCAGTAATTGACAGTAGTCACATGGCTGCCTTTTTTCCTATGACATCTCAAGGTGGGAAGCTCAAAATGTTCTATATATGTTAGGAATCTGACAAATTGTTATCATGTCACTGCTTCCTGATCGATCCCCATCGAAATTTGGAGGGACATCGGGACGTATGCGAAGAAATAAACAACATATTTGATCATCTGTTTCGATTATAACAGCTATGTTAGCGTTCGTCTACTTCCTTGCTAACATTCATATTAATTGTAAAATATCAACACACATCTTGGACACATTTATGGTAACGTTAGCTAGGAACTGGGAGAATGCTAACGGGATCTCAAATATGTTGTTTTACCTTGACATCTGGCCCGTTTCCCCTGCAGATTTACGCTATCCATCATCTTTTCAGTCGCTGATCAATTTGGAAGCAGTACAATGATAATAATTTATCAGATTCACAACTTTTATAGGACTTGCAACCTGAAACACAGCAGTCTAACATCATCCCATCCATTAACTTCCCACCCTGAGAGTGACATGGTCTATGGTTAACTTGACCTTGACTTTGTCATTGATTTTCTCAGGTTTACACCTGTACTATGTGGGCGGCGAGGTGTACGCCGAGTGCCTGAGCGACAGCAGCATCTTCGTCCAGAGCCGCAACTGTAACTTCCAGCACGGCTTCCACGCCACCACCGTGTGCAAGATCCCGAGCGGCTGCAGCCTCAAGATCTTCAACAACCAGCTGTTTGCCCAGCTGCTCGCCCAGTCCGTCAACCACGGCTTCGAGGTCGTCTATGAGCTCACCAAGATGTGCACCATCCGCATGAGCTTCGTGAAGGTACTGAGCTGTCTTTTCAAATCAAACGTGACGTGCAGTGTCAGATCGGTTGGACGTCTAGTCACAGCTGCTTTTATTTTGACCTCGACGTGCCGTTGAGTCAGATCTCGCACAAACTGGGATCATACTTGTTTGTTCAGCACCCATTAATTAGAATAGTTAACTGAACTGCTGAGATTTATGTCTCCTCTCCTCAGGGCTGGGGAGCCGAATACCACCGTCAAGACGTGACCAGCACCCCCTGCTGGATCGAGGTACATCTGCATGGGCCCCTGCAGTGGCTGGACAAGGTCCTCACACAGATGGGCTCCCCGCACAACCCTATTTCTTCGGTGTCCTAACATGAACACACACTTGAGAGTGAGTTCGCTCACACAGGTAGTCGTAGATTCTGTATATTCTGCTGCGTTCAGGGTTTCCTGTCCTATGGTCCCTCTCATGACATCTCAAACAAACTGCATACAGCTGTCACATAAGTTAAGACTGAATTGTATGTGGATAATGTACAGCTTGTGTAGTTCAATAATCCAAGATAAAGCATTTATCTGCGCTCTGCATTTTCATTTGGGACATTAATCTGCACTCCAAGACAAGAAAAAATTGGATATATTTATAGGTACTCAAAGACTTGTTTTATGTGTTGTAAATGTTATTATGGTAGTATGTACTGTATTTCCATGTAATGTTTGACTTTGTGTACTGGTTGCTTTCTACCTGTTCAATTAAAGTTTTTTTTCTTTAAGTGTCAACATTTTTTCCTCCTTATGCATTCAGACACACACACACACACACACACACACACACACACACACACAGCCTGAGATATTTCTCAATGGTAATGTTATAATTTTACTCTCATATTCACAGCAGGGCATTCGCACACTTCAACTTTAAAACACAGCAACAACAAAAACAGTACATGATTTCTACTTCCAGACACAAAACCAACCAGCTAGCATGACCGATATTCATCCCACCAAACTTACATTTGTATTTATTTTCATACAAGGATAGAAAATGTGTTAAAAACAAGTTCTGGAGGCCCCACTTGACTGAGAAGAGGCTGCAGACATGCGTGGAATCAATACATGTTAAAGAAGAGAAAACATTTAAATAAGGAGAAGATCATCGGTTATTGGATAGGGTCTGTATCGGCCCCAAAAGATCCATACCAGTCGGGCACTATGCTAAACATGAAAAGAATGTTGGCTTCTATTCAGGATATTAGATTTCCTAAACAGCACCAGGCATGGTTTGATCTCATAGTCAGTCTGCTCCCTCAGGAATTCACACATTAGAGGGATTTAGATCAGTTCAACCTTCTTTAGTCCACCAGCCTCACCGCACTTTCAAAAACATCCCTTGATTACCAGGTTATTCTTTCCGCAGCATGTCTGTTTGTCTGTCTGTCTGGCTGGGGAAATTCATGTTTACAGTGCACGGTTGCTATCCATTTACGCAGTAAGCACCAGTGTTTTCTTCAGGATTCTCTTATTCATCACCAACACATCTACCAGCGGGCGTCAGCAGCCCTGGAACTGCTGCTGTGACTGGCTGCGGCCCTGTGCAGCCAGGAGCTGCTGCTGCTGCTGCAGGAAGCTGATCACCTCTGGACTCCTCAGCAGGGACTGAAAGACACACACACATTCAAATTTCAGTGTACTGAAATAGTACAGAGCTTACTTGTCTTTTTTCTGCTTTTTTTAATTGCAAGTTCTCTGTAATTTAAAAACTGATGCCTCCCAGTCTGAGTGGAAGGACACAACACAAAAGTTACTTTGCGGATGCATGCAAGTAATGCAACCCAACAGAACTGAACAGCACCGTTAACACTTCCAGAGATCCTTTATTGAATTGTTTGGGAAGAGGGTTTACTCTGGACAGATTTCAGAAAAACAAACTTGAAACTAACTGAATTTCTCCCATCTTCATTTATTGTTGAATCTCTGAAGGGTGGTATTTTTTGTTGAACTTTTGTTGGAATCTTTGCTTTTGGAAAATATTATTTGAACTTGCTTAAGTCTACCAAAGGCCTCCAGGATATATCCAAGCTGTTGTTGTGAAATATCTTTTTAAAGTGGAATTTGCTAAATGTAAGTGACAGCCAGGGCTTAAAAGTGATGGCATGTATATCTTCACAGATCCAGATGTTATAGTCTGACGACCTAAAATCAATAGTCCAAATGGAGTTGTGGATTAGGAGAATGGTGACGCAGTATTTTATTAAGTCGGGAGTATTTTTCTGGCACGGCTCAAGGAACCTTAAAAAGAAGCGAGAGTCATTACGTCACTGAATCTTGCTTTGGGACCAGACTGTGGTGTCGGCTGTATTAAAGACAATAGGAGATTGAATTGAGAAACACACTAAATCCTAACATTCCTACGTTGTAAGACTTCTGATTTAAAAAATGCCTCCAGAAAAAGAAAGAACACACTTCAGAGAGAAGGTTAACCACTGATTTTCACCCCTCAAATGATTATACTGTGATCAAACGAGGCAGGTCTGACTGATTTCCACTGATGAGACTGCAATTATAGTGAGAACAGCAGCCTTTCCTAGCGTTGCGGGGGGGAAAAAATCAGTGGTTAACCTTCATCTGTCTGTGGTTCACCTCCATCTGAGGTGCGGCCTTTCATTTGCTGGAGGCGTTACTTCATCAAGAGTTATACAACGTAGATGAGTTGGGTTGAAAGATGTTTCTCCATCATCTCCCATTGATTCTTGTTGACTCCCAAAACAGCTGCTGTCACCACGGTTTGGCCCCAAAGTGTGATACGGTTGACATAGTAACACTTCCTTCTTCTTTAGGTTCCTTGGCACGGCTTGTGTCCACAACTCCTTTTCAAAGGGAATCATTTCATGACCAAGAAAATGATGCCAATCGTTAGTGTTTTGGAGACTTGTTGAGGCTCTTAAAAAGACGATCTATGTTGTGTTTTCTTCCATTTCACCACCAAATAATACATGTAGTTTGCATCATAACTTACCAGTCTTTTCTGGTTCAGGACCTGCTCTATCAGGGAGGGTCTGGCTGGCCTGTCCCCCATGGCACCCAGACGCTGTTTGTTCACAGACACCGGCCTCTCCTCTGAGTTTTCCTGATTAACACACACACACACACACACACACACACACACACACACACACAGAGAGAGAGAGAGAGAGAAAAGGCATAAACAAGCAATTAACTGGGGGGGAGTTGTGTTTGTTTTGTGGTTCAGGGAAGTCTGGAGAAAGAAGGGGCAGGGAGCCACATTAGCCAATAAGTTCAGCCCCTTGTTACACCCCTCCAAATTCCTTTCTACCCAGTCATCTGCATGTAGACAGGGGGTTGTTAAAGGGTTGAGGCGAACTAGAACAAATCATGACTGAATCAGATGAATGAGTACGAAAGCCTCCATGAAGCTTAATCTTACATCGAGTTTGCCACTGGACATGGCCTGGTCGCTCTTCTTCTTCTTGTACTTGTCTTTGTACATCTTGTTGCGGTGCTTTTTGCACATCCAGGGCTTCCTCTGCTTGGCCACCTGCGTCGAGGTCTCCGTGCATCCCTCATAGGTGCACTGTTTGGGAGCGTTGTCACCCTCCGACGTCTCCTCGTCGTTGAGCTCCTCCGGGCTGGCGGCGCCGTCTCTGGGATCCGAGGTGTCCAGGACGTCGCTCTCCTCGTCCGGATCGTCCGCGTCGTACGAGGAGGCGTTGTGGTCTGGTTCGTGCGGCGTCGTCACATTCCTGCTGTCGACCACCCCGCTCTTACTCACGTAGTACCTTTGTCCGTCTTTAGTGAGCAGGAGGGTCGAGTCTTTGTCTTTGCTGGCCGATGCCGAGGTGTCATCTTCGCTCATGGTTGCGGTGTAGCAGCGACAAGCTAGTGAGGCTAGCTAGCTAGCATCCCCTTTCGCAGTCAGCTCACGTAAGCAAGCTCAGTTAGCTAACACAGCTACTAGCTGACATTCGCCCAGTCATTTTCTTTTAGTGAATGCGTAAAGAAACCAAGAGGTGGGGAAAAAAACTAAAGATTTTTCAGCCGGCTACAGATACCTCCATGGGTCTGCTGTAGCCTGACACTGCTCGCATTTCGCACAACGGCTGAAGTTGACATCCGATTCACAGCTTCTTCTTTGGAATTTACCGGTCCACCTTAAAAGTGTCTAACCGCCTTTAGATGGCGCTGTTCAGCCACCTTCAAGTCGGTTCATGGACTGGGAGTAATAGATACAGGGATGATTAAATGAGAATGAATAACACAATGAAACGGTAAAAAAAAAAATAACACCTGTAAATTAGTTTACTATGAGCAAAGACAATAACAAAAAAGTGCTAGACCTAAAATTATCCAAATTTAGGATTGTAAACCAATTATAGACTGTGTTATTCATTTTCATTTCATCTTCCCCGTATGTATTACTTTCAGTCCGTGAACCGGCTTGAACATGACTGAATAGCGCCATCTACAGGCGGTATGACACTTTTAAGGTGGACTGGGAAATTCGAATCAGAAGCTGTGACTCGGATGTCAACTTCAGCCGTTGAGCCTTTCGCTGTACTTCAGTAATGGAGATGTTCTTCTTCGCCGCTTTGCTTCCATGTGTTAGAACGACCGCTAGTGGCCAAAATAACAAGTGCTCTTTTATTATATTATATTATATTATATTATATTAAATTGGGTCAAATTCCTTGTTTGTGTACACATACTTGGCAAGACTAGATTAGATTAGATTTTATCATGTAATTAAATAATGTATTTTTTTTCTCATTCAGTCATTCATTCGCAATCAGATAATAACAAGCACTGATTCTGATCATTAAAATATAATATATATATAATATAATACAGACATTCAGATAAATATATGTATAATTTACTTTTAACTGCACATTTGCTACTTAAGTATACTTTTGTCATAGAATTACTTGTGCTACAGAAGTACATTCATTATCAGATACTTTTGTAACATTTGTTTGAGTGACTTACTTTTACCAAAGTAATATTTTATCACGATAGCTTTACTTTTACTGTAAAAATACTATTATATTATATTATATTATACTACAATTACTGATGCACAATAAATATCGGCCCAATATTTGGAATTGTATCTGTTATAGCGGTATAAATTTGATATAAATAATAGTTGATAAGTGGAGCTAATAATATGAAACCATTTTGCTTTCATTGACAAGTGCCATATCCACACCTTTTTGTACTCCGTCAATAAAAACAGAGAAAAAGAAAAAGAAGGCTGTTGTTGGGCTAGTGATCTGATCTGATCTAGTTAATCTGCTGCAATGCTGAAAAAATCTATATTGTGCATCCCTTCTCATTTCATATTATATTACATGATATTGATGAGTTTGAATTATTCCTATTATTAACCAATAGTCAATACCAACTGGCTGTTAAGGCCCGTGGTCAAATGGCCTGCTTGTTCTTCCAGCTCATCAAACTGACACCGGCCTCTGCTGAAAGGACACTAAAATGACAGTATGATTTTCCGAAAGTACAACATCTGAGAGAGCTGAAAGAAAGATGGACAGCTTTTGTGGAGGCAGAGATACTTTGCAGGTACCAAAATGTCACCAGAAAATGTTAGTCCCTACTTGGTGTAGTGTTCCTGTAGGTAAGAATAGCAATAAAGTGTCAAGGTTCTGGCAACATGGCTGGGGGATCATAGGGAGATTGCAGAGACAGCTGTCTGGAGCTGGTATTAGCTGTGCAACAGGCAGAAAGGTGTGACACACTCAGTTCCTTATATATATTTTTTCATTAAACCTGCATACTCTCCCTTGAAAGGGGATATAGGACACAGGGGGAAGGCACATTTTAATTATCTATCTGTTTTTAACGCGTCCATCTTAAGTCTTAACTTTTTTGTACTGTTTATCGTATGATCTAATCGTTTTCTTATGTAACTGTGGTGACGCTGTAATCAATTTCAACAGCCAAACTGTGAAGCTCACTTTAGTCCACCACACCACCTGTTTGCCAAATTTTGAAATTTTGGATCCCACGCCTCTGGCCACAACTGCTGTGGGAATTCATGAGAACATCAAGTGCCCCTCTAGTGGAGTGCCACCCCGGCAGATAACAGTTCACAACAGCACCCAAAAAAAAGTCTCAGTGGGATGATGTGCACTTAATTTAAAAACTGTATCAAGCATCTAAACCAGTGGTCCATTCATGCAGGCGGAAATCCGTTAAACTTAAGTTTTAACATCACTAATTTAACTCAATGAATTACATTAAAGCTCTACAGAAGTCACAGACAATTTGTGTTTTTGAAACATTTTTTTTTATTTGTACTTTTATTATTGATAGACCATTGTTGAACAGAGGTACAGGTATCGGTATTGCAACGGATTGTAACACTGGCGCAGCTGTGAGAGAGACACTTTGGTAAACCACATGTGCTGGAGAGTGTGGGTTTCAAACAGCACAACCAAGTCGCACTGATCCGGTCGATTTTTTTTTTTTTTGCGGCACATTACTGTCTATGTGTGATGATGGGAGTAAATACAGAAACGTACAGACAAGTGTGACGACTGCAGGGAGATCATCCGCTTTTTAAAAAAATGACAGTCGCTCTGCATTTCTGTCAGTCATCCGGCTTCTCCTCGCTTTTTTAATCGTATATCAGGTACTGGAAATCCCTTTTTAAGGAAGTGACATCATTCCCAGTGTCTGACCGGAAGGAAAGACTTCCTTCTTCTCAATTCGCCTGCGTAGGTCCATCCATGTGGCATGACATCAGGTCTAAATAGTCTTCTTCTGTTTCACTCCGACCTGATGATCTCCTCTAGATTTTTTTTTTTTTGTGGTACACAGTTCTCATAGACTTACTACTAGTAAAGAAATATACTGTATTGTGAACTATCAAAATAAATAAAATTATGTTATTTACATAACATATAAACAATACGTCATCACGAAACTGTTTTTTTTTCTTTATTATAAGAATAGGCTACTGTATGTCTGTCATGCTTTCATCTGAACAAATGAAGCCATGAATGAGGTTGTACAGAGCTGAAATAAATCCTCCTCCGCCATCCTTCCAAGAGTGCTGCTGGTTCTCCGTTCTGTTCCGTTCTCTCGGAACCTGTTCGACTGCACCTCGAAGGCAGTACTTTGTGCAAATAGGCAGCCCTCATAGACCGTGAACCGTGTACAAATGCCACCTCCTAGGCCGCGACAATTATACCTTTCTTTACTGCTGGAAAATGTGTATGAAATGTGTCTTGTTAAGTGTCGGAGAGAAAAAATGTAAACAAGGCTTCCTATGTGTACGCGAGCGCCACAAAAGATCGAGAGTAATATGACATCGATGCGGAATGAAGGTGGAAAATGTGTGCACCGAGGAGAGAATTTGTTCAAAATGTTGAGTCTGCTACACAAAGCACCCGAATGCTGCTTGAAATTTGTGTCGTGAGTGAAGCGATTAACAAAATTGCGAGGTGGAGTCGAATGCACCATCGTTGTCTTAATAGCAGTCCGTGTAAAATGTAAACTGTAATACTGCAATCCAACATTACAGGAAGGCAACGCCAATACTGCGAGGAGCGCAGAGTTTAAGCACAAGTGCTGTCGTCTTTGTCATTTATCTTCTGTCGATGAACCCTGTTTACAAACACATTTGTAAAAACGCCTTCGCCCTCTGGCACAATAACGCCGTTATACGTGCAGTATCCTACTTCAACATTTTCTGAGCTCTACTTCTACACCATTTCCATTATTTTCCTTTTCCGGCAAGCTCCAAGTCAACACAGGGTTCTCCTTTGTGAAAAAAGGGAAATACATATAAAAAAAATGCAGTGAATAAAGAATAAATAAATAAGGTTCAATAAAACATGAACATTGGTCCATATTCTCATATTGCCTTTACGAGCTGCTCCACCACTCGGAAGTTTTCCATGTTGAGCCCAGATCATCACTGAAGGGTAACCGGCACTGTCGCCCCTTTGGCGCTCCTTGAGCTACGTAACATGTGCTCAGATGAGAGAACGTTAAAAAAGAAATAAATGAAAAGTTTTTCCTTTTCCTCGTGATCTCTTGTTGCATTTATAGTCCTTTCACAACCTTTTTACCTTTCTTCTTTTTTTTTTCTTTTTTTAAACTCTATCCACCCTCAGATCGATCTCTCCACCGGGATTTGGAAAGATGGATTCAGGAAAAGCTAAAAGTTCTCTCTGATTTTTTTTCCCCCCTCCACAGTTCACCCCTGGCCCCCGAATGAGAGGCTGTGGGGATGCTGATGTCTCCTCTTCCTCCTCCTCCGTATAGAGGGAGGAGCTGGATGAGGATGTTCTTTTCCTCTTCGCTGCTTCCTCCTCCTCCTCCCCCTCCATCCCCTCTCTAGAAGGGCGAGCTGGGGGAGCAGGTGTTACTGGCTGAGCTGATGGAGATGTCATCAGAGTCAGATGGGAGGCTGGGGTTCAGGGAAGGGTCAGAGCAAGCGTCAGGGGTCAGAGAGGGGGGGGCCACGGGCAGGCACCTGGGAGGCTCCGCCCATAGTGTTTTCGTCGTTGATGTTGTTACTGTTGTCACCGTCGCTGGCATCATCTGCAAAGGCAGCGGCTTCACATCCGGGTGGCATCCTCGTCTGAGAACCTGCCCCTCCTTATCAAGAGAGGTGGCCTGAAACAGGGAGAGACGGGAACATTACGGTTAGATCCTCTAACGCTTCAGATCCAGCAGCAGAGAGCACGATTGAATATGGAGGACCAGGAGCGCCTTGCACGCGTTCATGAAGTCATTCATCAATGTGTTTAATTGGACATTCAGTAGAAGGATTAACAAAAGTCAAAACTGTAATTAAATCATTCACCATTACACAATTGTTTTTAAAAAAACATCTATCATTCTTTTGTTTCTGCGTTCATTGTCCCATTAAATTATTTTGCTGTCATTTTTTAATGGCAGTGTGATGTTAATTGGAAAGCCTGAAAGAAAAAAGTAAAATATTCTATTTGAAAAGTTCAATCCATAAGTTATATAATTCACCCTTGCTCAGTTTAGCACACTCAAGGGTTCTGCTCTTCAAAACGTTATGTTGAGATAGGTTACGATGAGATAGGTTACGATGAGTTAAGTTACGATGAGTTAAGTCTCGATGAGTTAAATTACGCTGAGTTTCACTGTATATTCCTGTTGATTTACGTTACGTTAAGATATGTTATGTTAACTTACATTAAGTTCCTTCCGTTACATTATGCAGAGTTCCGTTCCGTTTAAGTTATGCCGAGATACATTATATTCCGCTCTACTATGATGTCTTAGGTTTCATTGCGTTGATTTACGTTAGGTAAAGCTAAATTACAGTTACATAATATTCCGTACCATTATGATGAGTTACATTAAGCTGAGTTACGGTAACTTGAGTTTGCTTTACAATGAGTTACACCACAGTTACGTTATGTAGCATTACGTCATATTGACTTTAATTATGTTAAATTAGGTTACATCATGTGAAGTTCAATTATGTTGAATTACGTTACATTAAGCTACATTGTGTTGATGTACATTACGTTCTATATATACCGTAAATTGCATAATTTCGATTTATTTAGATTAGTCCATATAATTGTTTTGCATATGTATGCACTCATTTGTTATTAATTTATTCAAGACTGTTACTGATTTTCTCTCGTCAGTGTCCAATTCTTGTAAATATCACCCAGTGAATTTTTAACGATAAACCTTTGTAAGCATGCAACTCTGGGTCCTCCATGAATCAGGTGCGGATAAAGTCACACAACAGGAGTTGGCAGTGGGCGCTCAATAGGCCCGGTGTTAGTGGGAGGTAGCCAGGCGGGGAGCATGACATCAATCAAAAAAAACACTGAAAACGACTGCAAAAAGCAAGGGGACGGGGGTTATTTCTTTGGAAGGCAGCATTCACAAAGAAATGGTTCAAACAAAAAGTGACATAAGCAACATCAATTTGTTTACTTTGCTATGAAGGAAATTGTTTTTTTAGTGTGTTCACGCTGGGACATTTAGGGGAAACATTCACGGGGGTAACTTGGAGTTCCTTAGTCGCACACAAGAAGTCTACTGAGATACTGATATATGGAGACATAACATCAAGGACGAGGCTTGGGCAAAGGACAGACGACAAACGATGCATTCTGTGTAGGATATGCATTTGCAGCGAGCGAGGGATGAAAGGAAAGGAGCAGAAAAGCCAAGCACAAACAGCGGGGACGACATGAAGCTGTCAAAGCAGCACAGCAGCAGCCAGTCAGCGGGGCTCTGCATGCAGGGAGGAGGAGGAGGACATCAATTTCAGAGACACTATTTCGGTTTGTAATGATTTTCTCTCTGTTTTTTTTTTTATTTTTGACCGTCCACCCGGTCGTGTCTCTATGGAAACCTGGCGTACCTTATCCAGTACATGGCCGGGTGCTGGTAGAAATCCAACGACCCAGATCGCTGCATAGAAAAGCTGTCATCCAGCTGAACACAAAGAGAAACCAGCACAGTCAAACACCAGTTCACTCGAAAAACAGAAGGACACACTTCACTCAGAAAGTCTAACTGCAGACCTCTGCATAAACCAATGATAACTACGACTTCAGATGAAGCCAACAATGGATCAGTGCAGTTGGTCTATGGGTACTGTAGTTTCTAGTGGCAGTGACTTACAGAAATGACTGACACTCCTGCAGTGGTGTCGCTGACCTTCGGATTGGTGTTGAAGTGCTTCTTTATCTTCCCTGCTACTGATAGCTGATGATCGTTCTCACATAGACCTTCATCCTGTATCAAGCGAAGGAGGAGAGGACCAAAATTCAGTGTTGATGGGAAAATATTGTGACTCATCATTAATGGGGGTAGATTGGTGTATTAGGGCCAACGTAGGGGGAGAAAAATGTAAAGTTGTACATTTGCGAGAATTAAACGTATCGTCTAATCAAGTCCGAGCGTCATAGTAAGGGCTGAATTGACGCTATACTCACAGTGACCCACGGATGCTCCAGCACCTGGAGGGCAGTGTATCTCTGATCCACCTCCACCTCCAGCATCGATCGAATCAGCTCCTTCAGCAGCAAAAAAAAAAAAAAGTATTGGTTTAGTTTGTTTTACTCCAAACATCTGGATCCGCTCACACTCAGACAAACAGATACTGTACATAGATGTTCACCATGGCCGTCTCCGACACGTTGTCCCAGTATGGTAGAGGGAATTCTAGCTGTCCCATTAGTATCTGATCGAAAAGCACTTCTTGATCGTCACTGCTCCTGCAACAAAAAAGGGAAATACCGTTATGAGTCTTAAACATGACTCTTACTATCTCAAGAAAACGTTAATACAGGTGACATTTCACTTGGCGGAGCAGCTTTCTTACCCTCTAAAGGGTGGGAAACCACACAGCAGGATGTAGGTGATGACTCCAGCTGCCCAGATGTCCACCTTAAGGCCATACCTGCGCCGAGACAAAGACATATTATGACTTAATGGAAAACAGTGCAATGAAAAACACAAATGTTTCTTCTCCTGTACCCTCTATTCTGCTCAGAGGCCCTTACCCTGTTTCTGTGATGATTTCAGGTGCTACATATGTCGGGGTCCCGCACACAGTGTAGAGGGGTCCGTCCACCACAGTTGCCAAACCAAAGTCTCCCAGTTTCAGGCTTTTGCTTCCGTCTGCATGCTCATACACCTAAGGACACAGAACAACTGCTGTTAAAAGGAGGATCTTAAATGGCCCGCAATGAGATGAGTATGATCCCGACTGTGGGGCATAACAACTCCTCTTTTCTGCAGCTGCATTCACGGTACTCGAGTGTTCTAGTCAATTTTTATATTCTTTAAGTGATCAGGCATCTTTCACAATATTTGCTTCTGTCTCAGCATCCCCAGGTCAAATTCTGGGCATTAGGTCGCATCATTGTGCATTGCTGTCTCCAAAAGTGCCACTGGGGGGCACCAAAGTACCAAAGTCTTGAAATGATCAGATCCTACACAGGGTGGCTTTGAACCATCAGATATCCTCAGCTCCAGGGAGCATTGTTTGGGATTTGTGCCCCTCTGCTTTGTTTTCACTTTTTCACAGTTCAATCAACCCACCTACACTCCATGTCCAGCACCACATGACGGACAAAGATAGCAACAAGCTAGTAAACACAGTTAGCTAGCATGCAGCTTGAGTTAGCCTGCATCTAATTTGCCTCTGTTATCCCTGGACAGATAGAAGAAGAAGAAAAAAACACCACACATTGACTCATTGAGCAGCTTAAAAGCAAGATATGTAGCTCAGGAGGTGGTGGAGACCAAAGCTTGAGCTAAAAGGAGTATTGGACTTGTATTCAAAAGGCTAGCTCAGGCTTAAGATAGCATGTCCTCAACTAGCTTGCTGTGGCTAAAAAGTAAATAAAAAGTGCTGTAAAGTTACATCAAGTCCTCTTGGAACATAGCATAGTGTTGAGGATACCTTTTAACGATCATGAAAAGGACAACTTTGTGAAGCTAATCGACAAAGAGCCAGCCCTCAGATGTGTAGCATTTCACTTTGGGCGGCTCACTCAGCCTCAGTGCTTCTTATATAATTGAAACTGTTCTACAGCCAAGAAGTGGAGACTTAAGAAAATAAGCTACAACCCCATCTTTTGTCAGCAGGGATGAATGTGGCTACAGAGGCCCGCTCAACTAGCATCGAAGTGGAGCATTTTTTAAAGTTTGGCTCGAACATCACTCGCAATTAGCGACTCGGGGTGGTAGAGAGCGGGCAAAGGTGGGATGGATGGATGACAGCTGTTGAGGGGAAAAGGGGAGGAGAAGACAACTAGGAGGTCGACAGAAGGGAGAAGGAGGGAGGGAAGGCACAAACGAGGGAGGCTGGAGAAGGAATGTGCGGGAGGTGTGAGGGCAGCAGGGATGAGTCATCTCATCTCCAGAGTGAGTGATATTACTTCACTGTTCATTGAGAAAGGAGGGAGGATATACTGCGGCAAAGTTATATGACCGCTCGCCACGTGCGAGAGCCCTGTGTGTGAACTCACCAGCAGGTTTTCTGGTTTGATGTCTCTGTGCACTATGTTGAGGCTGTGGAGGTATTTGATGGCGTTGGCCAGATTGTAGAGCATGCCGCTGGCGTCTCTCTCCGTGTATCTGTTGGCAGAGGTGATGGCATCGAACAGATCTCCCCCCTGTGGACAAATCATAGTGGACGGACAGGCCGGTTGTCAGTATTGGGGACAATGTCACGGGAGCTTTTTGCTTGGCGTTTTCGCACATGGGACCTGACAGATTCGCTTCCAAGTGTCGCAGTTGCTCATCTTTTCTGCTGAGACTCTAACGGCCAGAAAGTTTGATTTCCTGATATTTCCCTTCCATTCTAACGTCCCCTTCCCCTTTAACTCACCTCTCTGTTTGTCTGTTTCCCATATTTTTCACTCTATATGAATCTCACCCACGTCTTCTCTCTCTCTCTCTCTCTCTCTCTCTCTCTCCCTCTCTCTCTCTTATCCTCTCTGTGTTTCTCTCCCTGAGTGGACTAAGTGGAACAGAGGCTTAAAATAGGGCTGAATCGCTCTCTCTCTCTCTAAGATACAGCGTCAGGGTCCGACCTGCACAGCAACAGTTATTTAAACACGGGAGCCGTCAAATTTCCACAGCTCAGCCTCTAACCAATGCATCTGCACTCTATCCTCACTATGTGGCCGAAAGTATGCGGACGTTACACTTAAACGTGTTTGTCGAACATCACTGCAAAAGCATAAATCCCAATGTGCTGCGACCAGTGTTGGGGAGTAACGAATTACATGTAACGACGTTACGTAATTTAATTACAAAATTTACGTAATTGTAATCCGTTACATTACTGGGAGAAAATATGTAATTAAATTACAGTTGCTTTTGGAAATTTCAATGATTACAACTTAAGTTACATATGAAAAATCGTATCCCTGTATTACAAAGGTGGCTCTCTTTTAACCCGGCTAGATCACCATGGTAACTTATGGTTAGCTCATAACCTGGTCCCGACCAGGTTCTGTTCAGACTTTCAGCTTAAAATCGGCTATAAAAGCACCGCTGTTTAACGATTTAACTCATTTACAGCTGGCGTCACCTTTACTTTGAAAGTCCAGTGGAGCTGGATCAGAGCGGAGCATTTGTACGGAGGGAGAGATCGCGCTGATCCGCTGCTGTTTACTTTCTCTCCGCGTCTCCGCCTACAGATGTTCAGCTGAGGGGATACGCTGCTCAGCTGATGATCCGACTCACGTCAGGAGGTCATTTATTAGGCTATAGCCTATTTACTTTTATATACAGTCAGTCACCACTGAAAGAAGTTGTGCGCTCGCAGCAGGACAGATAATTTAACTTAATGTGGCCATGAATAAATTATTTGTTTCGCCTGTTATGTGTTGCCCAAACGCAAATCTTGAGTAGGTCTTCTCTGTTTTCTCACATTTAAAAAGGTCTTTGTACAGAGACAACATGAGATTTGCTTGTAGCTACAGCACCTAAAAAACCCACTGTAACCTATTTTCATACGCACACCCAGCCTCGCTTTCAATAAAACACACACTGGCATTTTATAATTGCGATCAGTGAAACATATGAAAACAATATAAAACACAGTTTAAAACAACAGTTGTTGTTGCTCTAAAGCGTCATATTTAAAAGCAGCTCAATGTAGAGCTGTCAGAAATTAAAATCAGCCTCCTCTTGTCATATTTGCAGCAACACTGTTGCTTCAGGCTGTGATCAGGCTTTTTTTGTATCCTCATACTCTCTCCATTAAAACAACCTGCTCCTCTTGGCTGAAATCAGCCCGTTGTCGCTCCATTTAGTGAGGAAGTGAGCCTCCTTCGCAGGTCAGGCCTAAGGTCAGACTCATAATATATGGTGAAACCTTTGAACTGAAAGGTTTATCACACTATAGGTCTTAAAATGTGAAAATGGTTAGCAGTTGAGAGATTTCATTCAAAATTAAGAAAAGTAATCAAAATGTAATCAAATGTAATTAGTTACATTACTTTGAGAAAGTAATTGAAATAGTTACACTACTATTACATTTTCAACAGGGTAACTTGTAATTGTAACCAACTACATTTCCAAAGTAATCTTCCCAACACTGGCTGCGACCACATATTCAGTCCAGTGGCCAGGAATAAAATGCTTCCTTTTTCGATTTCCGCAAACATGTCACGTTCATATGAGATGTGCACGAGCCCACCTTCATGTTGGTGGGTGAAGGGGAAGGGGTCGGCATTAAAACTAGGCAAGCCTGTGTTTTTGGTGGAACAACCGTACATTTTGGATCAGGCATCCGTACTTTTCAGAATACGACATTTTTGATGAGAGGTCGGTGTATTTCTGGCAAAGTTTTTGGCGAACAGAACCGGATATTTTTGATGAAACAGTGGGACGTTTCCAGCCAGTCTGTGGCAACAATTCAGGTGTTTTTTTTTTGCCAAAACAAGTGTTTTTTGTGCCTAAACCTAACGGGACCATAAACATGGCATTGTCGCCACATAAAACTGTAAAGTGAACCTAAAGTAACATAAAGTTGCCTCATTAAGAAGTATGAAAGTTTCAGCTTCCTCTTTTGATTTGCAGAAAACATGCACTGCCAAAATGTATTCTGGCGATCGGGTTGAACATCCTCCGCTCTTCCTGGAGGCTTTTCATGAGAGTTTTTAAACCTGGCTGGATTTAAGGCTCCTTCACAAGCCAGCTTAGTTCTTCCCAGCTATCTTCGAAAAAAATACATCTTTTTGGGCCTTGCTTTGTCACACCGAAGCACAAAAATGTTGCTCATTTTCCCATTAACTGAAAGGGACCTCACCCAAAAACAGCACCTGGCAAAAGGACACAGAAACTATGTGTGTGAGCCATACTTTTGGCTATAACTTGCACCATCTCTCCCCCTCTCTAACCGTTTCGATCCCATCTCCGGTGCACCCATCTGTCTCTCCCTCTCTCGGTCCCCGTCATCCTTAAAGTGACTTTCTCAAACTCATTCATCTGAAGCCTCCACTCGACCCCCCCCCCCCCCCCCTTGGTCGCGCTCACACGTGCATGCGTTTTTTTTCTCCCACAGATTGCCTCTCATCTATATTCTGTAGTACTCTACGCCACGATGCGAACAGATGGATCACATTTCTGGCTCCTGAATTATGCACAAACATTTCCCGACTCAGAGAATAAAGAATGTGGACACACGAGCGCTCGGGGCCACAGACCGATTCTCTCGGTCCCGTACTGTGACTGGTTGGAACTCATCGTTTGCTTCCCCGGTCCTTCTCTGTCACTGTTTTTGCCTCTCTGCTCCGAACGTGGAGATAATGACCACCAACACAGTGTGTAAAGTACACATACATGATCTTAGTTTGGCCAAATATCCCATTTTGTCCACAACCAGAGCAGATGACACACTAACACAATCAAATAAACATGTTATTACAGTAGACAAAAACGCACCTTGACCAGCTCCATGACCAGATAGAGTTCGTTGTAAGTGTCCATCTCCTCTATGAGCAGGACGATATTCGGATGTTTGACCCGGCGGAGGATGGCCACCTCGTTCTGGATCATGTGCTCCTGGAAATAAGAATTAGAGTAGAATGGAAATATGTGATTCTGGTATATACTAAGCAAAAAAAAACGTGAGCGTAATTACTGAAATCATGTGTTGCACAGAGCTTAAAGAATAAGTTCACCCAGAAATTACTCAGTATTTTTTGTTTTTGTTTTTTTGTTTTGTTGATTATGAAACTTCACCTGGCCTTCGATCGGCATGAGGTTGAGAAGCTATTAATGTTAAGGTGAACTTATTCCTGAAGAAAAGGTTGGTGTTCTTGGTTTTCTTCCATATACCTGAGCAGTTCTCAACACAGGTATCTTGTTTTTCTACACAACAAGCAACAGTATGTCTACTTGAACACTCTTGTACAGCGCGAGCCATTCCTCGTTCGTAGTTTACCTTGCCTCTGCATTTGCCCTTGTTGATGATCTTCAGAGCGTACTCCCGTCCCGTGGAGTGTTCCACACATTCCCGGACGACTGCGAAGTTCCCGTCGCCCAGCATGCGTCCCACCTTGTAGCGGTCTGATATGTAGGACGGCACAGCTGGAACCTCGTCGACTACGACCTCAGCTGCGGGGGAAGGGAGCACGAGGTTTAGAGCAGCCGAGCGGCCCGATAAAGTAAACCAGTTCACACTTTTTGACTTCAATGTACACGTAGGTAAGTGCAGAGGACCCTTGTAGCCTATACAAGCATCTGTGATTTATTATAATCCATTTAATTGATATGAAACCGGACCAACAATGGGATTAGTGAAAGGATTTACAGATACATAATACATTAATAGATGAGAGAAGCGAAGAAAGACACTAGAGGAAGGAAGGACGTACAGAAACAGAATAGAGACAGGAGAGGCGAGAGCGAGGCACCAAAGGTCATGAACGTGATTCAGACATGCACGATATTTGCAAAACACGTCGCCTTCGCTCGCTGTCGGACAGACGGGGCGGCCTGGCGGCGTCAACTTTTTCCTCACCTTCGGTAACACCTCCATCCCCGTCCTCCACCGAGCTGGAGACTTTAGCGGAAGACAGAGAGGCGGAAGAACCCTGGGACCCCTGCGGAGAGGGAGAGGGCAAGACGATGAGGAAAAAAAGAAACGAGGGAGAAGACAACTATTCAAATCTTGCATTTCTAAACCCAGAATAGTTTGTAACAAAGCGCGATCAAACAGTCCCCTCTCGCGACAACCCCCGGCTGAAACAAGCTTCCAAGAATAGACGAGAGAACATTGCGAGGCTCGTCTTCATCCTCAGAACATCCTCAAGTCTGTCTTTGTGTTTGCACGTCTGTGCGCTGGCAAAATGAGCCAGAGCAGATTTACTTAAGCCACTGAGCCGAATATAAACCAGGTTTACTTATTCAGCAGAGCACCTGGTGTGCGCGTCCACTGTGGGAAAGACGACTGGCATCCCAACAAGTTCTCCACTTTTACAGAACTGTTAAGCAATTCCTGTCTGATTGCGCCTCCCTGTACTACCTTTAACACGGCGCAGAAAACGCAGATTTTGGGGTGAGACTAATAACGTCGGATGAATGCCGCCTTTAATCTGGCTCGGTGAGTAGGAGGTCATTAAGGCGAAAGAGAGAGCGGCTGAGATGCGGCGTCTGCATCTATCTGAAGACAAAAACTCATTACGCCCTCCACCTCCTAACCTTCTGTCTGGTTGTCATGGAAGCAACAAGGGCGGGGAGCGAGGATCTAGTCGGGACTGTAAATGAGAATCTACCTCTCTCGTGCTTCTGTCTTTTTTCCTGCGCTCCCGTCCATCTTCACCCGCTCTCCTCGCCCTCCGATTCTTTTTTCCACGACAACCGAACAATTCGATCGTGCTTCATTTGTCTCGGCGGGCACCTGTCAGGAGGATTAGTCTCTCCATTTGTAAGATGAACATTTTTCAAGTGTTCAATATCTATCCGTCTGTCTCCCCTCTCCTCCGTCTCCCCCCTCTGCTCCACTTCCCTCCCCTGCCTCACAGTCAGCCCTGAGGGCACAGCATTGTCAATTCTTTGTGGTTTTCCGAGCTGCTGGAGCTGCGACGACTAGCAGATTAATCAAGTCAGTTAAAAGACAATTAATTGACGGTTATTTTGATAGTTGATCATTTGTTTCTGTCATTTTTTTAAGCAAACAATGTCAAACATTTGCTTGTCAAACATAAGTATTTGGCCATTTTTTGTCATTTACGATAGGAAACGAAGAGTCTTTGGGTTTTGGACTGTCGGACGTCACGTTTGGTGACTCAATTAAACTTAAGAGAAACCAATTTCAAAGACCCCGAAGGTGCAGCCAGCACCTCCAGGTGGACCCTATTGCAATTTCTCTAAAACAAATATTGCCTGCTGGCCGAGGTGAATTATTAAGTACGGTTTGAGCTGTAAATGGTCTGCTCTATGTGTGTGATGCATGAGGTAGTCCCCATGTTCATCTTGCAGAGCAGTGCCTCGGCAGCCTGCTGGTGACCACCTCTGACTAATGTTGTCTCGCTGATGAGACATTTTTTTTCCCTTCGCATCTCGTCTCAGTGCAGGTGTAGTATTGGTGACGCGCTCTCATGACGAATTCACACCTCATAGTATAATTCACAAATCAGTCAGTCCTGGCTCCACGGAGGAGATGAGATGTCACATGTGTTGCTGTATAAATGGATGCTGTCCATCCGTTGTTATTGTGATCATAACACAGGAAGCACGGGCATGTGAGGAATCTTAGCGGTGCATTATTAAAGCATGTTAAAAGTTTGCACAATTTAAAAGGTGCAATATTTAAGATTTCCAGTTGAAAATATTCAAATGTTTACTAAATGGGAAATAATTTGCAGTTATCATAAATCCATATGTTGTGTTGCAGAGACATCTACTGAAGTTAGCATGCTAACCAGCTAGCCACAACCTCGGTCTCGGTCCAAAGTTCCTGGGCCAGCGGTAGAAACATCAACACTCCGGACTGCTGCAGCTAACTAGCTAACAACAGCTACAGTTTGCAGCAGGTACCGGTTTTTCTTAAGCCTTCAAAGATGGCCAATTCTTACGTATTGCACCTTTAAATGAGGTCACCGAGCATTTTTGCAAATTCTGGAATCCAGATAAGCTAGATAGCAAAATCAAGGCTGTAGCAATAGTGTTATTTTTATTTTTTATAATGTATAATATATCATTTTATAGTGAGTCATCGAGCCATGATTTCAAGCCCAACCATAGAATCTTGAACCCACAAATGATGAAAAACAGTTTGAAGGTCGAACTTAAAAATTCAGTAACATGAAGTTACCTGTATATTGTGTTTCAAAACAAATCTACGAACTTCCTTAACATGAAACTTAGGACATCTTTGATTGACACCTTTGAAGTGACCTTGAATGACAGCGTAGGTCAACATCTATTCATTAACAATATCAATGAGGTAATACTCAATACAAACTCAGAAATATATATATTAACTGAATAATCAAGCTGTTCTCAGAGGAAAATAAGGTCCCCCGTCTGAAGATGGAAAGGTTGCAGGGTCCGCCAGAAAACATTGATGATTTTTTTTGTTCTCTTTAACATTTTTCCCACTAAAACTACATAGTGAACCTTTAAAGGCTGCATTACAGGAAAAAACTGATGTAATTTTCGGACCCTACCAGACTCTTTTACGTGTTCTAACACCTGCCCTTACACACTTCAGTCATCAAATCCACATTGCTGATGATTATTTACCAAAAATCTTTTTGTGAAAGTAACTATAGTCACCCCTACGATACTGTGGCAACATCAATGTGGAGGCCTTTGGTCAAATATAATGTCATATTTATCAAGTGGCCACATGCTAGCATTTATGAAGTGCTTTTGAGCAGAAAATTCATATTGTATATTGCAGTATGGCCTAAAGATATACTGATATTATTCAATGACCACGCCTAGCGACGACAATGTTCCATAACTTCGGCGATCAGTTCCTTCACCCTGGCCTCAGACTGGGACGCGGCCCGGAGAGCTCTCTGTCCTGGCAGAGAGGGTAAAAAGCCAACCCATCGCATTAGATCTGAAAACTATTTACAGAGCGGCACGGCGCTGTATCTGCGGCCCAGTAGCTGTCAGCTCTTTTTTTACTCATCTCTGCCGCTCTGACCTAAAAGCCACCCAGGTGAATGTAGCCATGAGTCAGACCGCGCTCTGGTTTTACGTAATGTTGTTTTGGAACAAGAAAACCCACTTAATGCCTGTAAAGTTTGATGACCCTCCTGCGCTCTATCCGCACAACATCCCTCCTTCCGCTCTTTTATTTTCCTCGTCCCCGACTCGTACGCTCTTGCCCTCATCTCCCATCCAGCCCCCCCCCCTTCTCGTTTTGAACTCGTATCTTCTCTTCCTGCCACCGAGGGAAACAAAATACTGTTGCTGTGGAAACAGCTCGCAGAGAGGAGAGAGGAGAGGAGAGGAGAGAGGCAAGCTTATGAGACATCCAGAGTGGAGACAGAAGCCTATATATGGCCATTTCCTGTCTGCGGGCTGGGAGGCCGGGCTCAACCCTTCTATGAACACTGCGTCTGTCTTTCCTGTGCGACTTGCGAGACAGATGGAGTGACAGACAGACAGAGTGAGACGGAGAGAGAAAGACGTACGGAGTCTGGTCCGCCTGATATTGATCATTAGATTTGGCAGCAGCTGTCTTGTTATTGTTAGCCTGTCCAGCTTTTTGTGCCCCCCCCCCCCCCCGTCCATTGCACAACAACACACAGCATACTCACTGTTCCTAGCTCTACATCCTCTACTCTTTTTTGCTCCGGCTATGACTCACAGCACTAAAAAACACTCTGACAAACCTTTTGCATCATGGCTGCGGCCGCCGCTCCTCCAAAAAAGCCGCAAGGGCGACACTCAGCAGCCGAATACTGATCGGCGCATGAATGTGAATGGAACAGGATGTCCGTGATTGACCTTAAATGCGGAGCGTCATCTCTGAAGCATCCAGCAGAGAAATGGTGATTTTATACCGCAGTGGGAAAAGGAAGGCCGTCAACTGTAGAATTCAGCCTTTTAAGAAATGCCACCGCACGTGTGATGCTAGCCACGTTTGAATCTGATTATGAAACACCTCCTCAGGCCTGTTTTTTTGTCCCATCCGCGTGGCTTAGAGAGCCAAACCTCTCCTCCGAGCAGCATTTTCTTGTCACATTCACTGTCACACATCATCCAGCAAAAGCAGGATTTATTGGGGTTTGCTTCGCCGCAGAAATCTAATAAGACACTATGGGAACGGAGGAGGGAGGTGGGGGGGGGGGGGGGGATGTACTTTTTGTCCCAAGTTCCTGCTCTGCCTTTCATAGGAACACAGAGGATGATATGTCTTGGCTCTCATTCTTGCTGTCTAGACGGAGAGGAAACATAATCTACTTGACTCTCATCTGAAGAGATCAACGCCATCGGGAGGGATTCAGAGTCGCAGCTCTGCCAGTTGGACACAGGGAAGTTTTCTAATCACGATCCTTATGGACAGCAAATCTCGGGGGAATCTCAAGAACGTGATTAAATGCTTCAGGGAAGATTACATTTTTTTTTTTTTTTAAATGGGTGGGCTGCCTCCTCGCCCAACAAATAAACGAGCCATCCAGAACAGAAGCAAGTGGGACCGAGGGGGAGATGAATGTTCCTCTGGGAGTGTGCGTTTGTGTTGTAATCTATTCTCCGCTCCGTCGAATACAGATGCAGGTTTAACAAAAGAAAGAGAAACGTGCACAATTCCAGTGACTCATCCCGCGTCTGCTGGAAGTGTTTGGGGTTTTTTTTTTTGTGCGCGTGTATGTGTGTGTGAATGTGGTGAACATGATGTTAATGAGCAACACAAATGAGGCGCACGAGAAGAAGGAGGAAACACAACAAAATGAAAATGAAATGACAAATTAATTTAATGGTGACAACAATAAATGGAAATGAGTTACGTCGAGCAAAGAAAATACAAACAGAGAAAAAAAACAAAACAATTGAGCCGAGAAGAGCTGGCAGCCGAACATGACGAGGTCACGATGACTGGATGGTGGGGGCCAGGTTATCGAAATGTGACGCGAAAAACACAGAGAATTTTTCATATTTACATGTCTTACATGTTTGTAAAAATAAATATCTGCGATTTCTGCTGTGACCGATTTTTCAGACGTATGAAAGATATGTAAATATCAGCTGATTTGAATTGGTTGGCGAACAATCTGAACTGTTCGAGAAAACCTCAAAGTTGCATCTTTTAGCTTCCTCATGTGCTGCAGCCAGTCTTTGTGGCGGGTACAGGAACAAACAAACAGAAAATGGACAATCCGTCTAAATGACACCAACACAACAATGAAATAAGAAATATAACACAGCCAAATGAACGAATACAACTTTTAGTAACGACACACTCACATGGATGAGATGAGACAATAGATAACAAGTTCATCAGAGACACATTCAGTCTGCTCTCTCTCTCAGTCACACACTTTTTCTCTCTCTCACAAACACACACACACACAAACACACACATCATTTCGTTATGAATCACCCAACACAAAATATGGACGGTAACAATAAGAGGTGGAGCATGCAATTCAATGGACAGTGAGTGACTCAGTGAGCGAGAGGAGGATGCAGGTGACATACTACGGTCGGCAATTAGCGCTTTCTTTTTCTTCTCGTACACTCTCGCACACACACAAACACACACATGCGCAGAAAATTATGAGTCGAAGTGAACCGCTGGCTGAGTAGTTTTTCTTATTTCGCTCAGTGGAATGTGCACATTATATCTCTGCATCTTCCAGTGGGACATCCCAATGAAAGCAGGCATAATAATATATGATTAAACTACAGGAGCGATATCGGTATCGGTATCGGCAATCGGCGTGTCTGATGTCGCTGTGCTGGTGTTGCTCCAAGAACAAATGAATCCATGTTGTTACGGGACCATCGTTTTCAATTTGCAGTGCATACATTATTGTACTGCTCACTGTTCATTTTTACAATTATTCATTATGTTGCACTTTTCTTGAGCTTTCTGTCAATGTTAGGGGAGGTTCAGGGAATTAAAAGATTCAGGTTTTGGCAACAAAAGTACTGGGTGTAGTTTTGGGGAACTAAAGGACTTTCGCTACAATAATACTACACGGTTGGGGTTAAAAATAGACGCCTTCACAATGTCAATGTGCTTATTCGAAAGCATAACTTCTCCCGCTGACTCCTTCACTGAATCATTAAGATAAGACAATAAAAAAAAATAAAATAACAACGATCGGTCAGTTTTAGCGCCGGTGCTGGAGCGATGTTAATGATGGTGGGTTTCCACAAACATAGACGGACAAAGCTGTGACCCCGCCAGCGAGTTCGACTCATCAGCATGTGCCTCAGAGTGAATACTGACGGGAAAGACAACGTTCAGGGTGTGTTTCAGCATCTGGCAGCAGGTTTGATATCAAATATTAAAGCAACTGAATATGGAAGGCTAGGGTGCTCTTAGTTGGCACCCGAAAGGAGGAGGGGGGATGGTTGACTTCATGAATGTAGACCATTCGGTCACGCTTCCGTTCATAAAGAAAGTGGGTCACAGTAGGGTGCACCGAATGTATAGAAGACATGTGCCATCAAGCTAACCGTCTAACGCTGGTCGCACAAATGGAAATTTCATGTATGAAAAGCGTTTTACTCTGAAGCCTACATGACCGCGTAAGTGATGTGTGTGCTCGCAGTCATGCGTGTGTGGGGGGGGGGGAGGCCACAGCGCAATGTCATGTCTGTATATTCCACTCCGGGAAATAGGTTATGGCGGTCCGAGCTGTACCGGCAACCTACATCAGGCAGCAAAAGTGCCCCGGAGTGTTTAAACGCAGGGTCCGGCGAGGTGAACTATTTAAATGCAGTGCTCGTAGTAGGTCAGCGAGGCCCTGTGGTTGCTCGGGGAAACGGATTCTGGCTGAAGCCTGCACAAGTTTTCTGGTCTCTTTCTTTCTCAGATGCAGGTGTTAAAATAAAGGTCTCGTTTGTCATTTTTCAGTCATGCTTTGGTTGAAACGAGTTATGCAAAGTACCTGCTTGCCATTGTAAGCACAACAACAAAAGGGTTTGTGTGTCTGCGCCCGACATTTATGATTGTTCATGCATGTGTACACACACAGCGGTGGCGCGGGCGGAGAGACACAAATGTGCAAAAAATAGTGTCGGAAACGTGGCGCCTACTTCCCAGAGATGCTTAGAAACTCATCTACAAGGGAAATGATGGCATATAATTTACTCCGTGTGAAGTTAATACACTTTCATAGGGGGAAAAGAGAGGAGGGGGGGATGGGGGATCTGGCTGGCTGGCTGACTGGGTGGGGGAGACAGAGAAATTAGAAACTGTCAGAGAGGGAAGGGACAGAGGGAGAGTCCCTAACAGGGCGGCGAGAGAGCGAGCAGTTAAGAAGTGGAGGAGAGAAATGACATCGTCGCACAGCTGAGGAGCGTGGAGCTGCAGGGTGGAGAGGAGAGATAATGGGGCTGCGAGGCTTCCTCCCTTCCCCTTTCGGAGCCAAGCTGTTGCGAGGCTTAGCAGAGAGTGTCAGCCGCCACAAAGAGCAGAATAATCTCTCGTCGAAAAAACCCATCGCCGAGGTCAGAGCCGCGCTACAAATCTAATTTGTGAAGGCTAACGTTTGATGGGGAAAGTGGACGGGTCAAGAAGACAGGCGGCGTGGTTACATTTCCCTCCCTTTACACTCATTACATCTGGTTCAACCCCAACCCCCCCCCCCCCCCCCCCCCCGCCAACCCCGACTCTTTTCGGTTGGGCTCTCCCTCTCTTTCTCTGACACCTTGGAAATTATCTGGGAGGGAGCGAGGAGAGCGGCGGAACACCGTGCGCTGTAATTGTCCGCCTCAAACGCCTCGCATGTATTCATTCAGAGAGAAGTAGGCAGGAAAAGGGAGAGTCTGTAAAAAAAAAAAAGTGTGCACTCGCCCCAACCTCGTTCCCCTTTTCGACGCTGAAATCTGCGCTGACCCACTTCTTCCATTGTACAGATGATTGCGGAAGCTGCCGGCACACATTGGTCTGCTCTCGGCAGCTACAACCCCAAATACGATCTGTTCCCCGCTGCTCCGCCCGACCTTTACATCGCATCGATAGAACCTCGTCGCTGATGGATTCAAAAAGCCTGAGGGGCCAGACTCTCCACTGTCCATCAATTCTTCCCTGGCACAACGAATGTATCGGGATTGAAGCTATACCGAGTCCTGGAGATGAATCCTTTACGATGGTTGCTTTTAGCATATGGAGTCACTCATACACGCGCAGAAACGACACGCCGACCATTTTTATTTGTGTCCTATTAAAAAGGTATCGACTCCAACCAGCCCTCTTGCCTCGAAAAATACCTTCGCGCCGGCCCCAATAAATAGCTCAATAATTACCAAATAAATCATAGCTGCGCCCCTGCTGTCAGGCGCAGCGGAGACGACAACTGAGCGCGTGCGAGCGTTTGTTTACGATCGAGAAGGAGCTCAATCAGCAGCGGGCTTACGGAGCTTCCTGCAAATTAAAGAGCCGCTGAGAGGAAACAGGCCCTGATTAGGATTGAGGTTTTATATTAAAAGCTCGCCATAATCGCTGTCAAGGGCTGGATTAACGAATACTTTGATGTTTGAACACACACACACTTAAGAAAACCACGGGCGAGCGCGCACACACACACACACACACACACACACACACACACACACTACACCCTGTATGTGAACTCTCTAAGTTGGAGTTTTTTCTTCGTCTTTCCGTTTTGAGTTGCATGCTCCCTCTCTGCACAGTTGTCCCTACAGTTACTACCAGCTTTACAGTGTTACACAGTGCGTTTGCATCTCAGATCCTTTTTCTCCCATTAGCTACAGAAAAAAAAGACAATGACTCTCAGTTTACGTGTTTGAACTTGGGATTTTTTTGTTGTTTTTTTTAAACCCAGGGCCAATGACAGAATACGTGATAAGACGAAAACAATGACTGAATGGATGCAATGAGATCAACTAGTATAAAATGTGTTTCTAAATTCTTTCTCACAAAAAAAATATATATAAAAAAAACAGTGTGATCCTAGTTCAGCCATTGGATTGGGAGGATTCAAACCAATTTTTTTCCCAGAACAAAACCGAGACGTGAAGACTACGAAGCTCGGAGCGGGGCTGCTCACAAAAGCCGACAGTCTCGTCTTTAGGTCAGATATTGCACAAATTACTGACTCGCTGACCTCGAAAAAAAAAAAAGTCGGCGGCAGCATTATTGTTGTTTATCCGCCGAAGGCAGATCGTGCTCCTCACGAGGACCAAGGAACTACAGGTCAGAATATGTGGGGACGTGACAGAAAATCAGCATGAGAAGACGCCTGGGGGAAAAAAAAAACTACCAACACTGGATAAGAGTCGTCACATTTAGAGGATCCTAACGTGAGCCCGCCATTCTTGGAATCGCAGAGCAGCACGGCGCGTGGTCAAAGGTCAACACCTCAGCGCGCTCCCCCCCCTCCCACTTCTGAGACACTAAAGATGACGGGGAAGCTGCGGTTTTCTAAGATGTGGTCGGCCTGTGCTCGGGCACGGCTTTGTCCTTTTCCTGAGAACATAAAAGGAGTGTGTTATAGATCGCTAAATGTTATGGCTGACTGTGTGTGTGTGCGTTTGTGTATGTGTGTGTGTGTTGCGAGTCTTACCTGGCGTTGGCTGATGCTGCCCGGGCTGGTCGGGGAGGGGCTGGGAGATTTTCCCGAATGAGGAGTGGACAGCTGACTGGCGGGCGTCCCGTTCACTGGAGGGGGCAGAAAAAAGGAGAAAAATGGAGCAATGGAGGACGAGACCGAGACGGAGAGAGGCACGGTGAAAATAGACGATGCTGTAAGAGCCGTTATATTTTTGAGCGTCTAGCGGCGGCCCACACTTTCCGCCCTCGGCATCCATCCATTCACATGAATGAGGCAGAAGAGGAGGAGGAGGACAGGAGGGGGAGGAAAAGAGCAGCGAAGTCAACACTGCTCTTTTTTGAAAAAAAATTTACACACCGGCCAAAATCCAAATTGCTCCAACTCTCCCTCGTTTCCCGAGTTAAAAACAAGACGTGCGCAGAATAATCGCGGCACGTTTCCTGGCTTTCAAGTGCGAGGCCGGGAGTCACAATACATCAGCAGACTGTCCTCTGTTTTTTTTTTCCCGACCAGATCCTTCACTTGTGACCTCAGCTCGGTCTACTTTCCCCAGCTGCAGCACAGCACAGCACAGCACAGCACAGAAAGCCCAGCGGCGTCACCTCATTAAACAAGAACATTGGATTAATCAACGCTGCGCCCGGATCTTGTGTGCGGTCGAGCAAAAGCCAGACACGACAACAACAGCCTCGCGGCATCATTAACCTGCACGGAAGAACACACCAGCCCTGCCCGTCTGAAAAGATGGCTTATTGTCTCTTGGCAACAACACACCGACTCAACCCGAGTCAACTCTCAGCTTGCCAAACTGACCCACAGATCCGCAAATCAGTGCTGCAAATAATGATTATCTCCAATGTCGGCTAGTCTTGATTAATGGATTAGTTGTTTTGGTCTGTCAAATGGTGAAACATGTCCATTGGCTCAAGATGACGCCCTCAAATGTCTTGTTTTGAACACAAGCCAAACATTGCTCTCAGTTTGCTGTCATAGAGGAGTGAAGGAAACTGGAAATAGTCACATTTCAGAAGCTGGAATCAGAAAATGTGGACCTTTTTTGTATGTTTGCTCACATGCTACAGTGGGTCCAACAGGAGGTAATATGTCATTTTTGGGTGGGGGTGGGGGGGCTCCTAGTGCCTTCAGGAGGCTGATCAGGAGCTCTAGAAATCAGCTTAGATGATCTGAATGGCTGAACTTGAACTTGCTAAGCACATTTTATGATTTTAAAGGTGGTTCCAGGTATTTAATGTGACTTTTCCATAGTTTTCAATAGAAAAAAAAATAAATAAGAACATCACCAAAATAATTATTTTTCTGTAGTTTTCCAGCCTCTCTTTCATCATGATTTCACCAATAATCACCAATTTCTTATTGCCTCTTCGTGTAATTACATTTTCAGAGACGAGAGAAACCTGTGGGAGCGAAGTGATCCAACACTCACTGTGTAATGTTTATTCCGCCGCCGAGATCAAAGAACTTTCTGAATTATTCAAGACAAGAGGATGAAAAAGAACCCCACAGCGGAACGCAATAGCGCCGGCTGCCTCTGCACTAGACTAATATCTGTAATTCTCCAAACCCGCCGTGAAAAAGATGAAATTAAAGACAGGGGCTTTTGTTTGAGCGATTTCCTGGACATCTTTCATTGATGAAATTCAGCATCAGCGCTACGCACACGGACGGACCCTCCCTCCCGGTTACACAACGGTGAGTGTGAGCGCTCACAAGACATCTCTCGCCGCCTTTTACACTACGACGTTAACAATGATGATGATGATTTTTTTCGTTTGGGCTAAACAGCTGAATAAAAAAGGTTTTTTTTGGGTGTTCCTACCTTCCACTTCCAGCATGATGGAGAAAAAAAAAACCACAGTGATAATCCAAAGAGCGGGGCGAAGAGAAGAAAAGGAGGACAGCACCGGCGTACGCTCTCTCGTCTGAGTGTGATAGTAAAGTGAGGTGAATGGAGAGCCAGAGCAGTGCTGTACTACACAGGGAGGAGGAGGAGGAGGAGGAAAGGAGGATTGCGCAACTGTGACGCGAACAGAGAGAGAGAGAGAGATAGAGAGAGAGAGTGAGAGAGAGGCTGAGAGAGAGTGAGAGAGGCAGAGAGAGAGAGGGGGAGAGATTAAAAAAAAAAAAAAAAACCTGTGTAGTTTTATTCTGGCCGTTTATAAAGAAATGAGTAGAGATGAGTGCAGATGGGGAGTCATTCAAGGGGACTGGGTGGTCCGGCAGGCTGTCCTACATGGGCTCTGAGGAGTCTTTTGTTCCCTGTCCAAAACATCCTCGAGTAAAAAAAAAAAAAAAAAAAAAACGCAGCTATTTTTGTGCGGAAATTTCATAACAGCCTTCTCTTAATGCTGCAGCTGAGTGAATGCAGAAAAAAATGTGCACCAAAAAAAGCATTGGTGGGGCTTGTTTTGGAAGAAAAGGAGTGTGGATAGACACTGGGTTCTGACTGGTGCACTTTATTGTTTATGTGCAGCACTTACAGTGGTTATTATGATTATGATTATGATTATTATTGTTATTTGGGGGGGAAAGCATGTTCTTCTATAATAATAATAATACATTTTATTTAAAGGCGCCTTTCAAAGCAGACAATTTAGTGCAAATGGGGATAAATAAATAAATAAATAAATAAATAAGAAGATGCAATTACATAGTGCCACCGTACAGAAAGTCAACCGGGCCAGGTTAGGCAGGGTTGAGCTCTCGGGGTGAGAATGGTGCAATAGAGTGGAATGAAGAATAGGCAAGAGTGTGATTATATGATTAGTCTGATACAGAGTAAGCCACTCGGAATGTGTGTGTTTTCAGGCGAGATTTAAAAGCGGAGACAGAAGTCAGAAGTGCGAATGTCTGGTGGGAGAGAGTTCCAGAGGCTGGGGGCAGATCTGCTGAAAGCTTGTGACCCCATGGTGGTTAGGTTGGCAGACGGGGCAAAGAGCCGGATGGTAGAAGAGGATTGGAGCGTGCGGGAGGGTGTGTGGATATGGATCAGTTCAGCAAGTTTTATGTCTGGAGAATATAGCTTTTAGGCCCTGGACATAATGACATGTTGTGACATATTTTTACCTCTATCAAAAATTGTAACTTCTTCAATTTGTTTAAAGCACCTGGCCTGCCATTGAACCCTCGCCCTCTCCCAGTATGTGTACAATGTGTAAGCTGCCTCGGACAAAAGCATCTGCCAGATGGCTGTCACGTATGCAGGTCAGGATCCGTTGAAGAGGAAGATGCCAGAACGCATTGCAGCTACAAAGGAAATTATAATGAGCTTCATTCACACCTGCTATGTTAAACACTAAATGGTCGCACGAAACTACCCAAGGAAGCTACAGCGACAGCTATGAATACAGAGAAGCACCTCACGTGTCTGCCTGTCTCCACAATGGGATGATACACAAGTTACATATTGTGTTATGAAAACGCATCGAGTAGACACGCGGGTAAAATCAATTCCGACTGTTCTGATGTTTTCATTTTTATTTCCGGCTTACATGTCGTTGATGTAACAATGGCTGAATGAGTCAATCCAAGCCAAAGCACAAAACCAAGACAAGGGAGTTCACAGCCTGCCAGCAGTTGTGCTAATTAGCAGTAGTATGCCCGAGGCTGATGGGAATGCAAACCAAAGCATTAAGGGGACTTAACATGCTGACCTGATGATGTTGCTCATTTCAATGCATCTTCTGGGGACCATGAGTGTCTGTACAAAATGCCATTGTGTCCAAAAAAAGTGCCACTACCAGACAAAGCACTAAAATCTGAACACACAGGGAATACGGACTTGTATACAGCACTTGAATCTTTAAGCAGGTTAGAAATTATGATGCTCTGGACCTTTGAGCTTTGTTCCCCTTCGCTGAATCACACCGCTCTGTCAGCTTCGTTTCAGAGCTGTAACACTCTCCGACAGACGGGGGAGGTGGGTGTTTTCAAAATGAACAAATCACCTCACGGTCATGACACTTAACACGGCGTCAATATATGCGGAACAATGCACGATACAGCACCAGCATTGACTGTATTGTTTGGCCGCAGCGCCTCCTTTTCCGCGGGAGCAAACAAAGTGCTGCTGGCGAGCACCACGCTCGACACATTAGCTGTGAACAAAAACGAAAGCTACAACTATGACAAGCTGAGTGGGTCAATACAACAACACATCCGGGAGGTTCTATTGAGTGTTATCAGAATGACAAAGGAAAAATCAGGGTGCTGGTATTTTCTTTTTTTCTTCTGCATCTTGGGAAAGAGTCGATCCGCAAAAGCCTTAGTGGATGAACCAGTCTAAGTGACATCATCCCACCTTTATTGTAAGGAACCACACCTTATCGCACATGTATGGTAACATGGAACAGGAACTGTACAATGACAAACATATACGGTTCTTAAAAGACATAAGATGTTTGTGCATGTTCTATGAGAGCAACCGAAATGTATTCTGGGGAATTTTGGCACACAAAATCAGAGCCGTCTCTTTAGGAAACATGTTTTTTGTATAATTGCGCTGAGAAAATAGTCAAAACAAAATCAAAACACCACAACTTTCTGAGTGTTGAAAGAACACAAGAGTGTCAATACAACGCCGTTTCATAAACACAATGCCGCCCGGCGGCATGTCATTATCCTGCCTCTAGTACAAAATATAAATACATTTGTTTTTCCTCGCAGCCTCTGTTATTTGTTACACTCTGTTCTTTTTCAGAAGGCACATTTGTACCCTTTCACCCATGATTTTCGAAAGCGGGAACAGTGGTGAGGGCTGCAGAGCTCGTGAGATCACAGTTCAGAGTGTCACAGCCGGCAGCTAGATCCTCTGGAGGCTGGACTGGATTTGTATGTGGGTCGGCCGCCCGGCACACCAAGCCTCTCCCCGTCATGCGGGGTTTTGCTCATGACAGCGAGGGAAAGGTGAGACCCTGAAGTATCAGAAGTGATGCTCGATGACACCGTCTGCAGTTCTCCCGTTAATTTTAGCTGACATGAGGCATCAGATGCGAGCGGAGAGGCAGATGGCGAGACAGGGGGAGAAACTATGTCTGAGTGCAAATTGTTTTCTCACATTATTTTGGGTGCGCTTGTGTATAGGCACTCAGCTGGGGCTGTGAGATCATCATGGAGAGGGGCTCGAGTGATGACAATGTCAGGCCGATGCGCAACAACCTGCCCACACCGACGCACTAAAAAAAAGGAGAGAGAGAGAGCGTAACTCCACGTCAGACCCTCCACGACATGAGTGTGGAGACCTGGTGTTTCTCTCAACATGGCGAGATCAACCTTGAATTTGCAAAATAACACTGACATTTAATCAGTGACCATGAAAGGTCGATCATAAAAAAGTCAACAGCTTGTAATCAGTTGAAGTTCGCACAAACACGCGCCTCGTTTATATCCAAGTTACTTGATTACTGCACGCCTTAATTCCAATGTTTCTTATGCGTGAAACAATCCCTGTGTCTGAATGGTGCTATATAAATAAACCTGCCTTGTCTTCCCTAGTAATGAGAGGCGAGCATTAGATAAAGACTAGTGATTCATCGACTACATTAGACATAGTGTGATTCACCAACCAAAAATGCAAGTGAGACATAAGTCTCTGCTTTGATGTGTTTCAATGGGAACAAGGTGGGAGAGTTTTATTCCATCTGTGCCGGGAAGCAGTCCGATCAGTTGTTTGTTACTACTGCACTTCTCAATTGATCCATTCTATTTCTCAGAAGGCTCGTGTTCTTGACGGGGACGAGACAATGTGTTTATTTAGTCTGACAAAGCGAAGCTGAGGAGAGAAAATCGCACAAAGAAAACTTTCACAGTCCTTTTCATTCCAAGTGGCACTGACTGCTTTTTGACTTTTGTCCACATTTTGCGATAGAAATGTTTCATTTTACACCCTTTTTTCCGTATCGGATTTTACACACCCATATTATACAGTGGGGCTGGGCGATTTCCAGTGAACTGGCATATGATAATGTCCACAGGAAGGTGGCATGACATGATTTGCTCATTATCGCACCACTGTAGTCACTGCCGTCGCTCTGACCTCACTCGGGTGAGAGAACTCTCTACCGTCACCAGCGAAGGGAATTACATCAGCTCTCACATGCCGGGTTTAAAAAGTATGCGCATGTGTCCATATCTGAGCTGTGTCCAGCCTCAGAAGCTTGTAACACAGTTACCTGGCTAGCTACACTGAGGAAGCGTGGTTGAGAGCAAACACACTATCAGCTACATCCTGCCACCGATGTCACACAGTGTCTTGGGGTCTCCTGGTTTAATGAGAAAATCCTGAGCAGGACATGGAGACATAACCATAGTGCATCAAGCCGCGACAAACGTATTTTAATTTCCTCTCCCACATGCCTCACAGCAACTCTCAGGGGACAGGCCACTTTGCAGTTCTTAAATCTACTGAACTGGCACGCGGTTCAGGAGTTGAAGACCGCCAGCCAAAAGCAATGGGCGATGGCATCGTCGATTGGCTTAGCCCCATTATACAGTAAGTGTTGAGAAGTATTCCCAGCACGACACAGGAAAACAAATCAGTGCTTAGTTTTTAGTTGAAATGTTTCAATCCAGTGTAAACCCAACATGGTGTCACCCGTCGGTTCGTGGACAACCTCTGGTTTGGCATTACAGCTGTCACCATTTTGTTTAGGGTGACAATATTTGGAAAAGATGGAACTAGTCAGAATACCTATCTGACTATCAATCCAAGATCAAGCTGTGCTACCACGTCCTAAGTCATACCCTGCTTTATCGTCCATATTGCTCTAAATAGGCGCATAATTTACAAGATGAGAGTCACGCTGTATTGAGGGAGACTTTAAGCTAGCAATCGAGAACATGAATTCATTAGGAAACTGTTTATTTAGTTAATAAACCAATAAGAAGTAGGGTTGTTTTCTCATAAGCTTACGTACAATCAGACTTGCTTTGGAAGCCAGTAGCAGTGGAAATGGCTTTGCCTTTCCTATCCAGAAGCTCCGCTCACCGTCCATACTGTTTATGGATTCAACAATTTGCATTATATCACTTTTCATATCATTACAGGGGTTTCCCTGCCATTATACGGCTTAGGCGCGGCGCCCAAGCATTTTTGCCTCCCGCCTAAGCAGGATTCTCCCCAGACGGTGGAATAGCGGCGCTACGCCGCTATACCGGTAGGTCAGCGCCGCTATACTCCGCGCGTGACGGTGACGAGCGTCCGTCCGTCCGTTCCCCGATTGACGGCTTGGAGCTCCCAGCTGACGGCGATGAGCGTCCGTCCGTCCCCCGGCTGACGTAGTTGATGACCGTCTGTCCGTCCGTCCGTGTCGCCCCCCCCCCCCCCGGACTGAAGTTGACGAGCGGTCGCCCCCCCCCAGACAGACGGTGCGCCGCAACACAAAAAATTTCTGGGGAGAACCCTGTCATTATGTAATTTTTTTGGAGCTATGGTAAAATTATGACGAGCGAAGAAATGTGCAGATCTTTGAGAGAGATCTGCACACTGAAGACAGACACGACGAAGACAAAATCCCCTGTCCCGCCTAATAAATCACATGACTTCTATAATCAATCGGCTGCACCGTGGTGACTTCTTATGCTGTTACATTATCATGATTTATATCAGTTTTGAGCGATCCATTTTCACCTTCGTCGATCAAAGTCAGTTTCATCTTTGATCCACCATCATAAAACATTACATCACCGACACTTTTTATAGGCACTGTACGCGTTACGTAATGTTACATTTAATCTCACGGTATGAGATCCTCTGTTTGTCTTCTTTTCATGCAGCTGTCTGTCCGTCTGCCTCACCGGCCTGTTTGTCCGTCCCTCAAACACACACACACACACACACACATACACACACACCTGCTCCTCAGTGGCGCCAAGGTCTGAGCTTCAAACACACACGATGAGGAGCAGCCAGACACACACACACACACACACACACACAGAGGGACACCAGGTGGTGTTTGACAGCACATGTGTTGTGCTCTCCGTCCCTCTCTCTTTCACTGTCTCGCACATAATTCACGCTTCACATCTCCTCTGCGCAGCTCTTTGGGTCCAGATTATTAGATGTGATAAGGAACGTTATTAATGCCGCCGCTGACTGACTGGAAAATGAATATGGGACTTCAAGGCTGCCTTTCAGAACACCTGAAGACCTACAGCGCACTTTCAAATTAATGGCCTTCTTTGTTGTGCTCTCTGTAAGTGTGGCTGAGAAATGATTAAAAAAAAAAAAAAAAAAAAGGAGCTGGCTTCTAAACATCAATAAATAGACTTTCTGGTGTCCATTCTTTTTTATTTCATTGCTAAGATCTTAGATTAAAAAGGTTTTTCAGTGTAGCTGCAATTAAATATCTAGCGTATGCCGTGATAGGGTAACACTTTGAATTATTAACCAGCTTTCATCTGAATGCATTATTCTGCAGAGTTAATGGGCCAAAAGCCTGGCATTATTATCATATTTAATACTACTTAAACAGAGATGCAAGCCAGACAGCACTGTCTTTAGCTGAAAATTAGACAGGAGTGTCATCAATTAAGTAACTAAGTCTTCAATCAAGACTTAAACCATTAGCCAACATTAAGGTGAAAGACATATCACATGACATGACTGTAATACAAGCTTCTTTGTCAGAAAAAGATACAAGAAGTAAGTTATTAGTCATTCTACAACAAAGTGTTAGCCATAGTCCTTTTATGTTACTCACACAATACATTATATAAATGAATGAATAAATAATAAGTCACAAAACCAAAAAGCTATTATGCGTGGTAGAGTGTGGAGGATGAATTCAAGGAGTTTTGGAAAGGAGTCTGAGGACAGAATGTGCTCTGTAGTCCGGTGGTACAGCAGCGCACACTTCTGTATGTCTTGCCAGGCAGCAGCAGGGTGACCAGATTGCAGCTCGGGTGAGTGAGTCTCACCTCAGCGATATCACTGATCGCACCGAAATGTCCTGGCCGATTTTTAATGACCCGCTGCAGAGAATTTCTGTCCTGAGCCGTGCATGAACCACGCCAGGTTGAGATGTTTACCAGTCAGAATGGTTTTCTAGCACAGGAATTTGCCGTCAAAAGGTTTCCTTGACAGGTTGTTTCTGAGATGTGTATGTGCATACTCAAGGAGGACCCAGTGACACAGAGTTTAACACAGGAGGACGCCTGCAAAAACAATCAACAATACCTGATAAAGATCTGGGACCAAAATGGTTGCATATGTCGCACATGGTCACAATCGCGTGAGTGGCCCGTTCTGCAGAGCCACAAAGGCACTGGTTAAACTTAAGTAGGCGTCAGTTTAAATGTTGACGTTTTTATAACTCCATGCAACTTAACCTGATGTTAGCTGAGGAAGCTTTGCTAACATGTCTAATGTCACTTCTCTCAAGTGAATACACCTTGCGGGATATTGCACTATGGATGAAATGTTTTGGTTTGCTTTCAAACTTCCTCGGACGCAATATCATATGCAATACTGATGCAATATTACCGTGTTGTTAATAAAGTAAAAAAAAAAGAAAAATTTGAAGAAAAACATGTGACCACTTCATTTTGCTGGTGCAACCGGCAGAGTAAAGATGGCAGGACCAGTGCTACCAGTGGAACAGTTCGTCTGAAGCACTGTATGCAAAAACACATGCAAAGATGATCTTGTTTTTGTCCATCAAACAGTCCAAAACCTACACATACTAAATTACCAATTCTATAAAAACTGCGAAAAGCAGCAAATCTCCACTTTTGAGAAGATAACATCATCACTGTCTGGAATTTGTGCGTGATACATCTTTAATCTGCAATAGTCTGATTTGATACTGTAGAGTAAAAAACTCAAGGTCTAGTAGAAGACCACATCATACCACATCTCAATATTAAGTCTTAATTATTAAACTTGCCTTTATATATATATATATGTGTATATAAACATATATATAAAAAAAATATAAAAAATACAACTCTCCTTCATACACGGAATCATAAAACCATTGTGACACAGTGGATTTATGAGAATGTAATTTATTTCTCTAATCAGATTTTTGTGAGATATTCTGCTGGATCTGATCCCCATCTTTTCATTTGACATTATCAGTGGCGAGACCGCACATGAGCTCCTCTTCTGAACACGTGGAATAACCACACAGTGGACATCTCTCTCTAAGCCATGCCGTGCAGCGCACAGTATCAGCTGTGTTGACTGCCCATTAGCATAATTTGTAGACAAATTGTCGTCAGGGGATGAGGGTTGATGGTGAGCTTGAATAAAAGATAACATCGGCTGCGAACGTCAGGGTCAAACAGCAGATCAGTCGGTTACTTTTCATTTCCTTCCGCCGCTCCACCCTAAACTCTCCAGGTCACACTAATGATGTTTTAGGGAGTGGATGCAGCGAGCAGGGGGAACATCATTTTTGACGATGTTAAGTAGCGGAAGCAGCGCCAGAAGAGGAACATTTCTCCGAAGTGAAGAACGTCGGGGACACTCTGACTCAGGGGTTCCAGTGAAGGGCTGAGCGTCAGTCCGCTCCCTTCTCCACTGCAGGCCCTCTCACAGGAAGCCGCTGCCTTATATGGCTGTCACAGGCTATTGTGTCTGTAGCTCCATGCTCCTACTGTGCCATGTTTCCATGGCAACCAAGACGAGTCAGTCTGTTTTTTTTTTTTCTTCCTGTCTCGGTCTCTTGTTTTCTTTCTCTCTTTCTCTCTCTCTCACACACACACGCGCACACACACACACATTAGTATACACCTTCACTCGAGACGAGATCAGATAGTGTATGACTCACTCTCATAACCTTTTTCCCAAAGTTTGCAGCAACCAGAACTTTCTCTGCTTTCACCTCAGCTGTTTCTCTCTCCCTCTCCCTCCCTCTTCCTTTCCCCTCTGCCTTGCCTTTTCTTTTCCACAGCTCGAGAAAAAAAAAAAACGCACAATCAACCAGCTGTTTTTTCTGCTCTCCAATGCAACACACGCCTGTTCCGCGGTAAATAATACACAAACAGCAAACAGCACAGTGCGTCCGTGCACGCCCGTCTGGCTTCAGCAGCAGGTGGAACGGCTTCTCAGTTGGGGAGTTTCTGCGTGTTGCATCACCCGTCCAATCATCCCTCCTGACCCAACAGGTCTCAAATAAAAATAGAACATTTACAATATAATGCCAGGAAAAGAATGAAAACTCAAGTGCGCCGTTGCACAGCTGGGCGTTTTTACACCGTGCAATCAGGACGAGAATGAACTGATGTTTGGTAAAGCTCCAAACTACAATCCACTTTTACCTGCAAACAATTTTGTGCATCAGAAGGGGGGATTTTTGTTCTGAGGCATTCATTATCAGGCTCAAACAGCGCGGCAGGTGCCAGGGCGAGCCCTCGGCACGTTTCATTACATTTCATTAGTATTTCAGGTGAGGAACGGCTTGTGGGGAGCTGCAGGATTGAGTCACCAACCCTCTTCTCTCCCTCTCATCTTCTCTCCCGCTCCCCCCCCCCCACCCCTTCTTTACCTCTCTCATCCCTGCTTCTCTTTTCCTCCACTCCCTTGTGAAATCATTCTCATTCGAATTCATATTCTGCATGCAACGAGACACAGCTCTCTCACACACACATGCGCGCGCACAGTAAACAGTGCCAGACACTCCGCAGAGCTCTGATTTCATTGCAGTGTTTATTCATACTGTTTTCATTTGCTGCGACACTGATTAAGTAATGAGCTAGAAAAATACTAAGCAATCACGAGGAGGAAGTATTAGGATACAAACAACTCCCAGCTGCGTCCGTCAGGTCTGAGACACTTGCACACACTCGTAATGCACGAACACACGCTCAGACATCTTAAAGGGACAACAGCACCGTGTCAGAGTGCATAGACAGAGGAGCAGAAAAAAAAAAAAAAAGAGGACGGAACTTTTTTTTACGAGCTTACCGGATGCAGGGGACTTGCTGCGTCGTGATTGAACGACGGTCCTGGGGGAGCCGCGGATCAGAGAGCCAGACATCTTCCCGTAGTTTACCGACTTCACCAGGCGACACTCTGCGCACACATAGACAAGACGGACAGGAAATGTCAGGCACTGTTCAGGAATCATAAATTCTTTCAAACATAGGTCTCAAAGTTTCCTGGGGAAACGAATACGGGTGGTACTTCCAGCGTATCATCCGTTAGCTAAGTGGGCTGTGCAATGACTATAGCGATAGCAGTATTAACTCAATAAAGTCACTCAAAAATTAGGGTTAGCGTCTTGTTACGACATAAAATGCTGGAATACACGCCCATAATTTGCACATGCTATCATAGGGCTATGAATAAGGTGGATACATTTCAGAAAATAAGTCAACATGTTGACAAATCTAGGAATTATAGTGTTATAGATCCTTAATCCATAATAGTCCAGGCAATCTAAATGAATAAAGGGCCAGGACAAATTACAATTATTTCGGTGTTGTTTTTTTTGTTTTTGTTTTTTATGGCCAGAGGTACAAAAAAAAAAAAGGTGCCTTCTTCTGCTAATGAATGTGTGTTAAATGGGCGGATGGTATTGTCTCAGATCGTAGCGCAAAGAATCAGTATGAATACTGCATCGTGAAACTGCTGATTTACAGTAGAGATGCACCGATCAGGATTTTTGGGGCCGATCACCGATCACCAAAAGCAGTATCTGCCGATCCCGATATTGCCGATCACCGATCACAGCGTCAAATCCATTAATTCTTCTATATTATTGTCTTGTGTAACTTTAATATATTTAATTAATGATTCTTCTTACACAACATTGACATTGAATTATTAAGTATAAAAATTAGGAGATAAGAAAGTATCATGAATTGACCACCGTTTTATTGCAGGCTGAGGCAATGTGCAATATTTCACACTCTAGAGACTCTCTTAGAGACAACTTGGACTCAGCTTACATAGAGCAACTGTAGCTTACTAGTGGGAATGCATGCAGTCAGGGTGGGAATTTTGTCATTTTAGGGGCAAGTCCATTTGGCCTTCAGTTTTTTTTTCAGGGGCATCAAGGTCACATGACAGGGCACAAAGGCCACTGAGTAAAATGTTTTGATTTACCTTTCAGACTGATACCATAACATGGCATGGATTGTGTATTAAAACATTTTTCAATACCAAAATCCAACCAAAATTAAAGTTACATTAGAAAGTAGTTTTTGTTAAGTATAGGAGTTAATGTCCAGACGCTCGTTTTGATGAAAATACGGTTGTAGCTCGTTGTCTATCGTAGTACGGTAGGAAAGAGCCGTCGTTTGTGTTTTAACAAGGTTGCACTTATGAGTTATTGATCCTGGAAGTTCGAATCTGTGAATATATTTCCAACTTTACCGGACTAAATCCTACCACATAAGTTAGTTACGTATCATGTCAAAACCGGCTGCGCTCGCTCGCTGTGCTCTAAGTTTAGTTCTTCTGTTTTGAGACGCTGCTGCTGTTTGAGAGGCTTTCACGTGAGATCATCGTGATGATGAGACTCCACCTGCGCGAACCGCGGACTCACTGAAGTTACTGTGAGTGACTACTGTGCACTCAGGTGGCTGTAATTCAGGGCAAGCTCGCTACGCTGACCGGGCCAGGGGCACAGAGGCCACTGTGGCCGTATGATGAGTTTTTTTTCACGGGGCATCAAGGCCAAAGTGCGGGGCAACGGCGGCCATGAAATTCCCTCCCTGAATCCGGTAATGCACTGTCTTTATACTTAAACGTCATCTGATCGGCCTGATGTGATCTATTTTGAGAACTCCGATCAAAACCGATTGCGACCGTTTGCCGATCGATCGTGCATCTCTAATTTACACCGCTATATGCAGGGGATCACAGTGTGGGGGCGATGAAGGGTTGGGATGCTGTGGATATGCTGAACATCACAATCACTTAAAGTGAAATAGTTATTAATATTCACAAATTTCAATCCCTTAATTAACCTTAACCCGCTAAGTAATGATATATTTGGATGGATCAGGTAAAACCTTGAATAATTACTGTTGGCCCTCGATCAAACCACAGATCGACTGGACTAGGAGGAAGCAACTGAAGTGATGCATGTAAAGCGGGTTGGAAGCTACTACACTCATGCCACACAAAAGGCTGAAAACTGAGGGTGACACATGGCATCGCATTTTGTGACACACACACACACACACAATAAGCTTTAACACAATAAGAACTGAGCAACACATCAGTGCTTTTTAAGACTGCTATTCAAAATTAATGGATTTTTTCTGGCCGGCCACTGTTAATATTTTGATTGGTTTTGACCTTTGGTGACACGAGAAAAAACACCAAGCCACTAATGTATCGACGTGGCTGTAATTGGTTTTACCTTCAGGTCCCCCCCTGCAAAAACGAGCGCTGACCTTAACTGGGCTCGCTTTCCAAACGCAATTACTGTGCTGTTTCCGGAGTGACAGCTGAGACTCACGGAGGTCTGATATTTTTACAGACACACGCGACCACGGTCAATGAGCCATGTAATGGTGCGCGCACACCCCTCGCCGCCTCCCTTCGTCCCCAAAACTTTGCTCCTCTTCTGTTCATTAACCCGGCCCCATTATAGCTCATTACCACTTCAGACCAGGGGGAAGCAGAAATTATGCACAGTCTGTCATGTGTGTGTAGAAAGAGCTTGTGTGTGTTATTTGCTTGTGTGGCAGTCGTTGTGGCCCAGTGATTAATGTACAATGTGGAGTGTTAACATGATGACAGTGTGCCAGAGCTGAGGCAGAGGCGATAATTATAGTGATGCTGAGAGGAGGCGAAGCTGTCTGCGGCTCCGACTCCGACCGTCTCTCTGGTGCGTCTGCTTCGCTCGTTGCTCTGCTTTCCCCCCCGTCTGTCTATTTCTGCCCTTTGCCTCCTGCTCTCTGTCTCCCGGGGCACGAGGAGGTGTCATATTGTGTTCTCTGTCTTCTGGGATGGTGAACAAATTATGCACATGCAGTATATACAAGGGGAGAAAAACTGATTAAGCATTTAGGTAAGGGTTTTAAGTGGTGAAGGCTTTGCTTTTGGTGAGGGCTAGAAGTTATGATCTTAAAGTTAATCAAAAGAAAGAAAAGACACTTGAAAAAAACACTGATCATAGCCAAAATTATAGTATTGCCACAGTGTTTAGCTTATTCAGATGAAAAGCTAGGTCTGATGCAAATTTGATGCTAATTCGACCAAAATTACATGCAGTTTAATTAAATCTGACGTCCATATCTGTTGTAATAAAATCAGTAGAGTGGAGTTGTCTGAGGTCTCCAACTGTATCAGTTTACCTCATGATTCTAGACGCCTCATTTTGCTCATCAAGACTTTACGCTGCATTCACGTGCTTTTCCGATGGACACATTTCCTGAGTCCGGAAGTCTTTCATGAAGCATAGATGCCAAAAAAAAAATATGCAACTCATAGTGTTCAAGTTGTTGTTAAGGGGGCACTGACATGGAGTTTCCCAGTGGGACAAACATTTTTCTGATAATTCTGACAGCAAATGAACGCACAGTAGGTCTCAAGGCCGCTTTGTCGGGACCGTCGGTGAATGTCCCGAGGCTTTAGTCCCGCACCGTTGGCTTTTAGCCGATTCAGCAAGTAGAATCGGCACAGAACAGAGCAGAAAAGTAAAAATAAAGTCCCTTGAGTCCGTCGCAACCATTAATTTCTCCCATTTAGCACAGCTTCTTCTTCTCCTCCGCCTCTTTGCCAGTGCATCTGCAACTTTTCTCTGAAACATTCTCAATTAGAAGTGGCTATGTTAACGAGAGTGGTGTCGAAAAAGGTTCTCAATCATAGCAACGGTTTGTATGTCAGGAATTCCTCTCAGTGCAGAATGTATGTCAGCTGTGATCGCTCATGTGTGCTCAATTGCAACCCTTTTTTTTGCCGAGACAGAGGAGACGTGAGGCGATGCAACAGTCGGCCTTCATCGCGGCTAGCTCTGTGATGTCAGACTCGGCTTTTCATTGGCGCCAACAGTACCCACAATGCAAACAGCATCCTCTGGAGACACAAAAGGCTTTATACGACTTTTTTCACATATGCAGGGGTATTCTTGACACACGTAAACACGCTTCAATGTGTAAAATTGGAGCAGCCCTTTAAAAAACTGACAGCGTGCAATTGATTGCAATGGGTTATGGGAATACTGAGTGCCACAAAGGACACACCACTCGCCACCACGGAATTAAGATCACTTCTCAACCACATTAAGATGGAAAGACCTTATTATAACTCATTCTGACATGAAGTTGAAAGACGCCCTAAAACACTCCAGAAGGCACACAGATGCAAACAGCAGGGGAAACAGTGGAAGCGCTTACGGCACTCTTTTGGGTGTTCATCTTCACACATGCGTGCAGAGAATGAAATTTATACCGCACACACTGCTGCAGCAACGCAGATGGGGGAGACATTATTTGGGATTATCTTGCCGAACATAAGAGGTGCTTCATTTTTTTGTTTACGGCTGGTTACTATGACAAACAGCTCATCGGTAACTAATGAATCCTCAGATACGCCTTGTTGCACGTAGGAGGCTGTTTTGTAGTATTTTCTCAAGACAAGAGGAGGTCACAGAGGAGAAACTGTATAATAGAAGCATCTAGCCGTCATACTTTGCAAGTGAAAGGAGAGTAGTGGGGAAGAAAAGGAGGGAAAAAGGAAAAAGAGAGACAAAAGGGGGAAGGAGGAGGAGGTTGGCGACCCAGGTGGGATGGGTATTATTTAATGGCTGAGGGGATACAGGGGGAACAAATGAATTGAATAAACCTCTGAACAAAAGCCAGTGCACACTCATTCATGTAGGAGACAGGAAGAGAGACGATAGGGCGAGAATACAGATGAGCGCTAAATGGCAGGAGTCTTCAGACGGCAATGCAGAAGAGGGAGTCAGACAGCGAGAACAGGGACGGGTGAAGTGAGGACAGAACGTATCCTTAGCAGACCGCCTCAGAGAGACAGGCAGAGAGGAGGAAGAAGAAGAAGAGGAGCAGCAGTGTAATAGGTTAGACGATGGCTTGAGAGTGCAGCGGACCCGATCTTCCAAGAGGAGAGAGGAGTGAAGGTGAGAGGGAAGCAGTGAGATGATAAGTGAAAAGAAACTGACAGCCTACACAGTCCTGTGCCACCTGAACCAGGGAGATGTGTCATATAAAGAGAAGACGGTGAAACTGAAAAGATATGATGAATGGGGGGAAAACACAGAGAAAGACAGAAAACGGATTTTCTGTAGGGAAGTATAAAATGCCTAAATAAAAATGAGAGAAGTAAAGAAATAAAATGACTGAATAAGAGAAATACATAATGCATATTACAATGTGTTAAAAAAAAAATGTTTAACTTGTCCACCAGTGTGAGACACATTTCCAAGTGTGTTCTGCTCAAATTTGAAGGTATATTGAACAAAATGAGGGGCCAGTTCCTGCATTGATGAGGCTGCAAAATACAGTACTTGCAACACAAGAATCCTAAAGATTACATCAGGGTGGAAACTTGTAAACGGGAAGTGGAAATACATAGATTTAAATAATGAAATTAATATCATAAACATGTGACAAAAAATCTTAGTTGGGGTCAACCACAGAAATTACACGTTGGGATACTATAGATTAGATGAATCTTTGGAGAAGTCTGCTGTTTTACGTTTCTTTTGCCCTGATTGGTTAACTTTTAAAATATGCAAAATGTTCTTCCGTGCACCGCAATGACAATCTGACAAAATTAAACAAATGACTCCCTTTTTTTGGAGTCTATCTAGAATAAAGTGTCACAACAACTTAAAGGAGAACTTCGGTCGATTTAAACATGCAGCTTCATTGCTCAAGCTACCCTTGACTTGCGAGTACCAAAGACGCGAACAAATTTGGTCCAGCCATTACAGAGCTCCGTGAACGGAGATGTAGCATTGAACGCTAACTGCATGGGGTCAGAACTTCACGCTGTGTTTTAAGCATCTTAACATGCTCCACATCTCACACCAGAAGTTATGCAACATCAGCAGACACCTTAGCACACAGCACTGTAGCGTGTATGACTCAAAATGAATAAAAAAGTAGTTAAAATAGTGTGTTTGTGCAAGGAGCTACTTACCTGTTTGTTGACATCCGCGTCTTCCGGTAGCTAGACCAAACTAGCATATCCATCGAGTGTGCACTTAACAGGCTTAACAGGCTATTGTAAGGCTCATGGCTCATGACAGGTTGTAACATGGACATGTACATTATGAACATACACACGAAAATGCTGGAATACGTTTCCGTCTCCGCCAGTGAGGGAGTAAGTGCACGCTCGACGGATTGACTAGTTTGGTCTAGCTACCGGAACACACGGATGTCAACAAACAGGTAAGTAGCTGCTTGCACAAACACACTATTTTAACTACTTTTTTATTCAGTTTGAGTCATACACGCTACAGTGCTGTGTGCTAAGGTGTCTGCTGATGTTGCATAACTTCTGGTGTGAGATGTGGAGCATGTTAAGATGCTTAAAACACAGCGTGAAGTTCTGACCCCATGCAGTTAGCGTTCAATGCTACATCTCCGTTCACGGAGCTCTGTAATGGCTGGACCAAATTTGTTCGCGTCTTCGGTACTCGCAAGTCAAGGGTAGCTTGAGCAATGAAGCTGCATGTTTAAATCGACCGAAGTTCTCCTTTAACACTTGTAAATAATCACCAAAGCACAGCTGGGCGCAAGGAAGGCAAGGGATGGAAGCTAGCGAGGAATAGACGAGGGGGCTCGCTGAAGAGTCAGAACGCCAAGTGTCGGTGTGGAAGACTGCTAGTCGACTCACCGCTCTCATCCAGCATCAAGTCGTCTTGGTAACGGAACTTCTCCGGTCCGCACGCCACGAAAATGTCCTCATCGCCAAAGAAGTCTTGCAGACACGAGACCTGGAAGCAAAGACGATGAGATCAGTGGTTATTTTTCCATATTCTTCATTATCCAGGTCAACTGGATACTTACAGGAATGTAATGACAGGTTTCTTATGTTAGGGGCTGAATGCATTTTTCAGGGCTGCCTCGACTTTCTTGATGGAAAAGACAGTTTCCCTGAAAGTGGTGTGCAGATTACTTCTTGGCTACTGCTCGCCGGTGTCTGAGTGCCAGTGCGCATGCCTGACACGTCCCTGAGCCTCGGCGCTGCGTTGATTCTGCAGATAATCAGTCTATCAGCGGCTATAAAGACACCTAGCTGACTCACTAATCCGTCGTGGCACATGGAGTGGGCATCCAGAGCAGCAAAGGAGGTCTCTCCCCTGAAGACTGGCTTCTTATGAATGGTAATGAGTAACTGATACAACTAGAATCACAAGCTAAGACGAGAAAGTGCTTGCGCAAGGCTGCAGAGGGGAGAAGCAGAGAGCTGGCGTTTAAAGTTTACATCTGATGAGTCGCTGTCATTCTTTGACAGACTCCATACTCACGCTGTGAAGATAATACCATCCTCCAGTTACACGGTGACAGGGACGGTTTAAAAAGCTGGCACTGAATGCACCACAACAGGAGCTGGATCATTAAAAGAAGAAAGGGGTTTTATGTGTGGATGGTTTTAATCATTTTGTCCGGGGGTTTCTGGTTAACACGTCGACTCGCTCAAAAAGTCTGCACAAGTCGAGACAGACGTCACTCGGTTTGCCCGCAAACTCGCCCTCGCTCTGCATCAGGGGCCTTTATTATGACGAACGGGGCCAGGAAACACGCCGCCACTCGCTATTTTCTATTTGATTTAGTCGACAGCTAATTCCGTATCTGATCTAAACTCCGCATGACTCACTCAAGCGACTTTAATTACACCCCACAGGGCCAACCATCACGTCGCAATCAATCAATATCCCAAATTATATTCCACGATAGGCGAGGGTACAGTCAGAAAGGGGATTTACGGGAAGACAACGGCTCATTCATCCGCTATGACAAATCTCCCCCCCCGAAAAACCCATTAAGAGCTATTACAATTTGGGCCGCATGCGTGTCGAGCACCGCCTGGAGTGAACGCGTAAACACAAAGCTACTGTTTATTGCATTTCCATGGCAATTACCATCCAAGAATCCATTTAGATTCCTATTAGACACCAATCAACACCCCCAAAAGAAAGTCACAGCCGATACAACAGCCTTGTCAACAAAATGACGAAAACTGTGTGTGTATGTGCGAGTGAGCGGGGATGGGAGTCATCTTGCTTCTACCCCCCACGGACTCCGAACAAGCCAACGGGGGGACGAAAAACAAGTTTAATCTGAGTCACAGATTCTCTGTGGCGTATGGATCATTTTCATTTAACTTCTTCAAATCAAGGCTCGGCTTCTGTGTGGTGTGTGTGTGTGCGTGTGTGTGTGTGAGTACGTTAGGCCACACATCACATTAAAACACATGTTTCGGCGCAGGCACAGAAGGAGGCTCCTGTGTATGTGTGTGTGTGCGTGTGTGTGTGAGGGAAGCGCTATTCCTGTTTCATAACAGAGTGCATATTGCTTTGTTCCCTGATATCCCCTGATAGCGGCGTTGGTGATTATTTCAGGGGCGAGCGGCTCCACTTCCTAACGAGATGGCTGTGATGCAGACGCCGGTTGCCGTTAACATTTCCCCAGTGTGTCAGCGCTGACAGACAGCCGTGCGCACTCCCACCTCTAATTTTGCTTTATTTATTTATTTTTACATTATTTTCATCCTTGTGTCAGCTATTTTTTTTTTTTTCATTTGCGTGCGGTTGCATAACGATCGCATGTCTGTTTTGCGCTGTAAAGTGTTGAAAGACTGTGACGAACGCCGCTGCTAGCTGTGTTTGGCCTCAGCTTGAATTGGCTATCAGATAATCAGGCTCTCCCCAAGAATCCACTAAAGATGTCTCGTTGGACTCTGAAAATAATAATTCCTTGCGGATTTTAAAGAGGAAACTATATTAATCGATGATAATAACAAAAACAATTGTTCAGAGATGTGCTGAGAAACTACCGTACTGCAATAGTAGTACTAGTTTAGTATCGTAATTCTATAACTAACTAATTCTAACAACTATAGGCTAGCTGCTACATTAATTGCTTAGGTATGAGGAGCTAGCTAACTGGTACTCCCTGCATTCCCCAAGATAGCTAGTAGCTAGCTATCTGCTATCAAAATACAATACAATATACTATACTATAAATCATATCATATCATATCATATTATATTAGATATTTAGGAACTGTGGAAACATGGTTTTGAATAAAATGACTTGATGTCACAAATGAAACATGCCCTGTTCTCCTGTGTGAAGGTCACTGTGTTTGAGCCATCCATCCATCCTGTTCTCCTCCCTACACTGTCCCATGCATACTGGTACTTGTGTACGTGACTTCGCTTACATAATTAATGTGCCCAAATCATTTTCTTTTTTCCTCGACCTAACCAAGTCGTTTTCTCGATTAATGCGCCAGTGATAGCGCTCCATCCTGTACATGTTCTCAGGCTCTCTTTTCAGACAGTTTAATGGAATGATAATAACTTATTTTTGCTCCTGTTTTTACATTTTTTAGGACATATTTCACCAGTTACAAGCTTGTCCTCTCTTCAAAGCTCTGTTCCTGATTTTTTATTTTTTTTTTGTTAGACGGGAGCAGCTGGGAGTATGTTTGCTGCTCTGAGGCAGTCTGACCTCATCCTCGGGCCAGGACTCCTGCTGCTGCTGCTGCATCCGAGAGGAGGTCACTGGAATGGGGCCCTTTTGAAGCCGCTCATCCCGAGATAGAAACTGTAGCACGCCGGAAATGTCTGGGAAACGGGGTGGAAAGGACGCGCGCAGAATGTATGGGAGAGTGACGAGGATGGAGAGGGGAGAAAACAGGAACAGGCCTCATGTAGGGCACCTTTAAGCTGAGAGTAAACTAATATGGAGCAACACGCAAACACATACCGTCTCCTGAGAGGGGTGTGAAGAAGTATGGTTGCCATGGCGACGATGCCCCGCAGGCACTGGTGCATGGCTGGTGCATGCCACACTGACTACACGATGTGCACAGTGTGATAGAGAGCACCATCATTCATATTTCATCTACTATGGTGCTCAGCAGAACTGTGCCATTCACACAAAACCACACACAAACACACACACACACACACACACACACACGAACACACGAGCGGCACATGGCCCGGTTAGCAACGAGAGAGTGCCGTCGAAAAAGACGGTGCTGAGAAGAAGGAAAAGAGCTGTCTGAAAAAGACAGGTGAGTGATGGAGGGGGGAACGGGAGGGGGGGAGCTGGTAAAGGTGAGAAGAGATGAGAACACGAAACAGTCGGGAGATCGCCAAATCCCCCGAGTTAGAGAGGAAGCAAACAGACAGACAGAGAGGGAAAATGCGCGATATAGGAGGAAAGCTATTCCTGACTGCTGCTCTGAGCCCTTTCTCTGAGCCCAACGACAAAACAAGCCGCTTTGATGTCTCTGGTGCTCGGCTCTCGCAGAGAAAAACCAGCGCCGTTACACAACAACCAGCGCTGCTGAAACAAGGACAGGAAGAAACAAACAGGGGAGAGGAGAGAGAGGCTGAAACAAGACGATGAGGAGAGGAGCAGAGGAGGGTGGAAAAATTGGCAAGTTTCATAGCCCTGCCATCAACTCTCACACGTCTTTATTAAAGTAAGAACTGGGGCCTCCAAGACTGGGTCACGATTAAAAGGAATTTCAATCTCCATAATCGATTATATATTCAAGTGGATTTTTTGGTTTAGAGCAAAACAAAATTCTGAAATCAGAGCTGCAGGAGAAGGGCAGAGGGGCTGACAGATGTATCTGTTATGTCACATCTCACATGCCTGACAAACCCCCAAATCGTCCTCCCTCGTTGTCCGCTCACATGATGACTGACAGGCTAGTTTATCATCAGCTGTATCATGGCGATCGAAACAGGGGGAGAACGGGATATTTGATTGATGTATCCTCGTGTAACAACAACAGTGATTATTACATAAAAGAGGTTTGTGCAAAGAAGAAATTACTGTCCAAAGATGTGTCCATCATGTCCTCCAGAAAATATCTTATGCAACAAATGACTATTTCTCAATAAACCCATTTGTGTTCTCGCGACACCACCTTGTGTTCAATCACCAGACACCTACAGTGTTTCTTTCCTTCCCCTCGTTCGCTCTCCTTCTCTTCCTCTGCCTCGTTGAGCTAAAAATCCGAAGCACGTTCGGGAAATCAGCTGCTTTTTGTCAGGGAGGGTGCTGCGAGTTTGCACAACAGCACTGCAGAGGTGTCTCACAAACTAACAGGCACTGGCTTTTCGCCACACGGTGGCGCTGTTGAACAACGGCACGATGAGGAGAGCTTCAGAAGCCATTCCCTCACAGCAACAGTTCAACTACAGTATCACCAGTAAAAGCAGAGGCAGGCAGGCAGACAACAAAAAAGGGAGATTTAATGAGCTTGTGTCCAATGTGGAATCCAAAATCCCAAAAAAAACACTTCACGAAAGACAGGCTAAGGAAAGTTCAAGGAATAAAAAAAACTACAGAGCAGTAAAAAACTTAGGACAAACCAAACAACCACGAGGAACAAATCAGGAACGCAAGGAAAAATCAGGAGGGTCGAGGAACAGGCACAGGACCACGGGGCAAACAAGACTCACACGTGGATGACGAACCAGTAGGAACAACACTGAAGGGAAACAGAACACTGGGAGCACTGGTGTGATGTAGAACGTGACAACAAGACACAGAAGGACATAATTACAAAATATAAACAGGTAATAACTAGAACCACGACAGCGACACACGAGCTAGCGGTCAGTTTCTCTCAAAAACTGGATTTTAAGCCGAGGATCGAACAGAGAAAGAAATACGTATCAGCTTCTGACTCACACAAGCAAAATAAAAAATAAAAAAGACACTGAACCTTTTCTCTGCAACGTAAAAAGCTCCCAAAATCAACATGTGAAACCCGCTGGGGCTTCAAACCGCAAGAGGCAGATGGATTGAGACGTTTTGAATCTCTGGTGTTTTGTCACGAGGGATGACTGTGAAGCTGTGGCTGATCGGGGGACACGTGTGGCGAGAGACCAAAAGCTGTGACGGTAAATGAAACAACATGAACGCGCGCCTTATTGGTGAACACTATCTTTTCTCACTTAACACGTGGGCACGCATCCATACATCAACTTATTCAAGGACTACACAGCTCCACACAGACACGGGCGCCCCCTTCTGTGCAGCCACAGCGCTGCAAAATCTTTACTTTTTGTGTCTTCAAATCGTCTGTCAGCAGCTCCTGTGGATCAGCTGCCGGGGAACAAATGATCAGTGACAACGCTGCTCGCTCTGCTCATTTAGATCGGCTATTTCTGTCTCCCTGTCAGATTTCAGGACTCATCTGTCAGATCCCCGTTTCTAAATGGGAGTTCCTGACAGCCACTCAAGAGACGGGAAGGGAGGCACACGCCAATGTGTTTACATCCAGAGAATAAGCAACAGAGAGCTTATTCATAGCTGAGACAAATTAATAGATGAGATGATCGACAGACAATTAAGTTGCAGGTCCTTTTTAGGTGGTTTAAGCTTCTCAAATATGAAGATTTGCTGTTTTTCTTTAGATCTGAGAGTGAATATTTTTTTGGTTTTGGACTGTTGGTTAGGCATAACAGGACACTTGAAGATGTTGCTACTGGTTTTGGAAATTTGCGAATGGACATTTTATAGGCTAAACAACCAATCAATCCAAAAAAATAACTGACAGTCACTGATCATTACAATACACTAATAATAACTGAATTGAGCTATTGTGTGTCTTTCTCTGATAAGACAGAAATATTTCTCTCTTTCTCTCTTAAACGATCCAACAGCTACATAGCCAGAAAAATAAAAGAAATAACAAGAGAGGAAAAAAGACTTAACCACTAATCTCCTGCGCCACAATAGAATCACAGTAGTTACACAGAGGACGTGGTGAGGTCAACATTATCCTGCCTCGAGAAAAGACCACATTTTGAAAGGGACGCGCTGTCGCTGCTCGCTGCTCGCTGCCAGGGGAGATTAGCCCAGGGGAGCTGTCCGCGGTGCTGAATCTACTGCAGCTGGGCTGCAGCCATGCTGCTCTGAGACATTTGCCACAGACAGACGGAGAGACAGACAAACAGACAGGCAGAAGGATGCTGTAAAACAGGCGGACTGACCGACAGAGTAACAGATGGATGTATTGATACAAGATTAGAGTAGACGGGAGCAGAAAGGGCAGACAGTTTGTTGTAAACATGCGGAGCCTCTGAGGACAGAAAAGGAGCAAAGGAATTAAATCTGACCGACACAACAGCAGTCTGTCGCTGCTGCAACATCACTGTTTCAAAATCACATCCATACTGCCCAGGGGTGGGACCAGGATCAATATAACTCTATAGGTTTGACATTCATTTGCAAAGAACTGGTTGTTTTATGTTGTGGGGAACAGCAAAGGACGGTAATGTCACACAAATGAACAGTGAAGTCAATATACCTACATTAACTAATGTTTGACATACTGTATGTTTTTTCTGTATGATGAAATTGCCCTGTATTTATTATTGCTTGCAAGGATTAATCCATTAGTTGGCACCAGCCTGGCACCATTTCTATTTGCTTTCACTTCTCCATTATAGAGTGAATTGATCAATAAACTCATGTTTGGTAGTTTTACCCTTTTTTGTTGTCCAAGGGTATATGTATCATCACCAAGTAATTAGACTGAAGACCTCTGATGATGTAACATGTCTGCAAGAGGCCCACTCACACCACAGATCTCCCCACAGGTGGCATTGCTTGTATTGTCTCTATTGATTCCGCTTGAGTAATCAGGAAGATAATTAACAGATTGATAATCTGAAGATAATCTGCAGCCCCAACGTTTCCATTTTAGGAAAGATATTCGTAACAGTCATAATGACGAGTTAAGAGCACAAAGCCCAATCTGACCCCAGTACAGTGCACAAAATATGCTGTCAGCTGGTGCGGGAGGCGTTGTAAAGTCAAATCCCTCGTCCCTGTCAGGAATATATAGCATTTTAATACATCTGCGGAAAGAAAATATCTCATTCTAACTCTGAGAATGAAACAGCCAAAATGCATTTTCTTATTCTCTGGGGGAGGGGGGGTTTTAATAATCTCCTCTCTGGCAGACACAGACGGGGCAGAGAGCCACGGTGACTGACGAGAGGAACTGTAGACAGAAATCGATCTGAAAGGCGAGAGGCAGGGACCGAACCACACGCCACCCTGAGGGGGAGCATTCGCACGACCTCCCGCTGTGTCCGACAGCGGGCACACAGCACCCATTTCATCAGACAACTGACAGGAAGTGGCTAAGAGGGCCGGGGAAATGAGGGAAGACAGGAAGAGCTAGGCAAACAGCCAGAGGAAGAAAAAAAAAAAGAGAGCAGCGGTGACGTGAAGCCAATTAAACTTTGCAGCGGGGCTGAGTTGGCACCGGCATTGCTGCGTTCACCTCAAACCGGCAGCAGACTGGCTGGCTGCTCCGTTACATAACCAACTTATGTAAGAGCCCCTGCTCTCCGCTGGGGAGAACGCAAACTTTCCTTTTGGTGTGTTTGTGAGCTGTGTTTCTCTCAGAGTGCTTCCCCGTCATTCATGCGTCTGAAGGGGGATAAGTTTAACGCAATCATGAAACAGAATATCAAAAAATAAGGAATTAAGCAGGGCTGTTCCCAAAAGGACATAATCGGGGACACACGTGGCATCAGCTTCAGCTCTGCCCCCTTTCCCCAAGCCTTTTTAGGGAGTCCTCTTTATCTTAACCTCGTCTCTCTTGTAGCGACTCAACATCAGATTTTTGCATCTTTTCTCCGACTCTCTCGCTCTTGGAACCCAAATAAATCATTCCCTCGCTGGTTTCTTTCATCTCCTATTTATTGATCTCTTCCCCCCCCCAACTTCAGTCTGTCGGCCTTAATCCATTTTCCAAGGATGAGTGTGCTGAACGTGTGTGTGCACGGGTTACCAGAAGGAACTGTATGAAGCGGCAGGAGGAGGGTGAGGGAGCGAGCACGTTGGTTTAAATGTTTTGTTATGTCTGACCAACAGCCTAAGACCAGAATTTCTCAAATGAGTAATCAATTTTCAAAAAATGCGCATGGTTGGTTTTCTGACTAGTAACAAATAAATAAATTAAGGGCATCTGAAAGGGATATTTAGGTTAAACGTATTATCATTATCAGCATTCAGAGTTTTTGGAAATTATAGCGACAGGCGACCAAATTAAATGCATTCGACGTTACCTTGATTAAAATGACTGATGATTTCTGGGCCTGAAATACGCAAAATACGCAAAATACAAGACCTCATTGCATTAAAATCTTAGAGGTCATTTATTTTGTTTACTGTTATTTTTTTTGTGGCTTTATTCGATAGTATAGCTGGCAGGAAAAGTTTGACAGAGACAGAGGTAATGACATGCAGGGTTGCACGCTCTACCGGCTGAGCTGCTGGGGCGGCACAGTGCCTCTGAACCGAAACGTCAAAGGTGCGGTGCTGGCCGGGGACTTTTATGCATGTCAAACTCCATTCTCTCTTTCTCTCTCTCACCTATTTCCTCTCTCCTTCTTTACTATCACAGTCCAATAAAAATGAAAGTGGTCTCAAAGAATTGCCTCAAAAAAAAAAAAAAAGGAAGTGCAAAACAAGGCACACATTAAGACTCAAATCAATTGACACAGGCAGACATACTGTAGAGGGGCTATTTATGACGATGGTGTGTGAGCTCTGATGACAGTCAGTAGTAATTCTTGGGGGGAAAAAAAAAACAGTAATTGGCAACTGTACAGCAGCAGGAACCTGTAGAGAAGACCAGGATGTATCTGTACCACATCATTAAATTCTAATTCTAAGCTGGTGCAACATCATCGAGGCCTTTTGTGAGCAAAGCGCAACACGTTCCCCTTTCCAACTGGCTCGGAGAAGATCCTTTTTTTCCAGTGTTTACAACCTGCCTCCCCGGCGCCTCACCTCGGCACGTCACGATTACATGAAAAAACCTCTGGCGGTCGAGATACGTCGGTCCCACTCTTTACGCGACTAATTGCGCGAAAGCTGGGGCTCGAGTGGTCTTTCAGATGCAGATTATAGAGCAAGCGAGTCAGGAAGCCCGTGAGTCAGGCAGTGTGTGTGTTTGTGTGATGAAGGTGTGGTGTGACGGGGGGGTTCTCAACAGTCAGCCACTGATTCTAATTTGGCAGCAGATCCTTGGAATACAGACAGACCTCCAGTGTGCCTCTGTCGGTCTCAGCTGGCAGACGGACACACAGGTCAACTGAGAAAAAACAAATAATAAATAAATACCCTGTTTACATGCAAAGACAGCTGTCTGATCTCAGGATTTCTGCTGAGGATTGCTCTGAAAGCCGTTTATCATCAATGTCAAATATACTTTACAGCCGAAAATACGTGCATGACACACTTTCACACACTGCTCGTCACACACACACACGATGCTGTGCTGAGTAACTGTGACTCAGCAGATCAGCAGGAGCAGATGGACTTTGCATCTCACCATCCTCCTTTGCGGTACAGAAATTGACGTCATGACCTTACGATCCGTCAAATAAAGTTTTTTCCTTTCCTTTTTCTTTTTTAAACAGCTAAATGCTTTGACGTTATTAATCCCTGCATGTCACGGTACGCGTATGTTTTCTGAGTGACGACGCAGCAGCACCCTCTACGGTCCCTGCAGAGCTGGATACGGGCCAGCGAGGAGGTAAGAGGAGACAGGGAGGGAGCGAAACTCAGAAAAAGAAGTCAAACTGAGGAAAAAGAAATGACAAATGGAGGTGGGACGGTGTGGCAGAGGGAGGAGAGAGAGAGAGAGAGAGAGAGAGAGAGAGACAGCGATGCCATATGTTGCAGCTCTAGGATTCGGGGGGGTGCACGGCGAGTGTGCTAATTAAACAAGGACTAAACAGCCGTAAAAACAATGGCACGTTGACAGACTAAGAAAAAAAGTGAAGGAGGACCGGCGGATCCACGGGCGGCTGATCGACGCCATGACAGCATAATTTGTTGACAGGAACAAAACTAAACATTATATAAGGGGATAAAAATTGATATGGAGCAAAAAAAAGAAGGTTTATGGGTGGAAAGGATATGAAAAGAAACTGGGAGATGTAGGGGGGGGGGGCTGCAGAGAAAAACTGAAGATAAAGGGATATTAAAAGCTCTTCAGCCTTGCCAACAAGGGGGAAGGAACAGGCCAACTATGCGGTTTGAGAAGTGAGAGCTGCACTGCAGATGACTCGTCCATGCTCTTCACCTACACATCACCTCTGCTTCACAAGTGCCATTTAACGAGAACGAGGGTTATGACAGCATGACGAGGGCTGTATATACAAAGGGAGGGGTGGCAAGACAGGCTAACAATGCTAACGTACTGATGCTAAAGGTCGAGTGTGCAGAAATAGAATATGACATATAAATTCTTTTTTTTCACGTTTTTAGCAGCCACCGTAGGGTGAGGTGAGATGACGGGTTCTTCAATGCACACACTATTTCTTTTTAAGATGGTATGGCGTTTGACACTGTTCGCATGCTAACGTTTGCTCATACATATGAGACTGATGGCAGTGTCATTAGGTTTGCAGGATATTAGTCAAAAACCAAAGAAGGTCCAAATTCGTCCATGCCATCGTGGACCAACTAACTGATGAGCTCACAGAACAGCATCACTGTCCTCAGAGCCCCACAGTTAACAAGGCTAAAAACAAGAACGCCAGCCGCAACGGGATACGATGATGGTTAACTGACATGACCCCTACCAAAATAAAACCCTCCCTGTGTAGCACTGATCGCAATGGTGATTAAGCAATCTTAGGAACCCATTTGCTGGCCAGGGCCGCTGGTTTTGGGGCTTGCCAGCAAAATCCGTTACCTAAAATGATTTAGGTAACGGGATATCTCTGCCAAGACTTCCTCTTCAGCGCACCAACCACTGTTCACTTATCTCTATAAACGGACATCTGCACATGAATCCAAAAAAACGATATTATTCCAGCGCACACAGTAAAATTAAAAACATTTAATTACCCACAAGTGTCATGATTTGACAAGTTGTGAACGAGACTCAAAAGTCAATGGTGTAAACCCTGTATTTTTAACCATGGCCGGTCACTGTGGGAGTCATAACTCTCGCCCATGAGTTACATACCAAGAGAGCTCATTAATAAGCCCAGCAGAATGCGACCAAGCTCCGAGATGACTAAGTGGCAGTTGCCTCATGCTCAGCTTGATTACTGCCCACAGTTAATGGCTAGCGATGCATGAGCATGAAATCTACATCAGTCCATTAAAAAAACAGTGTGTCACTATCTGTGCCTAAGTGTGCGTGTAGTCTTGCGAGGCTCAAGGCCGGCAGCCGAGGTCAGACCGAGCGATGTGTGTGTGTGTGTGTGTGTGTGTGTGTGTGCGTGCTGCGTCTGTGTGTGTAAACAGAGCTTAGATGTATTAATAGGCCAGCCATGTCCGCGTCCTAAGCCACTTATGACTCGTCTGTCTTCTCGATCAGACCAGTCCAGCTACTGTCGTCCCTCCATGCTACTGCGTGACATCACAGCCGGTTCCCAGGCAACTACATCAAATCAGCCTAGAAACTAGCCAAGGTGAGGAGCATGCAGAGAAAAAAAAGGGGGGGTTGTGGTAACTCAAAAGGAGAGGGGGTGGAGCTATGGAAAAAAAAAACAGCTACACCAATCAGCTACAGGGAGACCTGAGACAGTGAGAGAATAGATATCACAGTGGGGGAGGAACCTGATATATTCTTTCCCGCTTAGTTGCTCATGTTACAGACGGAGGCTTGATATCCAAAACCATCACAGTAGGGTAAAGCTCTCAGTGGGCAAAGTGAATATATGGGCACATATCAGATGCTCACACAGACCTGTACGCAGCCTGTCGCACGTCGCTTGCTCTCCATACCCATCTCATTATCATCTGTTCTCCCAGAATACCAACAAACAGGAAACGCAGTGTCATCACACAGTTTAACTAACTATAAATTTGCCATTTATTAATTATGTTTTTCCAACTTATTAACCTTAAAGATGATTTGTTTGACTTCAGATTCAGAAGCTGAAAAAAACCTTATTAACTGGTAATAGATGCATAATAACGTCAGTAACTGTTCAACCAGTCTGTATACTGTTTGTAGGTTTCTTGACAATAAAGGTGTTTATGATACTATTGTTAACACTTATACAGTCTTACTAACACTATGTCTTACTAACAAGTCTTACTAACACTATGAGACATAGTAAGGGCTTGACCAAGGACATTAATGAAAAACATTACTTCAAAACGTACAAAAGCAGATAGTTTAAGATGAACGCATGCATAAATGAAGAAGCCATTATTAATCTCGGCACATTTAACTTCCTAACCCTAACCCTCTACCTAACCCTAACTTCTAAACATATAAAACGAAAAGAATAAATAGTAAATTGTATTAATTAAAAAAAAATGTATGAACAATTGCAGAAAACAGAAGAAGAAGAAGAAGAAGAAGCAGAGGAAGACCAAGAGTAGAAGGGCTGTGGGGACGAACGTATACATCCTGCCCCACTGTCTCTGGCCTCATTACAGGGGTTAATGAAGGCCGGTTGTCAGATGCCTTTGCTCTCTCTAGGCCCCGCCACTCTGCAGGGACTCAGCGTTATACTGCCGGCCAGGCCCAGAAACCTACTTCTGCTGCCGGCTCAGTGACTGATACAGCTCAGCTGATGGCAGCTAACCACACACACACACACACACACACACGCACACACACAAGAACAAGAACACATGACACACACAAGTAGTCTACTTAACCCTTTCAGTAAACCTATCCTGGTGTGCACTCAGGTAATTACCTTCAGGCCACTCCTGATATTCAGTACTGTATATAGTGACATTGACACACAGCCCCTCCTCTCTGCACTCACTCATGCTGTCATTTCATTTTAAATCAGAAGTTTATCTAGATGTAGTTTTATAGGATTGTTAGGTTAATTTTCTGTTTAACTAAGCCTGATCAGCTCTCCCTCTGCGTGTGTGTGTGTGTGATGGCCAACATGGATTAACCACATTTCATGAGGGATTTTACATTTTCTAGTATTTTCTGAGCCCTTTCGCCTATTCGGGTCTTGTCCAGGATTTCCCCTCATAAGTGAAGCGAACGCTCGACTATATGCGAAGGTAAAATCCAGTCCACCAACTCCTTGTCTAGTTCAGTCTCCTCATTGTTACTTCCCATCTGGCTTTTTCTTGTTTTCCACCTTTAAAAAAATCCCAAACTTCTCCCACATGCAGTAACCCACGCACGCATCCAGTTGATCGTGCACTCAGCCCAGCCCCAGCCAATTTGGCAGCGAGCGTGTTACCATGCCTACAGGCACAATCGATACAGTGTCTAAAAATAGCCTAACCATGCCAATCCCAGAGGGGTGAGAGCAGCATTTATTGTGTAATCTCCATAAGCAACTGGCCACCGCAGAGTTAGTGGGCATTGTGCAAAAGCGTGAATTTAATCCCCAGCGGGAGGTTTTTCAAGGAAAAACCTGATCCTGGGATTTTATTGGCTGGTGCTGGGATCTAGCAGCAGGTCAGATCAGGAAAATCTGGAAATGACTGCCTACTAGGTTAACAGTGGATCATTAAATAGACTGCTGCAACACGCCGGAGCCGACACACCAAGATTTATCCCTAGAAGTGAGATAAATGGTAATACGGAGCACTAAGATGGCAATTAAGAATGAAAAGCCCACGGGGCAAAGAGCATGAGAATAAGAACGAGAAACAAATTGGCCATTTAAAGAGATGATGTTCAGCAGTACGACACAAAATGGCAGGACGCCCTTGACGTCAAACACAATCTGTTTCCAAAAATAATGGTGTCATTCTGATGCTTGCTGCCGAGGGAAAGGTGGCTCTGTGGATCCAACATTCGATAACTTGAAGCTATGACGCGAGAGAGGCAGAGAGAGGCCAGCAGACAGACAGACAGAATGATGATGAGGGATGACACGCAGACAAACAGGAAGACCCCAGAGTGCTAAAACCTGTCACAGATATAACCTGAAACCCTGACACGCTGGCAGAGATGTCATCTTTCTCTCTCTTCGACAAGACACATAGAAATATATTTTCACCACCCAATACATTTACCGCCGTAGTGTAGAATATGTGCTTTCGAGGCATGTGCTTTTTTTAGTGTCTACCTCCACAGCCTTGAGAGGGAGCTGAAGGGGTGGGCGGACTACCTAGGGTGGGGGGGGGAGCGCAACTCTGGTTTATTTCCGTGTTCGGAGGCACAGCTCTGACCGCCTCGCTACCGCGTGGGCGAGTGGAACCCAGACTCCATTCATAGATTTCTCTCATCTCTTTACCTCCCCTCGACCTCTTTCGGAGCTCTGCGTCGCTCTGCCTCGTCACAGCTCCGGCTGTGAAAGGGCGACACTTCATTCATAAAAGGCCCATGAAATAAAAATGAGAGCGTGGTCATAAAAGATTTAGCCGTTTCACTCCTGCCGTCAGCCTGTTGAGCTTTACTTTCTCTCTTCGAGAAATGCAAAACGATACTCTCTCGTACCTCAGGCTCTGGTTTATTTCTCTCAAGTGAACAACACACGTCTGGCCCTTGCAACAAAACATCGTAACATAACTCACATAACAAAGGTCCTCCAGTTTATGCCCAGCATTCTGTACTGTCCTAAGCCCTAAGTGTCTTGGTGCTAGCGACATTAGCATTCGCAACAAGCCCCCAGGCTTTGAAGCCAACTTTCAGTGCACTTGGGCCCAAAAAGACATTTACTCTGACATCGTGACAGAAGCGCCTGTGAGACAGTGGATAATTTCTTTTGAGCATCACAACCCCAGCGAAATGACTTGTTTGACTATCAGAAGTCAAGCTATTTTGTCCAATACATGTTTGGACACAAGTTTAAATTATATACCACACTTAGCCGGCTGTGTCGGCAGAAGTGTCCAGTGCACACGCTCTATAGGTGTTTCCCAGTGTTTTATACCTGGGAATGCCACTGAGCAGCTTTCACTGTGTCCAGATTTTAACATAACATCCTTGGTTAGCAACGATGATCTTTGCAAGCTACCATTAGGCAGCGTTACCAACGTTTCGTCATGCACAAACTGGAAACCACTTGAGGGGGCAGATGATTCGATGATTTGAACAGCTGCACGTGGTTGACTTTCACCAACAACACCTTAAAATTGCCCATATTAGCTGTTCTCTCCTTTCTTGGTCACGTGCTGGCTAACCTCACAGTCGTCACCAAATTGCCATCAAACACTGACAGCTAGCTGGGGCTTCATTTCATTGGCCGAATTGTGTGAATGTGTTGCCCGTGTATCCAGGGGCTTCCATCACCATCCAATCAGCCATCATAAAAACCAAGCCAAAGATCTTTCTGATGTATCAGTGCTTACAAAATGGAATCTTTTGCTCTACAGCCATCAAAAGACATTTAAGTCATGCTTTTGCTGTGATGTCGGGATGATTCTTTGGGGGAGGGGGTTTCTCACCAGTTTGCCCTCCAGCGTGTAGATCTTCTTCACCACTCCGGAGTCGAGTTTGATGGCGTCGGTGATATCAGTCAGGACTTGTTCGTAGGAATGGGCCGTTTTCTTGTTCAGCAGGATCCTCACGGCTTTGCGGGGCTTCACTCCGCTCCGCACCACTGTCACGAGCTTCGGACGTATGAAGTCCTTGATCTCGCGGCTCTCGGAGGCCCCGGCCTTGGCGCTGCCCAGGGACGGAGGCCCGCGAGACGACGCCGCCGAGGCCTTGACGTTCACCGACCAGTTGGGGTTGACGTTTTTCGTGTAATCCAACTTTTTGTAGGCTTCGATGGAGCTGCACACGTAGCTCTCACCTGTTGGGGATTTAAATGAATAAAAGAGGGGTCACTGACAGAAACATTTGGAGAAGTGAGATGAGTTCAAGAAAAACAAGAGGTGAAAGGGACAGAAAGGAAGTGAGCAGCATCAGGCAGGATACTTTCTGGGCAACGTTACCAATATCCCAACGGAACGATTGCCCGACCTAAAGCTCATCCCATGTCACTTCTTAGAGAGTAAAACAGATAAAGAAGAGAGAGCTAATCTGAGCCGAAACACATGTCCGCATCACCATATGGCCATTAAACAAGTGTTATAATCTCACGATACAATAATCTACAGTATGCTCACTAGGATTAGCCATTTTTTGCAGAGCAGTGCCCATAAAAATACGTTGTTGAGTGGGTTTTTGATGTATGTAAACACTATGTAATGTAAATGTAGTCTGTCACTTTAATTCTTCACAACAGGAAGGTATCCAACCAGATTAGTCGGTTAATCGATTAGCCAATCTCAAGAAAACTAATCATTTCAGTCACTGTTCTAGCAAAAATGTCAAACATTTGCTTGTTCCAGCTGCTTGGAAGTAAATATTAGCTGCTTTTGTGTCATTTACGATGGCACCGTGTAGTTTATGATAGAGTCTTTGGGTTTTGGACTGTTGATTTTGATTGTATTGAGCATTTTATAGACTAATGGTTATTTGTGGTAATGATAATGATGGTCAGGTTGATTAGAAACAGTCCTGTGGGCACATTTAAGTTTAAATCCTCTAAGTTTAGTGTAATGCTGTGTGTCCTCACCTTCTACCAGCTGGTCAATATTGGCGATCTTCTTGGTGCCGTCCAGGGTGTAGATGGTCCGGACGCCCTGGGGCAGGTTGACGTTGTCGGACAGGGAGCGGGTCAGGTCGGCCAGCAGCGCGTCGAAGGTCCGGAACCGGTCCGTGGAGATAGCGTACACGATCCCGTTGAAGTAGCGGTCCCCGTTGCGGTAGAAGCGGACCTTCTTGGCCCTCTTCTCCAGGGTCAGGGTCTTCAGGGTCCGGGTCCGGTACAGGCTGCAGTGGGCGCTGTGCGTGGGGCTCGGCACCCCGTTCATCTTGGCGCTGGAGCGGCCGTGCCTCTGACCTTTGTCCCGCTCGTCGAAGTGCTCCATCTCCATCTCGCTGCCGAGGCTCACAAGTACGGCTGTACTGTCTGCGAAGGAGAGAGAGAGAGAGTGGGGGTGGAGGGCGAAAACAGGAGGAGGGAATGCGGGGAAAAGTTTTGACAACAGAAACTAATTTTTTTTTTTTTTTTTTTAAAGAGGAGAGGCGCAGAGGGAAGAGCGAGCGAGGAGAGAGGTTTGGACGGCCGATAGAGAAGAAGAAGAAGAAAAAGAAGAAGAAGACAGCCGGTGTCTCCGTCTCTGTCTCTCTCTCTCGGTGGTGTACCGTCTCAAAATAAACCCCTAATGACAGATTAAGTGCTGTTAAGCCGAGCGGTGGACAGCATGCTTCATGACGACCCAACGCTGTCTGTCAGAGCGCGCCGCCGTGACGCGCAGACTGATGGATGGAGAGAGAGAGAGAGAGAGAGAGAGAGAGAGAGAGAGAGTCACGAATCGATAACAGCCTGTTATTAATCAGCCTCTCCTGATAAATATTCAGAAGCTCCACGCAACAGCAGCCTTTGCGGGGGGGGGGGGGGGGGGGGGGGGGATTGCGCAATAAAACAAATTCACCAAAATAGAACTTCATAATGGAATGTACTGTTTTTAAAAAAAATATATATATAATTAATATACTTTCTCTTCTGATCGAGAGGCGTGGATGGTAAACAAAACATCGAGAAAACGTGTCTGAAGAACAATGGCGCACATGTCAGTTTTCTTTACAAAAATAAAAAAAAGAATTACGCACGAGTTTGATGTAACTGACAGGCTTACCCACGCGAGCAATTAACGCTTCTGTGACGGTCACCTCCAGACTGACTGATGGTTTGGATCCCGGTAGATGTGGAGAAGGAAAAAAACAAAACAAAAGAGAGTTCAGTGAGCTGGTCGCTGATGGTGTTGTGATCCTGTTCTGGCTTGCAGTGAGCTCCCCCCCTTCAAACTCCCCTCACTGTGCGTCCTTTTGTTGTCCGGGTTGACGTGCTCCGCCACCACCACCAACACCAGCAGCAGCAGCACAACCAAACACCAGTATGTGTGTGTGTGCGCTGAGGAGCTGGACTGGGAACTGACTTGGCAGCAGCTGCTTCCCCCTCCCATTCTCTCTCCTCCTCCTCCTCCTCCTCCACGTCACTCTGTCGTGATTTCCATTCAGCGCCCCCCAACCCCTCATTAGGATGTGGACCCACGCTTCTCACCCGTGCTGCTGCTGCTGGTGGGGGGGTGTGGGTGGGATGCTGCTGGTCCTGCACGCCCCCCTCCTGCCCCTGGAGACAGGCTTTGGCTGAAGGGGGCTGAAAAGTGAAAAGATTGATGCTGTGGTGCTTAATTAACTGAAAGAAGAAGGGGGGAAAAAAATCTAAATTTTCTTTCATTTCTGAACCTTTCCACCACTAAAAACACATTTCTGGAAATGTCTCTGGTCATTATCATTACCCACAATCATCATTCAGACTTTGATTGATCTGTTTTCAGTTCACGCTTCATCCGATATACAGCTTCATGTCTGTGAATGTGGAATATAGTCTATATGTTTGTGTGAGAGGGTTAATCACTACACATTAAAAGCCTTGAGACTTTAAGCTTGGAGCAGCATTATCTTTAACCCACGAGAATATTCGCACGTGGGATGTTAAGTAAACGCCCTCGCTCCTATGCAAAGACCTATGGGTCTCGAGGCAGCTAAAACCTACACTGAAAAGATTCAAACTATGCAGAGCAGCTTTCACTGCTGATCCAAGTGTGATTCTTACTTATCCTCCGTTTCCCTTCTTTTTCTCTTAATTTCTCGTTTGAAGACTCAATTAGCAGCAGCAACACAGGGGGGAAGAGCAATGAGGGGCTGGAGAGGATGCTGCTGTCTCATTATCAAAAGCTTGTTTCCCCCCTACAGGCACTGGAGTTTGTTTGTATGTGACGGCAGGAAATGGTCTCTCCGAGCAATGGAAGAGATAAAGACCACTGACCTACATCCCGGCCTCCGGAGACCACCCAATTCCGCTCCATCACCACTCCCTGATGAACAATATGCCCGAATGTGTGTGTGTGTGTGTTATTCAGCATATATCTGTGCCAGTGATGGTAAAAGTTGCAGCCCCAGTCCCTGAAAAGTCTCTCTCCCTCCGCTGTTATTGCTATTAACTGTAGCTGCCATTCGCTAGTTAGCTCAGTTAGCCGTGCAGTTAGCAATGCAGCCTCTGAGCTAACAGCTCCAGGGCAGTGTTGGTGTATACACTGCTACCACATGAGGTTCAAACTGGGACGGGCTGGTGCTAGCTGATTAGCTTGCTAGCTTCATTAGATATCAACTCAATATACATACATCATGATGTGAACTGTTATTTCTTTACATTCTGTTGATCATTTTTGATATATTTTTTGAAGGTTTTCAACTGAAATTAATATGAATTGCAATCGGTGTTGAATTCACACTCCGAACAGTTAGGGGGCAACACATCACCAGATAAATCGCTAACTGCTGCCTGTAGTTAGTTCAGCTAGCTGTGCAATTAGCGCTCGTATTAGCTGATTCTGCCCAGACTGGGAGTTCGGAGTACCAGTGGAGTGTTGGTGTTGTTTTCTATCGGTGCATTTCCTGAGGTGCAAACTGGCTCAGGGCTAGTTGGTTAGCATGCGAGCTTCAGTAGATTTCTCTGTAACACAATAGCTACTACAGAATACACAATACTAATTTTAATCAGAATAGTGGTCATTGACTGATTTTTTTTATGCCAAAACAAATTTTCATGACTGAATAAGCCAAATGAACAAACTGACCTTAAAGGACAAAACAATTGAATTTGTATTACTGTCTCATTTATATTGTAATATTAAAATACTTCTCAAAAACTACATAGTGCCACTTACATACTGTACCTTTAATGTTTGTTTTTAAAGGTCATATATAGTGATACTGTCGATATAATCTAATCGAGAATATATCAGACATTTTAATGGTCTAATACGGTATGTGATTGCATCTTTTACACCGGATGTGCGACAGTGACAGCAGGAAAACACATTTTTCCCCAACTCAGGTTGTTCTGTTTTGGGGAGACACACAGACAAGGACCCAAAGTGTGTCACGAACTGAGGTCCAGACAAGGTGTTCCTGTCTAAACTGATCCAAAAATAGAGCACATGTGGGGGATGGATGTGTCTTAAGAGCAATGTAAGAATGATGGAGGACACAGTGAAGGACTTTAAAGCAGGACGGTGGTCTCATTTCCATTCTTATTGCCCAAGAATTTGCAAGTCATATCTGATGTTTGTGAGCGGCCACATAAATTTGACTAAGTAAACAAGGGGAAAAATGAATTTGTGCGACTCACTGTTTGCATTCAGCACTATTTGTATCAGCACTGCATCTGACCAATTAATGACTGGCCCGGATAACATACGATGTGGGCTTGGGAATATTGTACAAGCAATAAAACAGGCGTAGTTCTTTATAGAGGTCATCTTTGCTCCTGAAGCATGACTCGGCAGTTTCCCCGAGATTCAACTGACTCGTCTATAAACAGATGGAGGATTTTGGCATTTGTGACCAAGGCTCTTAAAGTAACTTTGCAAGCCCTTTTTTTTTTTTATTTCATTTGTAAACTAAACCATAAAGAGCACATTTAATGTCGGTCGGACAGTTGTATTATCTGCCATCCTTCAGAAAGGACAGAGAATACTGAGATTATTTTTTTTTATGTCAACACCTTCTCCCAGTGCCACTTCTTGACTATAAAAGACATAAAAAAGAAAAAAAAAAGTAAAACACATTTCGGTGAAGTGAAAGATAATAAAACACAAAAAGTGGGAGCTCATTAAGATGTGAATAGATGGGCCGGTGATTCGCATTGTGGCGAATCCCGTCTGGAATCATTCCGAAAATTAAATCCATCTTAATTTCACAGCCCATTTACAAACCCACCCACTCGGACTTGTTTACAGACGCCGCTGTACAAAGATGCTTTCCCATTCTGACAGTTATCGCTGCATCTTTTTCTTTTTTTTTTGGACGTACACTAGATTGTTTGCAGCACGCGCAGATTGTTTGCAGCATGTTCATGGCGAGTAAAGAGAGAACGAGCCAGCTGACTTAGTGTAGGCAGCACGTGATCCAAAGTGCTTTGACAGATACTGTAGTGATTTGTCACCACGTTTCACCTGTCAGCAGAAGACATCTGTTTGGTTACCCCTGCGCTGTGTGATTCATGGGCAGGCAAGCTGCAGCAGAGTTGTACTAATATGAGCTTGTGCATGAAGGCAAGAGAGTGGGAGAGCTGTAAATGTGCTCACTCTTTCAATAAGGCAACACGGAATGGCTATCTTTAAATTAGGTCATTAATCTAAGACAAACAACCTGCCATAGCACAGCACGACCATATGAGAAAATATGTGTGGACCCGTAAAAGGGAAAACACACACTGAAACAGACTTCACACCGTGCCGTACCAATGACTGTAGACAATAAAGTCAATACCAGCGAACACAAATTAAAGTCTCCTGGGGCTGGAAATACGAGCGTATTTTATCAAATGAATGGAGCGATAGTGACCAAGTGAGACAGAATATTTAAAGATGCATTAAAATGTCTATGACGACAAGAACTCTATTGTCTACTGTGTAGAGCCGTGTACTAAGACTTTCCTAAATGCTCCCAGCATTGTTCAAACCCAGAGAAATCCATAAGTTTATTCAAGGTTCCGGTGCAAACAAGACCAAACATAGTGTGAATAATACTTCATAACATTCTATCAGTGTTTATCAGTTTTGTTCCAGTTTTTAATCCATCGCAAATGGATTCAAAGATGTCTAAAATAGGTCACTTAATATGATTAGACGGCCATTGATATACCTGAGCAGCCCGGCCCAAGTAAAGTCTATGTGTGGGAAACACTGCATCTCGTAGTCACATAGATACATTTTCGTCTGCAGCAGTGGCACTTCAACAATGAAGAAAACAACTCCCATGATCCCTCGCTACTTGACGACCTCATCAAACTACGCTTTTTCAGTTTTTATTGATTTGATTGAGAGCCCCCTAGCAGCAGAAACGGCCTACTATACGTTTATATTACATCAAAAGAAAGATCTTAAAGGTGTGCATCATAGAACGTCCTCACAATCCATCATTCATGTATTTTACATTAATTCCTATCACTCTATGTACTTTATCATGTTATCATTGGTTTTATTCAGTGGGTTTTATTTGACACATTACGTATCCCCTGCATTTAATTTCTATTTCATTTTCATATGAAAAGCGTACACAAATAATGTCTATTATTATTTTTTTCAGCTTGTTTTGATAATTACATTGAAGATGGTAGCACAATAGGACAGCTAATTTACATTTTTGGGTGGATTACTGAGAACAGGTCCCGTGTATTTCTCTAAAATCTGGATATTTCTATTAATTCCTATGAAGGCATTTTATTCACAAGCAAACTGAAGGTGGTTGAGAATTCAGGGCGTCTTACTCAAGGACATTCCAGCTGGTCCAATGCTTCTTGGCATCAGGGCACGATCTCTGCCCTCTTCTAGTTAAAGGGGCAGATCCCTTGTCACTACAAAACACTGCCAGCGCCGGTCTCGGACATGAAAAGCTGTAGATAGGTATTGCATAATTCTCTCTCATGAATTGCTCATTGCGTGTGACCTCTTTGTCTGAAAACCCAGTTTTGGGTCACAATCTGTGAGCTAATTAATATGACGTCACAGCCCCTTAGAGACCAATCGCTGAACAAGGCGGATGAAGCTGAAGGGACAAGACAAAAAGATGAATTCATGCTATAAAACCATGTCCTGTGTTGTGAAATATTGTTTCAATTCACTGTTTTTTCAGGCTGAGAACAACTGAACCCGTCCTCCACACCTCTTCACACACAAAAACGAAAAAAGCTTCTGGCACTTTTCTGTTCACTACTGCATCTCATATGGATGCAGTTTTCTTACGCCCACACTCAGAAAGGCGGTCAGTGGGTGGCACGGGGGTGACTAGTTGCTGCGTGGACGAACCGCTTACGGAGCGAGTTGTGGACGTGGTGCTGTTGCGTAATTCAAGTCGTAGGAGGCGCTTTGGAAAGAAAATAGCGGTGACACAAGAAATGTCAGACTCAGCAGGCTTCTGGCACATGAGGAGATGACCTAACAACACTTGGCGCCTGCAATATTCCTCCCTTTGAAACATTAGCAACTAACAAAGGAAAAGGGTTAGAAAAATATTAATGCCGGGTTGATTAAACATCCCGAGTGAATCGTTTCCAGCCTTTAACAAATGTGAACAAAGACACAGGAGGCTGAAGGACGTAGAAAGTAGAATGGAGCAACATCTTTATATAAAAAAAAGAAGAAAACAGGTTATGACACCAGGTTGAGGTTAGGGATTGTGCTTCAGGTAGTGCTTCAGGGTTGGTAACCTGCTTCCCCTTGGCAATTTCTTCTCTTCTCTTCGCTCAGCCGTTGCTCCAACAACACCACCTCCTCCTGCTTTCACAAGCACTCCTCCTCCTCCATCGTCTTCTCTCTCTTTGCCTTTCTTAGAGACAGCCTCTGATTTCTTGCTGGCCTGCTTCCCTCTAATGCAATCAGAAAAATGTAGTTAGCGTAGCGAGACCAGTGTAGCAGATACACGACGATCTGAGTGTTTCAGAGAACTCAAGTGACACCAGATTTGTAAATTCAAACCCTGCAGCTATGATATCATGAGAAGATGCATTGTAAAGTAATTCTGAGGTTATTTGTCCTGCATGGTTACTTTATTAGCTACAACTAGCATACTGACTGCCAACTAAGCCTGATACCGATACAAGATTTTTGAATTGGATTTTTATGTTATGGCCGAAAATAAGTTCTGTGGCAAACCTTTTATTTATGATACTCACAGGTTTTGTTCAGCAGTATAATCTTCACGGATGAACACCACTTTTATGATTTTCGAAGCGTAAATTAAATCACTATAAGTAAAAAGCTAACGTTAGACTATAAACAGAGTGAGGTCGCATGACTTAAACGTCACCACCACTAAGCGTCTGACCACACCGTTGCTACAGTATACACGTTTTTTAAATTGATAAATCTACAAGTTGTAAAGTTAGAATAGTTTGTTAAGTTAAAGTCGGCCAAGTTAAGATGGACCAGTGACTAGATGAGTCTTCCTGTTCTGTGTGATGACGTTATATGTCCATGACAACATGTCATCTCATATAGCCCCTTGTTAGCATCCACTGTTTTTAAGACATGTAAGCGCTTTGTAATTATATTGTTGTACATTTAATGATGTATTTTAATGTCATAGAACAGAACATGTAAGTATCTTAAGCCTTTGGTAACCACAGACTTACTTTATTGACTTTGAGACGAGGGAACTCGATGTGCAAACATTTAAACTGATTTCCAGGTTTCAGGAACGCAAACTACCCCACTCTGTGAGCGGGGCAGCAGTTCCGACATTAACATTGGAGTCAAATTAAAACTTTGGTTAAAGAAAAAAGAGCCCTCTTCCTTATTCACTGACTCTGCAGTTTATCCAATTTTTGCTCTCCATGTACTTAATGCTGTTTTAAATTTGGTAATTATTGTTCAGTGTTTATATTGTACAAGTAACATATGTGTAATTATGTGTACCGTATCTTTTTTTAAAGATTGTAACATCATTAGTGTGTGCATGATGTTGGACATGCAAAAGGAGTGCTGATCAGAATTAGCCTTCTGCTATTCAAGCAAAATACCTTAAATATATACATATATAATATTGTATACGATCCCTTGTAAAAAAAAAAAAAAAAAAAGCATTCAAATGCCACAGAAATGTATTAATTCAAGGCTGCAGTCATGTTTGAGGCCATCGTTCGTTCACTGCACAATTACTCAAATTGTTTTCCTCCATCACCTGGAGGCAGCGTGCCCCACTCACCTCCTCTGTTTGCTCTCTGGTGCTCTCTGTGGCTGGGTGGGGTACTGTCTTCTTTGGCCTTCAAGGGTGGAGGAAAGCTGTGTGGGCGGTGGACACAATCGATGAGAAATTAAAGCCGGGCACGTAAAAGTTGTTGTTTAGATGTGTGCATATGGGTATGTGTGCTTTAGTGTTTGCAGCAGGCAGGATTCAGGCAAGTGCTACTTCAAATGTGAAAGTGCTGAGAGAGAAGTGTGGTCGAGTTTTCTTGCAGCTGCGTTCGTTTCGGCCCTGCAGGAACCGGATTTGTTGCGGCAGAAGGCAGAAAGTCCTTGACTCACTTCTTTTTTTTTTTTTACTTGATCTGAGGCTCACCTATTATATAACGAAGTAGAACAGCACTAGAGAATGAATGAGAAATCATAACTGGGTCTGAAAGAGAAGTGCTATCGGAGTGCATCACTCTGCTCTCTTCACTGTATCGACCTTTTGTTACACTTAATCACAACAGCTGTTCTTCACCGGCATATTGTAAATATTCAATGATTAGCAGGCAGGTTGGTTTGAGAGCCCGATGCACCGCCGTTGACACGATTAAAAGGAAACACTTACCTTTGCGATTTCTGAAAGGTACGCCCGCCTCTCATCGTTGGTTTTATGAAACGCCTGAAAGAAACAGAGGGGCAATGCTGTGACATTTTGACCTGTCGGTTATAATCTGTCTGCTAACGGGTGGAGCGCTTGTTCTGTGTTCGCTGGCACTGTTGCATTAGGAGCGTATTTCAAGGAGGTCTTCTGTGTTAATGAGCAACAGATTAGAACGTGGATTACTGGCCGCACATGGCCGCACGCTAAACCTTTATTCGACTAATATCTAGCTGTTTGCCGAGCAGAACAATAAACAAAGAACCCCAAGTCGCAAAACTAAGAGCGTGTTGGCCTAGTCGCAGCAGCACGAAGGACGAAGGTCAAGGATTTTGCATCAGCGGTCGTTAAAAAAATAAAGAAGGCAAAACAAAACTATCAGACAAATCTTTCTCAATCCTCTGCTAATAAAGGTGATTTGCAGCTAAATCATTTTATTTCCTTGAACGTTTTTAAAGCCGCTTGTCTGAGAAATTCTAAAACTAGACATTGTGACCTCTACACAAGAATGAGCTGGGGGAACTGAAGGGCCGAGATCCTCACCTTTCCCTCCTGCTCGATCCCGAGATGACAGTCCATCAGCTGACTCTGCAGGTCGGACTTCTCCTCGGTCAGGATCTTCAGGCGCTGTCTCAGTGTGTCCTGCCGCCAAGTGTTTTCCGTCAATTAGCAAAAAATCACAACAACAGAGGCCCTGAAGAGCAAAGGTGTTGCGCTGCCGATGCGTAATTACGGATCAATTTGTACGAGAGTTACCACTCTACGAGGATCAAACCATAACAGAGTAGTTAATGCGGAAAAAAAGCAGCATAACAATGGATTAGGCTCATACATTATTCAGCAACCAGATAAACACATTAGAGCAGCCGGGCTTACATGGGAAGGCTACATGAGATTCCTTGCAGAGCAGTGAGACTCGCAACACTTTCTTTCTTCTTGATGTTCCCCATAAACAAGCACATCTAGTCAGCTTTAATGAATACTAGCATCAGCAGGGTTTTTAAAGAGGCAGCGTTATATATGCATGATATGATTTTTTACTGACAATCAGTTCAGTGAGCATGTGCATCTGAATTTGGGCAAATGCATGAATGCGTGTGCTTTGATTCTGTTTATTTACACACTATAGGTGGGTGACCGACCGCACCCTCCTTTTTTAACTGACAATGCTTTTACCTGCTTGTTAGCAGCCAATGGGCAGCCAGGTCCTGCTGTGTGTTTGGCTAACAAAGCTAACAGCTAACAGAGCTAAACACATGGCAGGACAGAGAGTTTCTATTCAGTGTAACATGAAGCTTTAAACTGTGAACAAAATGTGACAATGTGGCAACACATGAAAAGTAATAAATGTACTGAAGTACTAAAGCTGCGTATAGTTTGGAGCTTAAAGTATTTGGGTGCTTATATTTTAACTAACAATTCTGTATTAAGAAAAGCAACAGCACTTTGGGAGAGTTTACATTTAGATGTTCGACATTTTTTCAGAACAGCTCAAATGGTCTGATGGCGGATGACTAGCCTGTGCCAAATTGTAACTACTGTATTTTTAATGGAATATTGTGTTTTAAACGCACAGTATGTAATTTGTGCCGCCTGGGGTCTTTCAATCAGAACAAAACAAACGAACACGGGATCATGGGAACCATTTTGTTCGTTGTTAAACAACCACCACTGCGGATGAAAATCTGTAAAGGTGAATCAGACAGAAATGTTTACGGACGACGTAATGTTTTCTCTCAGGTTTTATTCCTGTTCTGTTCTGTCGGGTTCTCTGGAGTTATAGCGACAGGTGTACACGGCATGTCAAGGTTGAGAAACGTGCCGGCATTTGACATTGCGGATCGTGATTGCAATTAACTAGACTGTGATATTATTTTCTTTTTTTCAGATCTCCCACCCCATTTTCACACTACATAACATCTGACTGCAAAGCACTGACCTTTTTTTCCACAGCAAATGGTATTCACCAACCCAAAGCACACATCATTAAAAGCAAGAGCGGCGCTGGTACTGATGCAACAGAATGTATTGGTGGGGGGAAAAGGTCAAGCTGCTTTCTCCAAAGCTGCAGACACGAATCTCGTGGTCTAAATATTTACTCACCACACTAATTACAAACTATCGATATTCCTCTCACTGTCCAGCTTACTGTCACGCTCACAGTTTGTCTACAGCTCTTCGGTCCACAATCTTCCTGTCGCTCCTCTGATACACTAATGAGCATCTGCTAGTTCTGCCTTAAGGCACACAAACACATTCTGACTGCACCCTGCAACATTTCAGTGCATGGTGTGCATTCATGTGTGTGTGTGTGTGTGTGTGTGTTAAAGCGTTGTAATTAGAGTGCATTACTCTCCCATGGTTTGTAATCCCGTGATTACAGTGCTGTGATTAAACTCTGGTTTGTTCAGCCTGCATCAACTGGAGGATGGAGAGCAGCTGGCATCACAATCCTCTCTGTCCTGTCTGCTCTCCCTCTCCTCAGCACTCTGTGTCTCTCTGGCTCTCTCTGCTGGTCGAAAAAAAAACTCACCAAAATAACACCAGCGCAACAGAAGAACACATCGAGAATAGGAACTTGCACTCACTACTGGCATGTCATCGTAAGACCGGATGGACGCCAACCGATCTGTGGAAAACAAGAGAGAGCGGGTGAGCATTATGCGTGCATGCAAGAGATTTTGTCGTCTTCATTTCTTTTCACATATAAGTTGCTGGTACCAGTTAACAGAGTTAAAAGTAGACAATTAACTTCAAGTCTCCTCAGGGGCGGTGCATGCTGTACATGGTGTCAAACACCAGCCGTTCAAATGAAGCAACCCACACATTTCACATGGCACAGTTCCTTGAGAAAAAAAAAGTGCAACCAAAGCACCCTCTGGGACATCCTTATAATAGGAAAGCATGATAAAAGTGTCCCCTACGTTGGCCCACTGTGCAAGAAATATGCAGTGCCCTCTAGAGTGCCCTTACAGTAAAGAAAACATGTCCCAGCGAACTTTGGGTGCCCTTAAAGCGGAGAACACCTGATGCAACAGGGGTCCTCGAGTGGACTCTAGGGGGTTAGAACAAAGAGGAAATAAGGTTGGTTGTTTTAATTCACAGTGATCCTTGTTTGTTCACTGGTTGATTGTTAAATATTTGTATCAGTCCAGTTCTGGCTGCAATTATCCTTTGCATTCTCTTGCTCATATATGTAAGTGAAAGAGTAAACTTTTATTATTCAATTTTTGTCTTGTTTCATTATTATATATCATTGAATCCCTGCCTCTCCCTCTGTGTATCCCCTTCTGTACTCCCCTAGAGTTGTTGTAACAAGTAAACTTCCTCAGTAAGGGCTCCATAAAGTTTTATCATATCTACTAAAATGTTTTTTTCTGTCATTGAACCTGAAAATAAATTATAACAATACCAAGACGGGATTCCTTAAAATCCTCTCACATTGGGGGTCTGTGCATCTACTGTGCATCTGTTGCGGTGCACGTTAACCCCTCCTAGGACCAGGGTGCCGCACCACGATGGCCTACTATGCATCAGCCTCCATCTTGCCTGACTGTAAAAGCTTGATTCACATTTGATGATTCAGAGCTGGCACTAGCCTGTAAACTCACCCATGGGGTTTCCTCTTAGGTCCTCCAGTCTCTCATGAATGAGTGACATCTGTCTCTCCAACTGTCCATTTAGCTCGATCTGTGTCTCGTACCGCGTCTTCCACTCATTTTCTGGTACATGAGGTTTAAAACAGACAGCAGTGAGGAGAAAACCAGTTGATGCCAGCAAGAAGGTTGAGATAAACCTTTGCTGGGTAACAGCATCACTTCAAGGTGATGGATAGCATCAGGCCTATATGAATATAGATGTTATAGATTATAAACTCTAAAAAAAACAAAAAACACATAAATGTTAGCTTACCTTCCCCATCAACACTGTGCAGCCTTTCCTGCAGTTCACACATGGTACTCCGCAGGTCAGACACCGACTCCTCAAGCATTTCTCTATAACCAAGAAGATGCTCTGTTGTGTAGTTTTTTGCAGAGGAAGACAACATCCTCGATAACTATAATAAACGAACTCACCTCATTTCTCTCTCCTGCTCGAGTTCTGCCTGCAGTCGTGCAAGATCGTACTTGCTGTAGTCGCTACCCGCTGACATGTTTTCTGGAAAACTCAACGTTTGTCCCTCGGCGTTTCCATGGAGATCGCTGCCCTACTTCCGGGTACTTCAGGCCGGCACCAGACGTGATGGCGCCGATTAGCGGGAGGTTTAGAAATACAAAATAAAACGTCGAATATAACTCGAATAAATAACCCTTTATTCAAGTGTTTTCTATATAAGGTAAAATTGCTTTGCGAGCAGACGTTTTATGAAGCTCATTTCGCGGGTAATTAGGCCTGAAAATTGACTTCCTTTGTAAACAGACCTCTTAATTTTACCATCCAGCATTTGGTGACTATAAAGCCCGGTTGATTTATCTCTCAGGCTGTCGATTATAAACTGAAAAGTATGCTCAGCAAATCCGTGTGCGTGTTTGTAAACAAAAGACAGATTTTGCATTATATTTTGCTTATTTTTGTCACTATAAGAACATTCCTCCAACAGTAACGCTTAAAATGTGCAACTCATACCATGCTTTACATTATTATTTCCACTTTCACACCGCTCTCAACATACAGGTAGCTTTTTCTACACACTGAACATTTTGTCATACACAAAAACATACCAAAATACTTGTACACAAATAAATACAATGACAAGCCTAAAAAAAGAACACAAAATTAATGTGTAGTTTTTTGTTTTTTTTGGGGGGGGGGGGGGGGGGTTACAATCATGTAGCATAAAAAAACATAAAATAAATGTTTTCTTTCCCTGAAAGCTTATTCAAATATTTTCACCTACGACAAGACGCTGATCGATCAGTCTGACATGGCCTGTCAAGCAAAACATTAACGAATGTCCTATTCCTTCTTCTTTTCCTCCTCTTTCTTCTGCTCTTCCTTCACATTTGTCTCCGCTTGATGTTCCAGTTTCTTCTCCTCCTTCACCTCACCTTCTGCGGCCTGTCCACTCCGGCTTTTTACCATGGCCTTGGCTGTCTTCTTGCCTGTGGTCTTCAGGAAGGCTTTAATGCCCAGATTGTCAATGTTGTACGCGGTCACCCCGACATTGACCACTGACTTGAGAGCAGTGTCTGTGGCTTGGCCTGCATCATCGCCATACCTTCACCACGGGTAATATGGTGGAGTTAGGGAAGAGGGATTCAGTGAAGAAAATAAATAAGGATGTGCACAGAATTATTTTATGTTCTCATTCACATCAGCACATCAGCACACTAAAGGGTCAAGAAAAAACAGTCATATTTAATTTTGTAGCAGTTTTATTAGTAACAAACCAGAAAAAGGAGGCTACAGATAGTATGAACAGCAAGAGCAGCACCACCCAACACAAGCAGACATAAAGCCAAAGTTAACATACCTGTAGACAAGCCCAGAAAGACACGCGATCCCAACACACTGTATATTTCCACATATAAGCGAATTAAAGAGAGGCAACTCTGTGTTAGTGGTTGGATTTGTTATATATCTTATTGAGGGTTATTTTCTGACTTGATCCGGGTTAATAAAAGAGCGTACATGAAAGGGTTGAGCAGGGTCAGCTGTTAGTTCACAAGTCTTTGTCTTTCCTTCCCCCGTGCAGTCATATGTTTCTTGACATCTTAAATAGACTCTCTAGGCCCTTAAATCTGAAATAGATAGGAAGAAGGTGTGAAAGCAGATCAGTTTCCCAATGTACCAAGAGGAAAGTTGCACCATAGGAAACTGCAAGGCTGGTTTTTCTGATCCAGAACAGTTCTACTGTGTTTGAAGGGACCAAACGGCTTCAGAAATAGCTTGAAAATAAGATCAACTGTAAAAAACCAATGACCAGAAAATAAAGAAGCAGAAAAAGGAAGTGTCAGAACTTACTTGTGCGTCACTGTCAGGACAGTCTCATTTGTAACACTTTTGCCCACAAGCTTTGCGCCCGTCTCCAGGCTAGACCAAACTGTAGAGAAACCTGGTTTGGATGTAAAGGAAAAAAATGGCTGAGAAGTAGAAAAATACTCGGACAGAAATCTTTAAAGGGGGACAATTTGTCTTTGTTGAGGTATGGCTGGGTGTCAACAAAAAACATACATATATACACCTATATTTCAACAACATACAGTGCCTAAACAAAAAGTATTCACCTCCTTAACTGTTTTCCCATTTTATTGCTTTTATAAATGGAATCATGGTCAATTTACTAAATATATATATTTTCAAATCTCTGGTTAATCAGTACTCCTGGCTACAATCACACTGTCAAGACAAAATAACACTCAAAGCAACTACATGAAAAGGTGATTTAGAAGTATGAACCAGGGTGGTGGTAGCATAGTGCTGTGGGGATGCTTCTCTGCAGCAGGCCCTGGCTTGTTACGGCAGAGGGTAAAATGAATGCAGCAAATTATAGGGAAATCCTGAAGGACAACAAGATTCAGTCTTAACTACGATCTGAGGGAAGATTTATTTTTCAACAAGACAATGACCCAAAGCATACAGCGAAAGCTACACAGAAATGGAATAAAGACAACAAGGTCAATGTTCTGGAGCGGCCCAGTCAAAGCCCAGACCTCAGTCCAATACAGAATTTGTGGCTGGATTTGAAAAGCGATGTTCAGGCCCGATCCCCATGCAGCCTGATAGAGCCTGGGCAGTTTTGCAAAAAAAGAATGGAGTAAAATTGCTTTTTGCTTTGTCTATCTTTTGTATATTGACCATGATTCCATTTATAAAAACAATAAAACGGGCAAACAGTTAAGGGGGTGAATACTTTATATAGGCACTGTATATTGTTGAAATACAGGACTCCTAGATCGGCAATGTATTGTTTTCGTTGACACCCAACCATACCTCAAAATACATGCTCTGTTCTTAACACAAATGCAAACATATTGCTTTAAAGTACATACTGAACTCATATATAGCTCTTTCTTTTTGATGCCTAGTGCACCTTTAAACAAATATTTAAAATGCTAAAACACCTGATTAGATAATTTCATGACTGATCCTGACATTTCCAGTATACTGGTACACACCTTGTACACTGCTGGCTGCCACAAACTTGGCTCCATCCAGGTTGGATGGGCTGCCATCTTTGCTCTTCTTCAGAGACTCTGGGACCAGCTTAGCTCCATGTTTCTTCACATGAGGTGCCACCTTCTCTGCTACGTGTCCTGCCACCTGTGCTCACTCCGTTAACTGTAAACATACACAGTCATACAGTAGATCCATACATAGAGGTAAGTAGACTTATGCAATGCACTCTTGATACTATAAATTTGGTGCCAGAAAATACCTTTTATTCTTAAAAACGTTCACTTTTACCACAGTAATTCTTGAACACTGTATCTTTACTTTTACTTAAGTATGACTTTTAGGTACTTTTTACAACACAGTTTATGTTCTTACCCAAAAACTGGCTGACTCGCACGGCGCCCCCTGTGGCCTGTTTAGCCGCGTGCAGACCTTTGGTGACACGGGGGCTGACCTCTGAGGGAGTTTCCTCAGGTGTCATGTGTTCCCTGATCTTGGCTGCTCCTTTATGAATGGCCCTCCCAGTGGCCTCTGCTCCTTTCACAAACTCTACACTCAACTTAGCAGCTCCTAAAGACAGAAATATTTAGGGTGGTAAATGTACATTGGCAATATAATTGTTCTGTTTCCAAAATATCTACTACAGGTAAATGAAGATGTGGTTGGACAACTTTGCAAAGCTAACCAGCGCCCTCTAGTGTGGAGTTATGTGAACAGAGCAACATTTACTGTATAAACAGTCTGTGTCTAACACTGTAGCTTTGATTTCCTTCATTAGGACTCGCACAAACAAACACACCTGACAAGATTCCTTGTGCCACCTTCTCACTCCACCCAGGAAGTGGTTGTTTTTCCTTGTCTCCCGTCGGGACTGTCACTCCAGTTTGCTCTTTCGGTGGACCCAGGGGGATTTTCTCACTCAGGTTGATGATTTCTGACCCAACCCCCTCTGGACCCTGTCAAGGAATCCATAAAGACATATATCAAGGAGGGAAACACAGTAAGATGCTCTCAAAATGTGTGCGCACCCAAACAGGCAGCTTACATTCCTGCCAGCCATGACTAAGCTGGCTAAGAATGTGTTTACTCGCGGCATAAAAACTATTTTGTTCCTCCTGAATTTTCACAAGAGAAAACTGACACATAATGTGCGTCAGAAGCAATCATGTGTGAAGTGTGAAGTGCTTGATCACGTTACAAGGAATAGATTTTTATACACACCCAACCATTGTGTTTGCTCCATACTGACAATAAAGACTGACCTGGATCCTGAGCTCCGCGAGCTGCGTTAAGAGGTCCTTAAAAGTCTCTCGGTCTGCAGCAGGCAGTTCAGAGGACAGCACTATGCCGACAAAGGACCCTGGCGTCTCTGCCAAGGTGTCAGGGAACATGAAGATCCCAGAGTTAGCCAATAGCACTGGAGTGTCTGAAGCCAGCGGGTACAGCCAGTCACACACCTTGAAAACACAAAAGACACACAAAATTAGTTGGATGGTGAAGGCCTCAAGGTCACAGTTCATCAACCGTCTTTCACCACAAATCTTTTTTATCTTGAAACATTATTGAAAATTTTTTAATGCAATTAATAAGTGCATTTTGCATATTTAGCAATTACATTCGGTCAAGTCAAATTACTGGCATAAGTACAGGTGTACTGTGTGTATTCTACAACATGTGGGATGCTCTTTCCTTTGTGTTTTAACGTGGTACAAGAGCAGTTTCATAATTTTCAAATTGGCATGGTTTAATAAAGTATTTCTTCACGACCTAACTATAATGTAATTACACATTTTGTAAAATTGAATCAGGGCTGATTTGGTGACTCATTTTTTGCAACATCATCATTTTCATTTAATCCATTCCGACATGAATAACTTCGTATGTACAGTAAGTGGCGGCTTATTGTGAGGACAGAAGGTTTATGTCAGCCTCATTCCCTTTCAAGGCACAAAAATGCAGATATATCCCAATAGGCATAGTGTCCTCAAGTATTCCTTTGTGACCCAATAACTTCCCCTCTCAAAGTCACATTAGGGGAGTTTATCTCCATCAGGACTTACATCTATCAGAGGCAACATTAAAACCACTGACAGGCAATGTGAATAACATTGATCATCCCTTTACAACGCAATGTTCTGCAGGGAAAACTTGGGTCCTGGCATTCATGTGGCTGCCACTTGACCTGCACCACCTGACCACAGCCCATCATGGCAACATCACTCCCAGCTCAGTCATCCACAAGGGCAGATACAGACTTGCTGCTGCATGGTGCCACTGGTATGCCGCCTGACAGAATGACCCCTGTGAGGGCGCAGGGCACCGACCAGCGGCACAACAGAAGCGCAGAGTCATCTGTTAATGGGACCATTGTCTTGCTGGGAAACAAAGCGGGGCCAGAATACAGGAGAGCAGCAAGTCATGGGTTGCGGTGCAATATGCAGCACGACATAATGCGCGCTTTGTAGTAGTCCCAGAACACATTATTTCATATCTATCGATTTTGTTGTTTGAAATGGAGATTAAGCCATTTATTAGCATAGAGACGTAGTGAAAAGTAATACTACCCAAACACAAATACAACACATTAGCAGTGGGAGAGCTTAATATCTTTGCTTCAAACTGCAAATATATTTATATAATATTAACAATAACACTAAGATTTCTACTCTGTTAGAAAATGGTTCTGCTTTGCATCCGGTCAACATTGATGACGGTTACAGAGTGTAAGAGTGTAAAGGCAATGATGAAACTGTAAGTACAGCTGAAATAATTAGACATTCAGATGAACTGATAATTGATTCATAATGTTCAAGCTAAAATGCCAAATATTCACTGATTTCTGTTCCAACAATGTGACGATTTGCTGCTTTCAACTGTTTCATATCATTCTCAACAGTATGTCTTTGTTTTTTTGCGACATTTGTAGACATCATCTCAGGCACTAAGAAGCTGTGACAGGTGTTTTTCACTATTCTCTGATATTAAACGCAAATGAGAAATAAGCATCAGTTGCAACTCTAATTGCAATGTCTTTAACCACTTAACAAAGTCAGTATTCAGTACAAATGAGCGTGGGGCAGGGAAGTCACTGTTTAGGAAAGTTAAAAAGGTGTTTAAAGCAAAAAACTTTTAGAGGTCAGTTTGCTTTTTTTTCCTTTCGTCATAAAATGCGCATGTTTTGTCAATCACAAAGTGGACAACTGATATGGGTATGAGATTACATAAAAGAGGCAACACCATCATTTGCAGGCAGAACATTCCTATGTGACTAGTACGTCATGGTCAACATATACATCAACATAATGAGTCAAAGTTATACAACTGGTCTAGTGGTTTCACTGACGCAGCTTGCTGTTCGCACCTACTCACCGTCAGAGCACACACCCATCATTGCTAAAATACCTACACCCACAACGGACAGATGTGTGATTTAACATACTGTATGCTTACATGTAGAAATGCTGAGGGTCTTCCAGCAGTGGCATCCTTGCTCTGAGAGTCAAACGTTATGATGCGAAGGTATCCTGGATGAGACAGGGAGCTGACCTGTCCACCCGGGGCCACAAAAAACATCTGCACCCCAGAGGGGATGAAAAGTAGCTCGGTTCCATCTCCTCTGGCTCCAGTGGCAGGACCGTAATCCAGGCTGCGGTGGCCGACTGTTGGCTGTGGTGTGTAGGCTGGTGGCTGGTCCCCTGTGTTAGCCATTGCTGTAGTTTCTGTTGCAGGGACAGTGTGTGTGTGCAGAGCAGCAGGGGGAGGAGGCCTGGCAGGGGGTGCTGCAGGGGCTGGGGTTTTGTCCTGGGTGGTAGCAGGTATGCTGGGGTAGAGATGATGGACAGAGCTTTCGGGAGGCTGACTGTTTGGTGCCAGGTCTGGATAAAGATTAGGAGGAAGATCCATCAACAGGTGGCCCCTCTGAGATTCTGTTGTGGGCTGAGAGGTCTCCAGGTCAGACAGGTGGGCGGTGACAGTCCTCAGAGTATCCCTCATCCTCTGCTGAAACTGCCTGGCAGTGTCCCACACAGCTCCCTGCTGTCTCTCCCCGCCAATGGGGACTTCAGTTCCGTGGGTAAGGTGTTGCTGACCCTTCCTGTAATACTCCAGGGCCCCTTCTTTATTCCCAGCCTCTTCAGCAGCCAGCCCACGGCTCAGACTATGAAACGCCAACTCATACTGGTCCTTGATGAGCAGCAGCTCAGCAGGCTCAGCCATACTGGGGAGTGGACGGGATACAGGGACTATAAAGGAAAGGAGAGAAAGGAGATACTCAAGAGTTGTATCTCCAAATCTAATAAAGGTTATAGAGTGACACAAAGCAATGCGTAAGATGATTCATTGGTTGTTGTTTTGTGTTTTCTTGTTGTCTACGACACATAAATAGTAAAGACATACTAAGCATGTTGTGCTTGTATTTGGAAATGAAAAAGAGCAATCAACTATGAGTACATGTAAAAGTCGATCATAAATATATTTAACTGTATATATTGTACATTAGGGGTTGACTGATCTGTTTTCTTTAATGAACAAAATCAGTGTTTTGTTTCCTTTATTTATTTCAATCTAACTGCCAATTCAATAAATGACTCTTTAACTGCACTACTCTGGCTCTGATGCAGCATGTAATTTGCAAAGTAACTAACAGCCTGTTCCTGACTTAAGTTATCAAAATAAATGTAGTGGAATAATAACAACAATACACAAACGTGCTAGAGTCGAAGCATGAAGAGGCAGAAAAGGGAATTACTGGAGTAAAGTACAAATTCCTCAAACGCTGAATAGAGAATAAATGCACTTACTTACATTTCATCACTGTACAAGAGTGATGATGGAGAGTTTATTGTTGTATTTCTATACATCTATACATAAATACCTTAGGAAAAACTGCACAATACACCTTTGAATATTGAGTTAATAGCAGACTACCGTTTTTTTAAAAACAGTTGTAAAAACAACAGCATGATTAAACATAACGCAGTTGTGACGAGGAAACGAAAAGCTGGTGGCATTCCTGACTGGCTTCCTTACTGACATTATGGACAGGAGTACACTGACAGAGTACATGAGCTAGCGCGAGAAAAATCTCTGTCATGTCTTTGTGGTCGGCCGCTGTCACAGGTTGTTAATGACCTGAGCTGCGAGCAGACCCATCAGGTTTTACCTGCGTGTGCGCCTTCTCAGGAAGTAAGTTAAGTTACTATCTAGGAGTTTCACATTTAAAGGTACCAGTTCACACAATCAATCTCAACAACGTCTTTAAAAACAGCAGCCTTCTCAGACGTGTAGACCGACCACTGGACAACGAAAGATACAATTACAAGTTGAAAGTGGCTTACCTTGAGGGAATAACGTTAATGTCCTCGCAAAAAACAATAAAATAAAAATACAATTAAAAAAGGACGTTGAGAAAGCTCAATTCAGTTTTTGACGGCTCTTCTTCTCCTTCATAGACGTGAATATGTGTACTCACGAGAAAAGAAAAAAAGTTGACTTGAAGTTCCCTCTGTTTCAATCTGACGCTCCTTCAGCGGCTCATCATGACGTCAAACCACCCGGACTGACGGTAAAGGCTTCCGGCGACGACTTTCAAAATAAAACCCAACGGCTATGCGTTATAATGGTAATAAATAATACATTTATTTTGAAGGGATTGATTGATTAATTGATTGATGAATGATTGATTGAATTATCTTATGTATTATAGCTTATATATTGATTCATTTTGTGTTCTACAAACATGTACTACCATAATAATAATTAATACCATAATTATTTATATATGCTATAATGATTTAAGTATGTATTTACCAGTATCCACTTACCCCTCACCATACCTATCTACATATTCAATGTCTCAGTTAAATAAAAGACGCTTCCTTTAAATGTGGTGATTTGATTTTCTATTAACTCTAACCTATTACCTCAGGGACAGTACACACAGGGAGATATGAAATCTGAGAAATAAAGCTTTAACTTGAAAGTTTAGGGCTGAATACGGATAAATAAATAGAATAAGATTGTCATCATTTATACAGATTTTTTTTCTTAAGATTGCTTTATGAGTCAAGGTTTTCATGGAAATTTTATTTTTTGCACTTTTTCCACATTTTCATGAAAACATATGTATATAAATGATGAGGTGATTTTTACTGGGGTTACAAAACAAGCATGCTCCCTTTTGTGTCCAAAATATGATCTGATGCTCTGTGCATGAAACATTTTACCTTTATAAACATTGTTGTAGCTCCAACAAAATAGCATATTATGCAGCCCTACACATATCTTAATTATCAGGTATTGAATATGCTGTTATTCATACTTTAAAAATCACATAAGAGCAAATAAAAAGTAGTGTATATACAACAAGCAGCTTTAAAAGCATTATGCTTTAACACCTGCACGTTTTAAAATACTTCACTCGTATATTTTAAAATGATTTATTATATTTACATGAACCATAAGGGGGGAAAAAAATCAGTTACTCAAGGTCATTATCTGTCCTGAGGGTATGGTGTAATTGGGCTTGGTTGTAGAGGCAGCTGTCTTTGTTTTGTTCTCAGTCAAGCTCTGGCAGAAGCGTCATTAAAAGGGTGGAGCAGCGATTCATACAAACGGCAGAGAAGCAGGCGGGGTGATTAATGAGACACGACTATACCTGTAAATGAAAAGACAAAACACATCCATTTATATTTCCAGGGTGCTCCAACAAAACCAGTCCTATTACTAACAACACATGAAAGATCTGAAACTTTCTAAAACTACAGTTTACATGAGCTGTCAAAATTATTAAGATATATTTAAGAAAAATCTGTGAACAAAGCCTTACTTTAAGCTTTTGTACTTATCCCTGATGGCCTGTTGTGGGCGACTCTCTGCGCTGATGTAAAGCTTGTGCAGGTCAGTGAGGCAGGGCACAATTTCAGCCATGGTATAACCAGTAAAGGCATGTAAAGAACTGGGCTAAAATGTGGGAAAAAAGAGCCATGTGGATTCATGTTTTGGCTAAAAAGGGACTTCGAGAACTCAAAAACAATGATCTGAACAAACTTACCCAGAGAGATTTGCTTACGGTGTACGTGGCTAGGCAGTAGGCTCCAGCTGCCACCATAGACGGGGTGTACTTTAGGAATGGGTCGATTTCGAGCAGGCTTAACTCTGCTGCATACTGGAAGCAGACACAAACACATCGCCAAATGAAAAGGGGGAAATGGAAAACTGAGTTCAAAGGCAGCGGGTATAAATTGGTAGTCTGGCTGGCATTTGATTTATTGATTTTTGCTCACCAGGGCCAGGTTCTCTGCAACGGCAGACACAGGCTGGACAGACATGAGCAGGTGAAGGAACTGGTTTGTTGTGGGGGCTGCCATCTTGAAATCCAGCACTTTCAGTAAAACGTGCTCCATCCGGATTAACTCTTTCTTGGTGTAGGTGCTGTCTGTGGCGAACACAAACTCATTCAGCTCAGGAGGGAAGATCTCCTCGTACTTTCTGCAAGAGGACAGATCAGGCGACATTAGGTTTCGGACATATTGGACTAAACACACTAACGATTATTACTGAAATTTTACAGTAAATGACTGGCTAGTAATTGCATTAATTTCACAGTATATTGTAATTATGTTATAGTAATATTGATGAAAATCACAGTACTATACTGTGTTTCTACAGTAACTCAAGCACAATTTTATAGGGAAAATAGAGTATTTTGATGCAAAATTCCATTATGATACTGTACTACACATCTGTAGTTATTGTAAAGGTATAGATTACAGTAAAAGATACTGTAATATTACATTAGTGTAGTGTTAACTCAACCATATTGCTTTTTAGCATGTTCACATTTTAGCAAGTTTTTAGCATGTCAGCATATGTACCTTACTGTAAATCTACATATTCTATTGCTAAATTACTATATCCCCAATAACAAGGAAATTAATTTTCTTGTAGTACACCATTTCAACTTTTTTACGGTCGCTTCAGAATATCACATAAATTCAAATTCACAGCACTTTAGCAAGATATTCAAAAAAATTACCCATCATGCCTTGTAAAAGCATAATCACAGTAGTTTACTTTGTTTAATTTGTTTGTTGACAGCCCTGGAAAAAAGTATCAAATCTTTAGAAACACAGACACGTTCTTACGCAGCGATCAGTAATGCAGCTGTGCCGACCAGCTGCAGCTTGCCCCGCTTCACACAGGCTGTGCAGGAGAGAAATCGGTCCAGATAGTTGATGGCAAGGTGCAGCGTTTCCGAGCGAAGCTGGTAATCCTGGACGACTTCCACCAGCCAGTCCACCAGGATGACATGCATGCCGTTTGTGATCTCTGGATGTTTCTCCAAATAGCCTGGCCTCGGCCTCAACCTCATCTGGCGTTAGAAAACAAAAGCTGGCAATGAGTTGTGAATTATTTACAGTGAACAGAGGAGCAAACACACTGCCAACAAGTGATTATTTTCACTGTCGATTAATTGGTCGCTTATTTTCCCAATTAATTCAGCAGTTGTTTGGTCTTTAAAATGGCGAAAAAGGTTGATCAGATGTTCTCAAAGACCAAGAGGACATTTCAAAATATCTCGTTTTGCACACAATCTTTAGTAATTCAGTTTACTGTCCTAGAGGAGTAAAGAAACAACAAAATATTCACATTTAATTTTGACTTTCTTTCTTACAAAAATTACTCAGAATAATCGATTATCACATAGACATAGTCGACAAATCAATGAAATGTTGAGGGTCAGATTCAGTGCTCATAGTTCAGATAATTTCGCACTTCACTCTCCCTCAAGTGCTGGTGAATGTCCTCAGCATACTGGGAAATACACATCAGGGATTCATCTGGCTCAGACTGCATAGAAGCATCCTGGCACGAACCTATGAGGGCGAGCAGCAGATGGGTGAAGAACAGGAAACAAAATGGTAGCTGTTTTTTTTTTTTCTATTTGCAAAATTCACTTGAACTCAGCTCCAGCAGGCGTCTCAAATGTTCATTTTGCAGGGCAGCGGTTTCATCATCTTGGTAATAGTTGCCAGAGACCACCTCTTCACCGGAGGCGGCGAGAACGACTTCACAGGCCTCTTCGACGTACACATCGTAGCTGGAACTGGAGGGACAACCCAGAAAGGTGAGCCGGGAGCTGTCTGAGATCGAACTGTGTTTGGAAAATTGGCTCCCCTGTGGAGACAAATGTGCCGACAAGACTGGGACATTAACTTGAAATGTGAGCGTTCTGCGAGGGGAAATTGAAAATCACAACGTTTGAATTCCCTCCACCGGGCCCCTCTCACTCGCCTGGCTGAGGGATCGACCGCGCTGCTCGTTCTCTGACAGCGCGCCGAGCACCGTGCGCTTCTTGGGCCGCTGGACCTGCGGTGCATCTGTTTTGCTTGAAGGCGGAAAGTTTTCTTTGCTAGTGAGACTGCTGCAGTGGGCATTTGTGCTGAGGTTCATCTGTAAACAAGGAGATGGGAATATAATTAAAAGACATTGCAGGACATAAATACATAAATCATTGAACACCTGAAACATGGACCTTAGTATGCTGCATTTGTCATCTCCCTATATGTAGAGTAGGCCTGATGTTTAAAGCACGGAGGTTAAAACCATCATCAATCATCATTTTGATGGATTGCAAGATCATTAATAGGTAACATCACCAATATAACACATTACAGAAACCTTGTTCTTGAGGAGTGCTACTGCATCTGTAAAAAACAGTAGTATAAAGCCTTATGTGGCTCTAGAGGAAGCTGCCAGTAAACACACATTGATGTGTAAAATGTGTAAACTACCCTTTAAAAAATTATAGCAAATATGAAAAAATATAAAATAAAGTAAGAGTAAAGCATCAAATCATCACATTTGAGAGGCCGGGATCACTGAATGTTTTGAAATTCTGCTAGAAAAAAGACCGAAATGTATTGATTAATTGATCATTTAAAAAAATATATTTTGAATCAATCAATAGTTTCAGCTATGCAGGTAAAGATCCAAAAAACAGCTTTTACTAAACATTTCTAGAAAATGCTCAGAATTCCACATGGGGTTACAGGGGCAGTTTTGAAGTAGAAGTATTCATTTTTTCCATGACTGAATAAACAAGCTGTTAAATAATATGAAATGGTGTTGTCCTTTAAGGTCACTTGTCACTAGTTTGTTTTTAGTTTTTTTTAAGCATAAAAAAGTCAATGAAAATCGTTCTCTGATGATTAAAACATCTTCCCCAAAATTAGAGAGTGCAGCTTTAAATGTTACGTAGATTGAAAAAAAAAAAAAAAAAAAAAAAAAAGCCAACCTTAAGTATCGCTTTAATCGAGCAGTGAACATTTAATATATTTTAGTGAGGTCGTTTGGTAGCTGTATGTGCTGCGCGCAGGCGCACTGAAGACGTCAGAAACATTACCATGGTTACAAGAAATGAAAAATGTCCATTAGTCAAACAAGCTAACACGAACGAGGTGTAAACCACGGCTGCAAACGAAGTGGATCACTCAGTCAGTCATGTCAACATTAACTATGGTTTCTAAGTGTTTCACATCTGAATCATCCGTTCCTGTCTGACTCTCACCATCATCACGATCCACGTAGTTCAAAATTAAACGGAAGTGCAGAAGAAGAAGTGAATAAGCTTTGCATTCCTCTCGAGACCTAACCAGAGTAATTAATCTACTGACTTTCTTGTGTGTTGCTTATTCTGAGGCGAACAGCGCCGTCTAAACCTAAAGCAGCTGCCAGACGGATGTCCGACGTTAGTTTTCTTTTCCTTCAGGTTGCCTTGTAAACCAATCAGCCGTTTCCTCCAATCACGTGCAGGAACGCAACAACTGACAGCCGGCGACGTCGTGCGTCAGGAACCCCCGTCCCTCACTGGACTGACCTGAGCAACAAGTGTAAATGAGTTAAGTGTCCTTCTGTGTTTAACTGTCCACTGCTTACACTGAGGGAGAAGACACAAAGTATGCGGATATATTTGGTTATTTTGACGATCAAATTAAAGTCTCTATTCCTTAATTGTTTGTATATAATTTATTTTAAATGGGCTGCTGATTATACAGGTAGCTGACACATGGCTTGGACACAACGTCAATGTTTCCCCACTAAAAAGTTAGGAAAGCTCACCTTTAAGTACAGATGCTACCCCTACAATGAGGTCTTCTCTGGATAATATCATGTTATGTACAGCATGTATTTATTAGTTCTCCACATCCTGACCATTTAGGAAAGATTTTAAGGCTTCTGAATAAGCCCAAACCCTCACTTCACTGTAACTCTATATACTATCCTTTGCAAAATGATTTAAAATACATTTTCTCAGTTGTAATACCCTCTCTGATTTCATTGGAAGAACAAAACATCAGCTTTGTAAAAAAAAAAAAAAAAAAAAGTTTTATGTTATCCTTTCATTTTGATGTATATCTTTAATCTGAATATTTTAATGTATATCTTCAATCTGAATATTTCTTCTTCTTTTTCTTTTTTTTAATCAGCATTCATCATACATCAACATATTTTCACAATCTTTGCTGTGATAGTGACCATGGTGGTCATGGTTCCTTCCAACTGTTTTTTTTTTTTTCCGGAAGATTTCTTTAGATGTCTTTTTCAACATTCACTGTTGATGTCCAAAATTAAAGCTTTTACAATGTAATTTTGACATCTCTCTATAAAAGCAAGGAATCTCTCTGTGTGTGTGTGTGTGTGTGTGTGTGTGTGTGTGTGTGTGTGTGTGTGTGTATGCTTCAAATATCTCTGCAGATCAGGATCAGACTGACTGAGAGTTTCAACATGGCTGCTGCGTGGTTCAAGGGTGTCCAACATCGCATTTGTTTCGACTGCAATGATACCGTTAATAATTTATTTCAGAAATGCTGTACAAATTCCACTAGCATTGCTAACCGTAGCCACCACAGTCACATGTGCACCAGAGCCAATCACTGCAGAGCCCACCGCGACCCCCCACCTTAAGAAACAAGCAGATTTATACCTGCAGCTGCGCGAGCTGGACCGGGATTTTGCCGGCGGTTCGGTCCCGTTCTGTTCGTTGCATCTAAACTAACTGTTGTGTATTAATCAGACTAAAAGAGTCCGGACCGAGTCTGTTCGGGTCTGAGGAGATCCGGAGACGCGCAGACAACAAAGTGGAATCGGAATCTGTGGATATTCGTGTGTAGCTAGCTGCTAGCCGCTAGCTCACACGGCCCACCTCCTGAGGCGACGGACCGGACGCACCGGCACGTCCAAAACCGGACTTAGGGTAAATAATGTCCGCCACGCTTTTTCGCGAACATTGCAGTCACGTTTGCTTTGTGTCTGGTGCAGGAAGAAACGGTAAAAACAGGCTTTTGTCACGAAAGTGTCCAAGCAGCAAGTTTGGTTGTTGAGGAACAGGAAGTTGTGGGAGGGACCTAGGCGGATGAATGACAGGCAACGACGGTCGGTGTATAGACAGCGATAGAGACAGCAATATTGAGAGTTGAGAGATTTGTGACATTTAGCGTGTTTGGAGTGTATAGTTAGTGTGTTATGTAGAGTTTGGTGTAGTGTGTTTAGTGTGTAGTGGAGTCGGTTTTTTGTTTAATGAGTCAAAACAATGAGGAGACTACTGAATGAGCATTGCCTGCATTTGAATGTAAATACGGTAGTTACATATAACTTCTACTCGGATTTTATGTTTTTTTGTGATTTTAGGTCCATTGTGTTAATACAGTATGTCAAAATAAAAAAATAACTGTACAGTCACACATGTGAGGTTGTGCTGAAAATAATGACACCAAGTAAATAGTTTTTAAGGTGAAATATAATGGCAAAATCAAAAATAGTCAAAAAAGGCCAATTATACCCTGGAATATCGGATTTCACAACAAACCGAAATATCCCTGACGTCCCACCTTCAAACACAGCCTCATTTGGCCGTCCATGAAAAAGCTACTTAACCTCCCACTTTTCTATAGGAATACATTTTTCTTACGGGCACTGCACTAGTCTTTTCAACTTTAGTAACGGACATATAAACTTTACTTCCTGTGGTTCAATATAACGGTCAAATTTTACTCCATGTAGTAAAACATGAAGGGTGGATTTGGACCCTAAGCCTCAACCTCTGCTGTGTGCATGAGGCGTACAATTTACCAGGTAAGCTATTTGTCAATTTCAATGAATACCATATCTTAGTCATCCAACTTTGGAATACTGGCCTACTTAAGAAAGGCTGGATAACCAAAACATGGTACTCAATGAAGCTGATAAATACTTTCTGCTGTACCTTTTTCTGCGCAGAATAAAATTCGGCCATCTTAAAAATGTTAAATTTGAACAGCAAGAAGTTCCTTAGACGTTTGTAGCTGAAGATGACGTCACGTGGACATCAACACAAGACGTTTCATTCCGGCTCCCCACTGGATGTCTTTTCAACACCGTAAAAGACACTGAATTGATGTCTTTTGGATATGTTTTCGCTCAGTGGGATGTGCTTAAACCAGCTGTGCGTTTGGATTGTGGCCCTTTGGAGGAGTCCCAGGTATGTAACAGTTGTAACGCTGTGATCCTACCCTCTCAGTGATGGGGGGGCGGAGTAGCTGAGACAGAGACACCATTCACCTTTTTTACAAGACACTGTACACTCAAACGAATTTTAGGGTTAAAAAAAGTTGCATAATGTTGCTTTAAAAATTACACACAAAGTGCAGTAACAAAATAGTCTGTCTGGAAGCTGTATCTGCGGTATGCGATATACCAGTAAAACAGTGTAAAAGACAGGAAATGGTCTTCAAAATGTGGATAATGTCTTGGATCTGTAACTGAAGCTTCTGGTTCACGTCAAGATGTTTCGAAATGCCTCATATCTCCAGATGTACAAAACCATATCAGACCAAGTAGCAAAACAGCTGCTTTATTTCCCCGACAGAGTGATATATATATTCATATCTGTAACCTGTCTGTTTCATAAATCTCAAGACTGGTCACTGGTGCCTCCATCGCCGGCAGCTGCTCCAAAATTTGCATCCGAGATCTGAACTTGATGTCAGCAAAACAGTTCGTCATGTATTTCATTGGGATTTGCTCTCAAATCTTTACTTTGGTAATTTGCCCTTTTGTCCTGGTAAAAAATCACCGAGGTTGTTTGAGGGTGAGCAACAACCTGGAAGCAGCCATCTGTCCCTAAGCTGTGGTCAAACTGTGAACTGCATTATTGACTGTGCTAGCTGCTGTTTTCTGCCTTTGTTGTTGCTGCCACAGAAGTCGCGTGGTTGCATCCCACATCAGAGGAGTGGCAATGATTTTTTTTTTTAATCCCAAAGCTACATACAGATAGCACAGGATGACAGAGGAAGACAAAGATCAAGAGTGGAAAACACACAGCAACATCCACAGTAGATAACACAGAGATGTATTGTCCTATGGACATGCTCAGACACACACTGTAAGTATTAACGCAGTAGAGACTCTTTGGTCGGACTACCGAATAAAGTGTGGGTGCCCTCAGAGCATTTGTCTGTTGCCTTAGATGGGGGAAATAAAGGATTGTGAAGGATCACTCCGTTATCTCCTTTTAATAGAAAATGTATAGCTAGAGTCACAACTGTATAAAGAAAAGCAGGTTTAAAATGTAAGCTGCCGCAGAACAAGGAGATCAGAGAGAAAGATTCACACAATTAATTAAGATGAAAATAAATAATTGAATAAATAAAAATACTTATTGAAAGTAAAAGAAAGAAAAAAGTCTGAATAAAAAGCTCCATGAACGCAGAGTTACTGCAAGTTCTGTGTCGTCCATCAGATGGCAGGCTTTCTCTTCAGTAATAACGGGCCTGATGCTCTTCATCTGCAATAAATCACACAGGCTTCTGACATGTTGTCATGTGAAAATTACCATTTTAGGCAGATGTCAGATTATGTAAACAGAGAGGGCGCAAAGTCACAACTCGAGGCTCCAACCTCAAGAAGTCAAAATAAGAGGAGTTAGTCTGGATACATGTATAACCGACCCTGTGACACTGTGACCTTGTTATATCTCATATTTACAAGTTACCACAGAGCCTTTGCTCAGTCAGACTCCCCGGGGATGAGATGGTGCAAAGCAGTGAAATATTCAGCTCATTAAAACACCAAAGTGACTTTACTCAAAGTGCTATGTATCTTTCATGTGAGAAAACCGAGTGGATGTATAGATGCCAAGACGCCTGAAATCATTATTATTACAGTTATCGTGATTATTACCATTATTACATCTTGGTCACAACAAGACTACAGGCAGTAAAAAAGCCAGCTTTGGGAATTTAAGGAGGACCCAGGAGCACTAAGCACCGGCTCGTCATGCTGCTGCTGAGCTCCAGCGGAGCAACAGGGGATTAAAGATTCCAATTTGCAACCTTGTGGTCACAAGGCTGCCACTTGAACCTTCAAACCAACCATCACTCCTGCATGTTCCTGACGCTGTCTTCAGTGGAGGACTCATTTGCAACTGCCGCATTTATAATTGTGCATATATGTTTCACCTCTAATCAACTGTTCAAATTTCTTTCTTTTTGGGGGATAATTAAGCTGGATTTTAGTTGCAGTTTGATGTAAAATATGTTGTTTTCCAACCTGCTCTTCAAGAAATCTCCCTGGTCAAACACTACATGATTTATCTTCAGAAAACAAATATCAAAAAGCTGGCCACGTTTTCCCCCCAAAGACTTTTTCTCATCAAGCACTAATCCGAGTTGCTGCCAAAAAATTAGTGTTGGCTGGTGGGAACAAAACTTTGAAATGCCAGGTTCCAACATTTGGCAGCATTTTGTTTTAAAACTCTCAAAACACTTCATGTTTAATGACTTTAATAGATGACATTTTCCGGACCCAGCAGAGGGAGCGTCTTTATCTTTTTTCATTATCTCGTTAGACACTTGAAACACGGACCCTTTGTTCTGAGATTTTATCACTGTTCAACAAAATCCCTCAGTTAAAGTTGCAGCGATGATTATTACATTAACCGTCATAAAGAAGAGAGAGTATGACTTAGAAATACTACTTTTAAACTGTTTTAGACTGTATGAAACAACTTCAATTTAATACTGATCCCTCTATATGACCTACACAAGCAACTGAGACCATCAGGGAGAAGATTGTCTAATACTATTACATCGTTATACTGTAGTTAGTCAGTTAAAGGTGCAATGTGTAATCGTGGGGAAGAAATTTTGATCAGAAGAGATCATTGGTCTTTTTGGGCAGACCCTGTCAGCTGTATTACATCGTGTTTCGTCTTCTTGTACTGAATCTCACAGTCTAACCAAGGCCAATACAAGTGTGCTAGCCTTTGATGCCTTCTAGTGCCTGCAAATATAAACGATTCCTTTCACTGCACTGATTCATTTGTTTTCAAACACAGGAGCACCCATTAGAACATACAGACCTACACAGCCCTACACAGCCATCAGCATAAGTATACAAAGAGATAGCAGTCCAATTATTATCTAGGATCAGGCATAACCACCTTTTATCAAATATACGTTTTTCTGTAAGTGTAAGTAATATCTCATTTGTTTTATACAGTACAGTTCCAATAGTTTTTGTTAAAGAGGTCATTTAATACTAATTTTCAGGTTCATACATGTATTTGTTGGTCCTAGTAGAATAGGCTTAATACATTAATTTTCCAAAAACCTGTTTTTCTCAAATGGTGCATTGCTGCAGCGTGCCTTTTCACACTACATCTTGAACGCTCCGTTTTAGCTACAGTTTGAGACGGCTCGCATCTGTTCAGTCTTTGGTGAGAGTTGCGCATGCGCTTTACTCAACAGGCAGGCTGTAGCCAATCAGTGGCAGAGTAGAGCGAGTAGTGTGATCTAAAATAACGGCTTTACATCAGCAGCAACTGTATGTCTGCTGACTGACTGGAGTGTATATATTTTATAATAAATATCTATTTAAAAAAATCTATTAACATAACGCCTGTTACATAGTGACGCACATAAACTACGGAAGTAAAGGCTCGACTCCAAATCAGGTGTTTCAGGCAGTGCAGGTGCAGGGTTTTCCGTGAGGGATAGTAACTCCTTTTGGCGAGGACTTTTCACTTTGCAGACATTGTACATGCACAAATGCTCCATAACACAATAAAGGAAAGGTAAAAACCCCAAAAGCATAATATGACATCCGCAAATTGAGAGTATGGGGACCTGGGTCTAACCATAATACACTTGATAGCAGCAGCATATGGAATCTGAAGATGGCAGGTATGTCCCTGTCCATCAATACCATCTGCTGCATCTTCAACTAGTGGAAAATGTATTTTTAATGACATGCTGGGCAGTATTGCCTGGAATTCGACATTCAGAGGGCAAACGTCATGACTCAAAAGCATAAATCATTTGGGATCAATTTTTGTGTTGAATTTGCTGCTATCTGGACAGGTGATCATAAAATCAAAGCTAAGCAGGTCATTTTTCTCAGTGCTATTGAATTTTTTTATTGGGTCTGTAGTTATGTGTAATATTTGAGTTTTTATGGAGCTGAAATAGATATCAGTACTGGTTGCAAGAAGAACACAAGAAGGATGAAAAGAGACAGAGGGTACAGTGAATAATTGCCTCTGACAGATAAGATGCATTGGAACTTTGTTCCACCACAGAACCAATAAAACGTCCTTACCTATTTGGTCCAGTTGAGATGGGACATGTGGTCGTGCTATGCTGTGGCTATTTTCACCTCTCGAAATAGAATCAATATCTGTTCACATCCTGCTGAGAGGAGCAATCACACACACACACACACACACACACACACACACACACACTCATACTTACACACACAAACACCAACACTGCACCTGCTCAGGGGACACAAAGTCTCCCTGTCTTCCTCTGTCTTTTTGTCCCCCTCCCTCATTTCCGTTCAGTCCCTAAGCAGATTGCTTATGACAGATAGCATTGGGCCGCTGCCATTTCATTAGCGTGATGTATTGCTGGTGACAGGCTCGGGCCAGATGGGCTGGGGGTTTGAGCATCACCTCTAAAATACTGCGCCATCCGGGGAGAATCCTCCCAGTCGAGGATGGGCGCGTCTCATCTCTCAGCTGCTGCACCCTCATCCAGTGGTGTTACCCCTGTTGGGAGGGATCACAGCTGAGATTGTCTCTCACTCAGAGCAAGACAAAATGTTCTCAGTGTTCGTTCCAAAACGGGGCTTCTAACTCGGCGGATAAAAAAGACGAAAAGGCGACCTAATCTGCCGAGGTTTATCCGTGTTGAACATGGATTTTCCCGTAACGTTTTGCGGAACGAGAAGCTCATTAACTGATCTCGATTCAGTCAAATTGAAGAAATTGTAGTGTCTTAAAGGAACAGTTCAACCAAAAATGAACATTCTGTTCAACATTCCCATCTGAAGTGGGTGCACAGGCTTGAAATGTGTAAATCATTTATTTCTAAATACATTTCGGAACTTGGCTTCTCCGATAACATTGATTACATCGGACAATTTTATTTTCACTTTCAATTAAAAAAAAAAACATATTTAAAACAAGTCCCCATCTACTTCAGTTGTTTAGGAGTATGATGCAATGCTGTTTCGCTGTAAAGCTCCAGAAATGTTTTGTAGACCGCCAATCTTCATCCAGATAATGACAGTATTCTCATTTTCGTGTCAACTGTTCCTTTAAGGGTCTGATACCAGGAGAGGCATTGTTACGTCCTCTGATATATCCCAACGTTTTATCTCAAAAACTTCAAACTGCTGCCTGTCTTTTACATGTTGGCTGGTTGACATCTCTTGAAATAATAATGCGAAAATGGAAAAGATCTTAAACTCATCAGTTATGCTGTTAAAATTCCCCAAACCGCGGCAAAGACAGGTCACGTTAGGTTGACGGCCAATTAGCAATATTTGTTGGCTCTCCGAGAGGGCTGGCAGTCAGCATTCTTATGTGAAAGTTTTCAAAGCAACACGAGACTAAGAAAAAAAAACCTCCAAACAGGCCAAATCATCTGTGCCAAACACTGCAGGGGCCTCAGTGAAGAGAACCGCAAAATCATTTAAGATGTGGAGGGGAAGAGTCTCGAAACTCCCCCCAACACAACACCGACAAAACCACATCAAATACGAGGAGTGGTAAAAATATCCATATTTCTTAATGTCTGAAGGTCACATTTGTCGCCCACTCTTCGTGTCATAACACTGCCTAATTTAATCATCGTAATGTTGATCAAAGGGGCTTTTGTTGAGGAATACAATGTGGAAATCTGACGCCAATCTTCTCCATGAAAAGGCCCATCACTGTAGTGAGCCAGGGGCATGAAAAGAAAATGAGCTATTGAGAGAGGAAAGGGGGTGTTACACCAATATCATCTTATTGTCTGTTTCTTATGATGGCAGGATGATTATGCTGCTTTAACCGGGATACCACAACACACACATACACACACACTGTTTAACCAATGTATAACCAGCGGGTAACTCTTAATAGAATATCACAGCATGTTGGAACAGCCGTAATGATGCAACAAAAACCTTTGATGAAAGTTTAATTGTTTACTTTTTGGGGTCCGCTAACGTTTTTTTTTTTCCATCCGATTCATTAGCTACTGAGCGAACAGGAGGAAAGGCTGACTCGAAATGTACAAATTCATGATCTGACTCTGTGATTAAGCTGCCTGACAAAGTGTTGCATTTGTCCTTGTATCCTCTCGTCTATACCTTTCTGATGCTAACTGGTGCACCGGATATCTCGCCGTCTCTCCAATCCCGAGCCACGCTACGTATGAATTATGAATGTCTGAAGAGTAAGGGCATTTTTTTTTTTTTTTTTTTTATATTTGCAATTTAAGAGGCCCCAAATCTTTTGCCGTGCTAAATTATTCATGTATTCAAATGAATCTGACTTTGAGGACATTTTTTCCTTTCTTCTCCTCTTTCATGAATTTAGAGTGCACCCTTCAGAGGGGTTCGGGCAAAATTGCCTGAGACTATTAGCGGTAAAGGTTTTAGCAGAACGAGATTTCAAAAAAAGGTTTCGGGCCACTTCATGGGCTCCTTGCTCGAACATCATCTTGTACATCAGCGTTGTTGCCCAGTTTCTTTTCCCCACTTGTGGTAGGGCGTGTGGTACAGTGCCGATATCGTTTTTCCATCTCGTCTCATTGTTATTCTGGACAAGTACTCGCCTGTCAGGCTGCTGTCCTGTGCGTGTGTGCATGTGTGTGTGTGCGTGCATCACCGTTATGCCCCAGTATGTTTTCCCTGCTCCGTGGCCTCAGATCTGTGCAGCTCATTTTGCCTGGCAAGAAAGTGCCATGGGAGGAAAAAGATGGAGTCGGTGCACGTGTGTCGACTGAAGTTTTTTTTTTTTTCTTGAGCTCAAAAGATATAAGATTTTTAGCTGCTTGCCAGAGATTAGGGATGCAATGATACTCTTCCCGGCAACAAGGACAAAGACAAGTGAAGCCCTCCTGCGCTCACGTCTTGAATTTTTGCTTTTGTGATCCCCGCTCTCAGCGGGGAACTTTCAAATTGGTCCAGATTACCAGAGAGATGTGAAGCATATCTGGTAGCGCGGCTGCAATACACTGGAATACTGACAAATTTGCAACTAATATCCTGACACTTTCCCGTCTGTTAGCTTGAAGTTTTAACGGAACGAACTTGGCAAATCCCCCAAACATACACGCACGCACTCGCTTAAACCCCAAAATAGTCTCCGAATGCATTTACTTCGTTGCTGCCTATCTCCCCCCCCCCCCCCCCCCTCATTATCATGCAGTGCAGAGAGTGGTGTCCTCACAAGGACAGCGCTGGGATGGCATGGAGTCAGAACGGGCTGGGATATCAGGGAATGACACGGAATTGGCGGCCACGCCTTCCGGGATTAGTGACAAAAGCCTGCTGAGGCCAGAGCTCTTATCTCCGTCCTTCAGTCCTCTCCCTGTCACACGCAAACACACACGGGCCGTGCGCACAAGAATGCTCGAGTTAGCACAGAGATGAGCGCATGTACTCACATGGACACGATTCGCTCTGCCAGACACATTCCCGCTTTAGGAAAATAAGGAAAAGTGTGAGTGCGAGGATTCCCCGCTATTCGGGTTTAGGAATGGTCTCGCAGAGTGTGATCAGCGGAGTGTGAGGTCAGGGGAAACAATTATTGCGTAATCAAATGATGCGCAATGTTCCTTCCCCCTTCATCCTCGCTTTCCCCCCTCAAACAGCAGCAAGCCAGCCTGGAACATCTCATTTAAAATATTCATCAACACTTTTCCTCCCTTTTTTGGCTCGTTCGGATTAAGAAAATATGCACAAACGGATGTGTGCCCATCAGATGAATCCCAGGCCCTCCTCAAATAAGCTGTCACATTTTTTGTCTGAAGTACAACATGCACACCAGCCATGTGATGTTTCGCTTGAAGCCGGGTTTTGGATGTGAAATAAAGTCATCGTCCCTCTCATCTCAACTCTCTCTGTTCTCCTCCACCTCTGCCGTTCCCCCCTCTGGTGCCGGTGTCAGCGGGCAGATGGTGGCAGACTGAGGCATCTGTGGAAGAGGAGGCACCTCTTTCCCCTTCATAGAGCAGAGACAGGTGTCATCTGCCTCACAATTAACATCTTCATGAATACCATTAAGGCGCTAACAAGCTTGAGTGTGAAGTTCAGGGTCACGCAACGGAAACTTATTTTGAGTGTCCCTTTTTTAAAAACAAGCAAAGTTAAAGATCTTTTAAAGGGCTGGTTCACCCAATTAACACAGACATATTTTCTCAGCTTGAACTCCTCTCTACCAAAGAAATTAACTTTATGAAAGCTGTGGACAGCGTGTTGTGAGGATTCTCCAGGCTAACATGAGCACAGTTACTGCAAGATTGCACTGTTGAATTTTTTAGCCATGCTAGTGGCATGGCTCCAGGGATGAAAGGAAATGTTGGCCTGTTTGTCAGCTGGTTGACCGTCTGGTTGTTCCAGTGAAAAATAAGATTTTTTTTTTCTGTTTCTTTTTTGGGTTGTTTTACAGAAGTCCATGGTTTCCAGGATGTGATTCAGTGTTTTCGGTGATTCCTCTGACGCAATCATCCATTGTATGCCATCTTGTATTTTATAGAACAGTCCAGAACAGCTGCTATTCTTTATTCTTTGCAGTTCTTTAGCTTTTTTGTGCTGTTGTTTTGCTTGTTTCTAGCTGTATGTCAGTTTCTGTGTACATACACAAAGAGCTGAAATGTGATTCTGATTCTGAAATATCCGAACACCTACCGGGTGGATTCTAATAAATTTGGTGACGCTTTCTTCTAAGCGTCATCGTCAAGTCAAAATGGTAGAAGACGAAATACCTGCAAAACTAACGACATTCCCGTCAGGCTCGGCTGTACTTGGTGTTTACAGATAATTCACACACGCGAAGAAATACATTCCAGCTCCATCGCATGTTCAGATTCAAAATGTCAAAACTTGTCCAATCTATCTGCATTGTTAGATACCGGGGCCAAGTGGCAATAAATGTCAGCAACCTAGGTTTTTGTAAACCATGGATATGTTGCACCTTTTTAGGTTCGATCTTTTATTTCATGTTGTGGCAATGCTGAGCTTATGCTCTGGTTAGGTTTAGGAACAAAACTCACTTGGTTAGGACTGGCGATTTCCTGACTTCACATCAACAATATCAGTGTTTTGTCGCAAAAACCCAGCTGTATGTTGCCCTGAAAACAGTTTCCCACTTACAAATGTTGAAACATACTAACCTTGTTACCTCCACCCCCTGATATGATGTGTCGTGTCATGTGACCATGACACGACATGCTTTGTATAAAAATAATATGATACTAATACTAATACTTGACTTGACTAACTGCCAACATTTTATCCTTACAACTGGGTTTCTTAGAATAAGTTGGAGAGGCGAGTGAGAATGTCTTTCTTTTATAATTTGGGTGAATTGGCCCTTTAATTAGGAGTCCTTACTGTCGACTTCTTGCTCACAAAACAGTTTAGAACTTCAAAAGTAGAATCATCTCTATTTTGTTGATTTCGACATCTGTTGTTCTTCCCGAAAAGTATGTGAGGCATCTTGGAGAAAAGCTTGTTTCAAGTGCAAATATTCTTTCTTTTTTTTTCTTTTTAATTTGCGTGCTTTTAAAGAACAGATGTGCTCAGCTGCTGTTAGAAGACATCACGTTCAGAGGGGGAATCAGAGGGAGAGAAGGAGAGAGGAGGTGAGGATGCAAGCTTTCGAGGTGAAGAGAGGAGCGAGGAGAGCAGCGCTGAGAAGAGGGGGAAAAGAAGAGTGGTGTTAAAGGCTGCTTCTCTCTTTTCTCGGGCCGCACTCTCTCATTCATCTAATGGTCTGAGGTCTCGTCTGAGCATCTCTGTCTGCCAGCCTCAACGGCAGCCATGTATTGCTCACTGCCGGATGCTGTCTACTGACGCAGTCTGCTGACAGCATGGAGCACGAGAGAAAGAGAGAGAGATCACAACCTAAACAGAAAGGTTATCTGACTGTATTGATCAAGCCATTTTGTTCTGTCCCAAACCTCCACTACTGAGCCGCCTATTAGCTAGGAGGAATCTGTGCACAGTGGGAAAACGAGGGTAAACAAAAGACTAGAGAATAGAGCTGACTGTTAATGTGATCATTATTGAAAGGTGATGAGCGGCAGAGGGAAAAGTGGGAGGGCAGAGACGGGGGGAGGGGACGGGATTAGAGTGAGCGCTACACCCTCTCCTCTCCTCTTCACCACTTCTCAAGTGCAAGCCAACAAAACCTCCACATCAGTATCATTCATCAGCCACAGCCTCTCAGTTCCAGAACTTGTGGATGCGTGTGTTTTCCTTTTTGAATGGGAGCCCATTCATAGAGAGAGAGAGTCCACATCTGACAGTGTCTGCTACAGCTGTGGTGCTTGCGTGGTGTGTGTGTGGCTGAGTGTGTGTGTCACACTGAATAGAGGGAAAGGAGGGAGAGAGGGAGAGAGGGAGAGAGAGGGAGAGAGAGAGAGAGAGAGACTGACAGAGAGGGATAGAGAGAGAGAGAGCAGACAGGCACAGAGGGAAAATCTCAGATCTGGTTTTTGCTCGGCTGTGAAGACCAAACACAACGGGATGGATTTCTGCATGACGTGAGAAACAGCTGCCTGATACACACACAAAAAAGGTCTGTAACTATTCCTTGCTTTTCAACCAATTTTAGATGTGTGCTGCTGATGCTTCAGACTTTTCTTCTTCTTTAAAAATGACTTGTTTACAAAGTGTTATTTGAGAGAGATATAACTGGGATGGTTTTAAATTGGATCTGTGTGTGTGTGTGTGTGTGTGTGTGTGTGTGTGTGTGTGTGTGTGTGTGTGTATCCCTGCGGGGTACAAAGAGCTATTACTGACCTCAAATCTCTCCTTTTTTAACTTTTTATTCAGCGCGTTATCGCTGCCTGCAGAGCACTAGTGAGAAAACAAACACAGTTGCAGAGAAGGGAAGGATGGGAAGTGCTAAAAATGAAGGAAGAGAATTGAGACTTGCCGGAAAGGATAAAAAAAAAATAAAGGTGGGGAGGAGGGGGGAGAATTCACGCCATTCACCAACTTGGGAAATAAGCGGGCTTCCTGTGTGGCGGTTGAGATAGAGAGGGGAAGGAAAGAGTGATGAGTGAAGCAATTGTACCCCGAAAAGTGTCCCTTTCAGGGCAACGAGGAACAAGCAGGGGTTGTTTGTGTGTTTTTTTTTTAAATTGATGCATGACTCACCCCCTCATCATCACAGTGGGCACGAGCGGCGGGCAGACAAACAGTATGAGATTTATTGGCAACCGCTTTCAGAAGTATCAGGAGTAATTAACAGATATGAGAACGAGGTGTAAAAATACACTTCACCACGGGGATGAACTGATAGGCACACGCATACACTCACACACAACACACTCACTCACACACACACTCAGACATCAAAGCAAAGGAGCTCATTATCTACACTGGCCACAGACCAAAAAAAAAAACCTCACAAAACTTTCCCTTTTTTTCATAATCATAACTGCTGCTCAGGTTTTTCAACTCAGGTCACCTTCCCGTCAGCTGCACCTTTGAGAACTCGACCCCTCCCCCCAAATCTGGCTTTTTTGAACATCTGAGGGAATCAGATGACAAACTAGGGGCAGCGGGCTCGACCCCTGTGCAGCCTCGAGTGCTCTCAGGTGCACTGCTCAGGTTTTTTGTCATTTAAATGTAAAGGCAATGAATAAAAACATTAGTTTATTTGTTTTTGGAGATGCGTTCAAATCCAGTTTCTTTATCAAAATTTGCAGTCTTGGCATACGTACAGTAACTTGGATTTCTCAATGTAAAATGTTTTTAAAATACATAGAACAGAGTGTTTCTTTTTTGGTCTCTCCCCCCCCCCCCCCCAAAAAAAAAACTAGGGAAAATGGTTGAGAACTTGTGACGCATATTTCAAACTTCTCTTTCCTCATACTTTCATCATTCCTGCATATCTATGACCCTGGCGAGGGTTATCTTTGGTATTTTGGGGCTGCAGAGGAGATTTGGAATTCACGCTGTTGAGCCTCAGGTCTGTTTGCAGCTGATCTGGCTCAGAGTATGAGATATTTAACACGTTTGAAATTCAGGCTTCTCTCATCTCCTGGCACTCTGCTTGTTGGGGCTGGGATTGTACGTGTAATGTGTGAGCGTCTGCACAGTGTTTAAATGTGTATGCGTGCGATTGACTTTTTGTGCCATTGGCGCAGCTCGTCACGTCTGCTCAGGCATGTGTTGTGAACACAGTGTGGAACAAAATGTATGCACGCACACACAGATTCAAAAGATGTCCAAATGCCATGACATTTTGCCACATGTGGCTCGCGTCCATTATTCATGAAGTGAAGAGCGAATACCAGAACGGAGCACACGACAGAATGCTTCTCTCTGGGAACTTAAGGCTTTGGTAAATATTTGCATATGCTGCATGCGTGGACTGTAAATATTCCAGTAATGGCCACGGGTATTTTCCGTCCCTGAACGAGATCGCAAAAGGTTTTAATTAGAAACCGTAGAGAGTCCAAGGCTGTCTGTGTTTGGCTGTGAATGGACTAGTTTATTGTTAATTTTGAATAAAGCCTTAAAAAAAAACCAACACATTTTTACAAACCAATGCATTTAATCAGGCTGACCTGGATCCTCTGAATAAATCCATGGATAGATTAAATGTGGTTTAGCTCAACCAAATATCAAATCTCTAAATCGTTATCCCTTTAAACAATCATTAATACTATATTTTTGATTATTCTGACGTATTTTCAAAGCTGACATTTGGCACTGTGTACAGCAAAGATTATCATTTAAAAAGGACACTTATTTTACTTTGACAGTTTTTTTTTAACTTCCCTTCCAGTTCTTGTGCATGTAAAAGGTCCTGAAAGTTAAAAACCCTACGGCAGCTCCTCTCTCCTACAGAGAACCCTGCTCCTGAAGTGCCTGAAACGTCTCGTTAGTAGTCCCGCCTTTAATTCCGGAAATTCTTGACATCACACTAAGTCGCCATGTCACACATTTGCATAACCTGTGCCTATATTCACTGAAGTACAGCTGATTGGAAGCTGAATACATGACAGAGCCGACCAGAGACACAGTTAAGGATGCTAGCTCAGGCGTGTGTGGGCTGACCAATTAGATCAGACTGGTGTTAGGAGGGACAGGAGACAGTGCTGTCAGACTGGACAGGACAAAAAAAAAAACCTGATGGATGGATAGCAATCCTAGTAGTGACCCAAAGTAAAATCATGAACATAAAAATGGACAAGTCTCCTTTAAAGTAGAATGGCACTCAGTAGAGTGCATACCTTCACTAAGGTTCACAAACAGTCCCCTTTAATTCAAACAAGCCTATTCCAGTATCAAATGAAACATTAAACTCCACTTGATCTGGATTTTATTTAGGTCCACCACCTAAATATGCCATATTTAAAAAAAAAAAAATCAAGATCCATGCATTATTCCCTTCTGAATTGTTCAAAAATCTTGCAACATTAAAGAAAGTGGGAGAAATTCCTGGATCTGTCGCTTTATCCAGTACGCACCAAAACTTAATGAGGTCTTTTCTAGGCCAAGACCGGTCCTCCTTCCAAATTTTCGTGGAAATCCGTTTGGTAGTTTTTCTGTAATCCTGCTGACAAACCAACCAATCAACAAACGGACAGACGGGGGTGAAAACATAACCTCCTTGGCAGAAGTAAAACAAACACAGTGTCAGGCAGTATTTAAACCCAGCAGTATACAAAAGACAATTTACAAGTACATAGAAGGTGACTGTGCAAAGACACTGTAGACAACAAGAACGCAGGATATTTATGTGGACAGAACACGCTCTATGAGACAAATTGTGCCAAATATACATTGACAGCGCTGACAGTGAGGAAGATTAAGGCGATGATGAGAAAATGAAGATGGGGGGGGGGGGGGGTACGAAACAGATTGAGAAAAGTGGAGCAGAGGAAGCTTTATGGCACAATGTCTCAGGAGGAGTTTTGCTGAACGAACTCCACAAGCAGAGGAGGAGATTGTTTGAGGAGTGACGTGCGGAGATTGTGCAGCTCATGATTGAGTTTGATCAGGACAAAAGGGAGCTTTGGGAGTCAAGGCTCAATGTCTATAGATACAGACTGGAGGAGGACAAAACACATGCTCAGGTCCTGACCAAAACAAGCAAAGGTGGAGAATGCTGCGGAACTCAGGGAGATAAACTTGCTCAGAGCAGCCTTAAGAGTGTGCAGCTGAGAAAGGCGAGGATATACAGAATATATCAAAAGCTCTTGACACAGCCGAGAGGGCAATGCTGCCATTGAAATAGCTGAAATACATAAGTCAGAGAAAAGTCAGAGTTGAGGGACAGCACTTCTACGCTCCAGGCTCAGAGACCCAGGAGGAAACAGGAGAATGAGGAGGCTGCGAGGCAGAGGTATCAAAATGCCTGAACTCCACATGCCCTGACTGGGAGTGAGGACAGGAAACTGCTTCTGTGTTAAGTTATCAAAGAAGGAAGGAGATATAAGTCAAGCCAAAGAACCTCTGGTGATGTCCGGTCTCAGGGAACGGTGCCGACTCCGGAGGACCGGTCAGGTGTTTGCCCCAGCTTCTATCATCCTGTCCAACGTTAGAGAGAAGCAAAAGAGCTGCTGACATCCCAATTAAATGTGAGACTGAGCATGACTCCTCGCTCCTGTGAGATGGAGGATGACAGGAGGAAGCTGCAGCTGTGCATGGTGTCTATTCGGCCTTAATAAGCAGTGGGAAGTTCAACCTACAATATCAGCTCGAGCCACCTGAGGACCTCCACGTCAGACTTTAGCTCTTGTGTTTAATTAATTTTTGCTTAATTTCCTCCTTGTTTAGGGGTTAGACCCCGCTGCTGTAACAAGAAAAACAAAAAATTGCGTTTTTCTCCAAATGATGAAATGGTTACCCTTATTTTTGTCACATACTTCACGTTTGATGGATGTTTGCGTTCATAAGCAATGTCCATGAAAGTCCTCATATGGATGATGCAGTGTGGATGGATGGGTCAATAGTGGACAGAGTCAGCATGAAATCACCCGAAGTTTTATAAAAAAAAGCAGCAGGTGGTGATATAACCTCTTCCGTAAAGCCACATTGGCCAATCAGAAGCCTGCCAAACAAAGGAGACAAGCTTAAAAAAAGGCTTTCCGAATATCTTCACCCTGGCAGGAGTTTTCCAAAAGCTCTGTTTTCAGTGACCTGAAACATCGTTTATGTGTGTACGAAGGGCCGAAACGCATCCACCTAGCTTCAAGCTATCAAGCAAGTTGAGGCGAACGAGTTATTTTTGCTTGAGTCCAGTGTTAATTTCGTTGACGAAGACTATGATGAAAAATATTCGTCAACAAACCTTTTTCACGGACGAAAAATAAATGAAAACTAAATGAAAAGTCAGATATGATGACGAAGACTGTGACGAAATATAACTGACACTTTAGTCAACAAATAAAAACGAGACGAAAATATTAGGGTGGGACGAATGGAAAAGAGATCCAATCAGAGCGAATCTCTTGAGGGTAGGTTGACCAATGCAGATGCAGAATGCAGAGCCATTCTAAAAAGCAGCGGCAAGCTTAACAGGCAGCAGCATTTACACAGAAGGAGAACAAAGACGAGTTTGCAGAACTTCGCACAGTTTTGTGGACGTTTTCACAAGAGTTAGGTTGTTTATATGATATTTAGTTGCACAGCTTTGGCGGATTTCCGCTGACTTCGCTCGTTAGCAAGACGCTAGCGTTAACGGTATGCAGTGCACCCGGTCCGAGGGCAACGGCATGCCTCATGAACAACAGAAATGTCAGAGCTAGGTCCAGGACGAAAACGAAGAATTGATATCTGGGCACACCTCACATATGACAACCAGACCGTCTGCAAACCGTGTGGAGCAAAAACACCACCAAATTGAAGCGACATTTAGAGAGAGAGAGAGAGACATTTTCAGTTGACACAAACTGATTGATTCATTGTTATTAATTACTTATTGACTGAGATTAATTGATTGTAACTATGATTGAGTCAATCATAGTTACAGTATTACCAACAGTACAGATAAGTAATTTGTTGTAAATATAGTTTTCCTTTATTGTTTTTATTTATTATTTCCAAACCCTTGCTTTGGCAATATGTACAGTGTTACCTCATGCCAATAAAGCCATTTGAATTGAAATGAATTGAGAGAGAGAGAGATTTACCACTCACTAAGACTAGACTAAGATGAAAAGACTTAAGACTAGACTAAGACTAAAACTCTTATGATATTTAGTCGACTAAAACTAGACTAAGACTAAAAGATTTCAGATGACTAAAATATGACTAAAACTAAATGGTGTGTTATTCAAAAAACTAAGACTAAATCAGAATTTGCTGTCAAAATTAACACCGCTTGAGTCTGAGTTACTTGTGTGTGTTTGCCTGATGTACACCCCAAAACTCCTCGTGAGCTGTAAAATAGTGAGCGAACTCAGGCACAGAGAGTCTTCTGTCTCATCTTCTTCCCATCTCCTTGCTGAAAGTTCATGAAGTTAAGTACAGTTAAGTAGTCAAATAAGAGATAAGTACTGTACATTACAGTGGATTTCAGCAGCCAAGATTGAAGATAAATCTACTTGCTAATCCTAAAAGTTTAACTCATCAACTCCATGCTCTCTCCCAAATTCATGTGTTTATTTTTCAAGAAGCTCCGGGCTCTGCCCAGGGCTGTCTGCAGCTCAACAGCTCAGCAGCTCCAGCGGTTGGCTGCCAGTTATTGGGGTGGCTCGTTAATCCAAAACTCCAGCATCTGTCCCTCCACTCCTGTCTTTTGGTACAATTAACCACACTGCAGCCTATACTATTTGACCAAATTTTGCATTTATAATTCTCAAAAGCGACCAACAACACAAAGAGAGGTCAAGATTAGTAACTGGAATTAGCTCATGGCTAGCTGTCACTCAATGCGTCACACCCCTAATCGTGCATAACTTTGAACATAATACTATTTTAAAAAGTGAGTATATAAAAAAATAAAAAATATTAACCCCTACTGTTGTCATGAGCAAGGAAAAACTGGAAATGTCTATTTCCGTTGTAAAGTTGGGCATTTTAACATGGGCTCTTACAGGGGTTGACTTGCTTTTGGAGCCAGCTTCAACGGCAGTTTTTGGCTCTCAAGTACAACCAAAGTCTGTTATGACAAAGGCCCAGTACTACAAAGGCCCAGTACATCGAAGGTCCAATACAACAAATTTGTGGTAAAAGGTCCAGTATCACCAATGTTGGGTATGACAAAGTTCTGGTATGACAAAGGTAGTGTATTACGAAAGTTCTTAGCAACAAAGATCAGGGACTACGAAGGACCGGTACAACAAATGTTTGGTACTATAAAAGGTCCATCTGTTTCCTCGGAAGCCTATGGGGGCTGCCATGACAGATAACTACTTCCGCCCGCGGTTGTCTGTTTCCAGTTGCCTTGTAACTGCATGACTGACGGCTGCCGCCAAGCTAGCCCTAAACTACTAGCATTATGTCATAAATGCTAACCTTTTTTTAAAATGAGCTCAGGTACAACATGTGCCATTGTTGGTTGCCACAACAATTCATGAAAATTGAATTTTTTTTCAGAAACGTCTCGTGTAGTACATCAACAACTTCGACAAACATGTCCGTGCCCTGCGCCCTACACGCCATGCTGAGGAAGGCGCAACGGAGACTAACGTGGCTCGCGGCTTTGACACTAAAATAAATATTTGGGTTTATGAATATCTTCCACAGAATAGCTGCTGCATGACTACATGACTTCCCTAAATGCACGAGCAGCCGCCTGTCTCCACAACTTCACTTTCCTTCAGCATTATCCACGCTGTATGTTTAGCTTGATTGACGCTGTGGCTGGGCTCTGCTGCCTTCAGAAATATAAACTTGCTGTGTTTCTTCAACAGTCCTTTCCCTATTTTGTTACTGTGCAGGTAGTTGAATGCCTCTGTGCTTTTGTAACTGCGTAATTCTCCGCCATCAACACCCTCAGAAAATATATAAGATAATTAACTATGTCCATGTAGCTAACGTCGGGCTAATGCTTCATGTCATCTGCCCACTCTGTGTGAACTGACGGGTGAGGCACTGTGAGAACTGCCCTCACGATTTATTAAAACATCCATACTTTGTATCCACCTCCGATTTTTATCCATTCTGTCGCTTTCTTTGTGTTAAAAGCCGGTTTTTAGAGCGAGCATGACAGCTAGGCTAGCTGAACACCGAGTTTAACCAGTTCAACCGGAAGAGCATAACCGAATACCGCTATGAACCATAGGTAAACTCACAAAGTCAGGAATAAGGTGGATAACCAAAGTTGGGTACGACAAAGGTCCGGTATGAAAAAGATGCCGTACTACAAAAGTTTGCAACAACAAAGATCAGGGACTACGAAGGGCCAGTACAACAAAGGTCCGGTACAACAAATGTTTGGTACTATAAAAGGTCCAGTACAACCAAAGTTAGGTATGACAAAGGTCCGGTATGAAAAAGATGCCGTACTACAAAAGTTCGGAACAACAAAGATCAGGGACTACGAAGGGCCGGTACAACAAAGGTTCGGAACAACAAAGATCTGGGACTACAAAGGTCTGGAGGTCTGGTAAAACAGAGATCCAGGAGTATGAAGGTCCAATACAACAAAGGTCCAGTACGCCTGTCACTTCTTCTCTTAATTTCTATATTTGCTCTGGGGGTCATTCGCAGTGGATCTTGTATTCAGTGGTTAGGAATGTAATGGCTTAAAACTTTCAGTAAGAGGGATGTGACACTCACATGGGATTGAGATTGCTCGCATGGAGAAGAAAACTCAGATCTCTGTCTTACTACCTCAACCACATAAAAAAAAAAGACATTTTAAACATTTTAATTTTCCTCAATAAAGAGGCACATCATTTTTCCAATTAGCTTTTGCTGTTCTCTGTATTACAGTTCTGGCTATTCCTAAAGAAAATAACTACGGGTATTTATTGTGCGTGGGCGGCGTGTGTGCGAGTGTGTGTCTAACCTTCTCAGCCTCAGCGGGACTGCGTGGCCTGCCCTCTTAAAGTAGATTAGCTTGGGGGAAAAAAAAAGAACCGAACGTACCTTGTTGCCTGGATACAAAAAGCATCATTAGGCCCAATTATCGGCCTCTTCAGCTCACAATGAGCGAGCTTCATCACAGATTTCAAAACAACGTATCATTAACGGCAGCAACCTATACCGCGCAGGAAAGAGTGGGAGGGGAGTGGCGTGAGCAGGATGGTGGATAAGACGAGGAGGGAAAAAAAAGGCAGCAGAGTAGAAGAAATTAAAGCAGAGAGATGTCGAGCGAGGGGGTTCGGAGTCACCTTCACGACTGACACATTTGGAGCACGAATTACAAGAGGAAAACTGAGAGCTGCAAAATTACACGGGGGACCTTTTTCCACTAAAATTTTGCTAATATAAACTAAATCCATTAGTGTTGCATTATTTCGGCAATTAAATAAAATGAGTGTTAATTGAGTGAGAACGGTGAAAAGCCAGATAGAAAAAATAGAAAAAAATTGAAGATGGAGAGGAAGAGGAGGAGGAGGAGGAGGGTAGAGCATTGTATGTGCGGTGAATATCAATACATCAGCTCAACAAGTCTCTGCAGAGAAAGAGACGATATATAAGTCAACGAAAGTGGAAAGTCTTTTTTTTTTTTTGCGCCGGGCTGGAGGACCACTGGGAGTCCTTTAGAAAAGAAAACAGAGTCAGGGCAAGAGAGCAATCACAGAAAAAGAGAGCGCGGCGTAACTCATCCCCCACTCTCATTATGCCGCGCGTCTCCCCGAAGGTACAGATGGCTGTAAATTAAAGAGAGCGGGGTTCTTGTCGGCTGTGCCATCCAGAGAGAGACGAATGAGGAGGATGGGAAAGAGAATGAAAGGAAGTGAATAAGCTGGGGGGGTTAAGGGACGGCGTGGCTTGCTTGAACTTCAAAAAGCTACCTTACTCAATACGAGATTAAGAAAAAGTTGGGCGCCGACACTGACGTTCGTTAGCGGCTCAGAATGAAATACTGGGGTCCAAACTAGTGCAAGACATTTAAAGTTAAACTCTCGACTTTTACTGTGTAAAAATAGGCCATCTGTCCCAACAAATAAGCTAGTCACCAGAGCTAGCTGCTGCTAACTGTAGCTGCTGTTGGCTCGTTAGCTCAGTTAGCTGTGCAGTGCTCTTTTCTAACCCAAACAAATGTTCCTAGCGTTCAGTAAACATTTGACTGGCCTTTATTTAACAACAGACCAGGCTCCATGGGATTTAGAAAGGTTTAATTGCTCAAGCTACTTGCTAATGCTAATCGCTAACATCTACGTGCTATTTGCTAATAGTTCGAACACATTTCTTTACGACCCAAACAAATGTTAATAGTGTTAAGGAGGTGTAAACATTTTAGTGGGCTTGATTATACCAAATTACTGTTAATGACAACACCTTAACTTTTTTGTTTATTGCTTGAGCGAACTCCTAATTGCAAACATCTACAGTACAGTCTGCCAACTGCAATTGGTTCCAACACATGCACATATCCGAGCCCTGCCTGAAAACACATTCTTCCCAACCAAATCAAAGTTTTATTTTGTATTTCAGTTTATCTGAACGGTCTATAGTGCTACATACTACATTTGTAAAACTACAAATATTGAAACGAGGGCCTTCTAACAGTCATTGTACTGTTTTCTAAACCAGTCTTTACACAATACAACATAAGTCATTACGGCTCACAAAAGAGGTAGGCTACAACGAATATAGCCTCCCATGTACTGTAGTCGAATGTGGCCATGGTCCATGGTAAAATGCGTTGTCATAACAGGAAGAGTAGAGGAAGTAGAGGAGAGTGGATAAGAGAGAAAATGAGGCGGTGGCTAAATCAAATCAAATCAATTTTATTTATATAGCCCAAAATCACAATGACATTGCCTCAGTGGGCTTTACAATCTGTACAGTGAACAACATCCTCTGTCCTTAGACCCTCGATTCGAGTGAGGAAAAACTTCACATGTTGATGGAAAAAAAAACCTTTTAACAGGGTAAAAAAAACAATGGAAGAAACCTCAGGAAGAGCCACAGAGGAGGGATCCCTCTTCCAGGACGGACAGACATGCAATAGATGTTGCGTGTACAGAAAAGAGCAACAATTCACAGTTTACAAGTTACATCAACAGAAGATCTGATACAAGTTATGCAATGTTAGTGGAACCAGGAGACGACCGAGCAGGACGAGGCATCACCAAGTGGAGCCTGAGCCACACAACCTCCTGTCCACCATGCTGACCTGGAAGAGGGCAGGCCACACAACATAATTAGTAATAGACAGAGAGAGGCATCAAGATTTACAGAAATAAAGATATGAGGAGATAGTGAAGCAGAGGAGAGCAATGATCCAGCAGAGCCCGGGGTGTGACAATCCAGATCAGTCAGTATTCCAAGGCAGCAGGAGCCCGGAAATGGTAGATGGTCCCAGGGGGCCGTGGTCCATCAGAAGGGAGCCTGAAAGAAAGAGGGGAGGAGGAGAAAGAGAAGGAGGAGAGAGAAGAGGAGGGGAGGAGAAAGCTGTAGAGAGTGACACAGCTTGCAGCTTGTGGGAACAGAAAACAAAAACAAAGGTTAGAGAAATGCAGTATTTATCAGAATAAACAGATTGTTTGTCGTCGGCAGCACAGTGTAACTCTAGTAGTATAGGAACTCATTGAGACTGACACCGACCCACTGAAGAAGCTTACAGTTGTTATCAGGGCTAATTAAAGGCTAAATCGAAGAAGTGAGTTTTGAGTTTAGATTTAAAGGCGTCAACAGAGACAGATTGTCTGATGTCAGCTGGGAGCTTATTCCAGAGGAAAGGAGCCTGATAGGAAAAAGCCCTGCAGCCAGCTGACTTCTTTTTGATCCTGGGAACCATCAGGAGCCCTGAATTTTGAGAGCGTAATGCCCGAGTTGGAATATATGGTTTAATGAGATCTGACATGTACAACGGGGCAAGGCCGTGTACAGTTTTGTATGTCATCAGCAGCACCTTAAAGTCGGATCTTAGATGCACTGGGAGCCAGTGCAGAGATGCTAAGATTGGTGTAATATGACTACCATGTGCTGACCTCTTACTTTCATCCTGGTCAGGCTCTATTATTCCTCCCTTTGAAGTGTCTTTCTCCACCGTCATAGACCAAGTCAAGACACAAAGACCCGCATAACCCAAAACACAAAGCCAGCCTCCGTCCCGTCTCCCACCGGTGGGGCCCCCGTGAGCACTTGTCGATGCTCGGGGCACATCTTGCAGTCACGCAGCCATTTGCGGCGGAGAGATTATTAGCAGTTTAATATGCAGCGGAGGAGGGCCGGCTCTCAGCTGTCTTTGTGAAAGCTGATTATGAGGAGTTTAATTTCATCAGATAAGGATGCCTTCATTTGTGAAGCGCGCGACTGTGGGGCACTGGGGGAAAAAAAGCCTGACAGGTATTTGAAGAGACAAGCACTCCCCCTGCTGTTACTCCCCATTACAGTCTGGTCAGAGCAGCCCTCTGAAATCTGTCAGGCTCCCTGACTTTTCCATGTGGATGACTTTTAATAACATTGATGGGCGCAACAGACCGGGGGCCCATGGGCTATTTGTGATTGGCTAGAAATGCATCATTAAAACGCATAGATTTGCTGTTTAGACTAACTTTAAGTGAAGTATATTCTGTTTATAGGGTAATACACACATTTATTCATCAGTCTGTGTGAAAGTAGGTACATAACACGATTAAGGGAATCTCATAAGGATGGCATGCTTTTTATAATCTCCTTAGCTTTAGAAATAAATTTACTCTGCCAGATGTGAGGTTAACCATCTGGGGCGATGCAATAAAAGATCTTTCTTTTGTATTTCTAAGTCAATTTGTAGGTTCCTAATTTTCCCGAACTCTCCCATCTGGCGTGCCAAGAGGGCGAAAAAAATAAATGATTATTAAGTCTGTTCCACATCTAGGGCTCTTCAAGTAAATGTGTTGGCCCTGGATCAAATTTGCAGAATTGCTCTCCGTCTTCCTCTTAATCTCTGCCAAAGCTTAGGATGTGGGTGAAAGCTCTTTTGTCAGCAAGCGATCCGACAGACTGAAGTGTCCTGGAGGGACGAGCCCAGTCTCTGGGAGCTTCATCAGACAAAAGGAGAATTTTCTCCTGCGGGTCGTTTGAATTATTGATGCTGAAGTTTTTTAGTTTCGCGATAAAACTCATGTCGCTCATCTTTATTCTTTTTTTTCCCTTTCTCTCTATCTCTCATGTAAAATCTACGCCCGGACATCAGCCAGGATGTCGGGGATGGACGTCCTGTTGGTGGACCACAACGACACCGCCCTCCCTCCGGTGGACAACGGCACCTTCCTCCGCTTCTCCCCGACCTCCGCCTCCACGTCGGCGGCCGCCTCGTCGCCGGGGCGCCAGGGCAACGTCTACGTCTACGTGTGGCTCTTCCTCGGCCTGCTGGTGTTCCTGCTGACGCTGCTCGTCATCTCCCTCCACAGGCTGAAGAACATCATCTCCTCTTCGTCCTCGGTCCCCGACTGCAGCAGCGAGGGGGGCAGCTCCTTCACCAACATGGAGATCTGCAGCATCTCGTCTCAGAGGTCCACCATGTCCTCGCTGTCCACCTGAGGGCCGGGGGGGGGGGGGGGACACCCTTCAAGACGATGTGATGTCTTGAAGGGTGAGAGAGACTCTGTGGACTCTTTCAACAGTTAGAACAAGTGAACCTGAGTGACTGCTGCCCTTCTGCAGGAAACAGCATAACGAAGAACTATTAACTTTCCTCAAAATTCTTCTCTCGCACTGTACTTGTCACGGTCATTGTAGAACAAATGGACTTCTTTTCGGCTTCCATGTGATGCTTTCATCCAGCATGTCTCACTCCAGTTGAGGATCACAATAGAATTTAAAAGGCCGTTACTTTGTACAGAAATGCATGCTTCTTCTGCCTCAGCTGTTCAGTTTGGGACGCTATAACTCCCAGTATTTAAACTTTCCACCAAGTGGCTAAACAAGAAGATGACACTGTTTTGTTTTGTTTTAAGTATATTTGTTTGGCCTTTTTGACAGGATATCTGAAGACATGACAGGAACCAGGTTGAGAGAGAGGGAGAGGGGGGGAGTGACACGCAGCAAAGGGCCCCAGGCCGGGACTCGAACCCGGGGCTGCTGCAGCGAGAACACAGCCTCTGTACATGGGACGCTCGCTCTCCCCACTGAGCTGAACGGCGCTCCAATGAGATGAAATTCTGCTCCCTGAAAGACAGGTCCACCATCGTTAAAGGATTACCCTCTCTCATCTCCTCTCCTCTCCTCTCCTCTCCTCTCCTCTCCTCTCCCTGTCAGAGATCGCACGGCGTCTGATCGCCGTCTCCATGGTGACTGAAGCGTGAGGGAGCTCTGCGCAGCTGTCAGCCGCGTCTGAAGCTACAGCGGCAGGACGGCTCTGCCTGAAAAAGACTGAGAGAGGCTCGTTCATCTCTGTAACACAAGGTTCAGTAACAGAGCGGGGATGATGGCATTGCAAAGGAGTCAGATGTCAGTGTTCCTTCTTCGCAAATCCTCTTTGTTCTCACGGTAATCTCTTCAGGTGATGGTACTCCATCAGCCAAACTCTTTGGGCTTAGAGTCTGCCGGCAAAGCTTTAATCATGAAAATTGGCACAGGGAGTCACAGAACATAATATTTGAAAACCCATCTCTCTGTTCCAATGTTGACTTACAGCATCTACTCTACAACCCTGATTCCAAAGAAACGGGACGCTGTGTAAAACAGAAATAAAAACAGAATGTGATTATTTGCTGATCTTTTTTTTTTTTTGACACCGACTCGATTTGCAACAGTACACAGACGACACATTCTGCATGGTTTTTTTTTTTTTAACGGCATCGGCTTCTCGGATTCATGTAAATATATGATTGTTTTGATTTTGACGCCTTCAAGATTTTCAAAGAAGTGTGGAAAGGGGGCAACAACACCTGTTTGGATCATTCAACAGGTGAACGGGTGGAGAGAGGTCCTCGAAGAGCTCAGTCATTCGGATCAAGGATGGGGTGAGGTTCAAGACTTTGTGGAACACATGACTGTATCAAGGAACACTTTGTAAAAACGTATGATTGCATTTTGTTTTCATTGACACGACATCCCAACTTCTTTGCAACGTCGTTCTATTACAAATAGGACTAGACACTGTAGCTTATAGATCTTTACTGTTTGAGTTTGTTATATGTATGTTAAGCCAAACACACTGGAGGATACGCAAAAAGCAACATTATGTAACTTTTTTCCACCTTACAGTAACAGCTTGAGAATCATCTGGTGGTACAGTTTCTTGTAATCGGGCGGATGGTGCCTCCGTCACAGAGGCTCTGTGAATGAGTACCTTGTGAATGTGGGCGCAAACAAGGAAAAGCACACATTTAAAAAAAGGTCCCATTTGAAAGAAGAGTTGATTTTTGGAGTCTCATTTTCCAAATCGTCACTGGTGCTATGGAGGTAGCGACCGACCTGACCTACCATCCCAGAGCGTCGCCATGTGATGAGTTCGGAATGAGTAAAAAGAAAAAAAAGAAAAAATAAACTTTTCTTGCTAATAGGACCTGTAAAGAATTTTTTTGCAATTCCAAATACAGTTTCAATCCACTTCACAATGACATTGTTGCCAGAAAAAAAAAAAAAAAAAAAAAAAAATACAAAAATGGGTTCAGCTACTGATGAACCTGTATGCACACCAATCAAGTTTCATCACGTCCAGAACCTTTTTGGTTTAATGTAGTACAAAAGATGCACATTTCAAAGTTGTTTTCCAGTTAACCAAAAGAACAAAAAGCAGAATCATTGTTTTAGTTTGCTGGTGTTGAAACAAACCTGTACAGATTTTTTTGTTGTTTTAAATTTGAGCTCTTTTTTTGCCAACACGGAGACAGTGTTCGGTGGAGATACAAAAAAAAAAAAAAGGGATTAAAACACTTTTCTTTTCCAACTTGGCTCGCCTGTGTCTCTGCGCTCACACTGATACCTTACCTCACCTGGTATGACTTACTGCAGTGTTTTTCAACCCCGTCCTGCCAAGTTTTAGATGTTTCTCTGCTCCAGCACACCTGATCCAAATGATCAGCTCGTCACCGAGCCCTGCTGACGATCCATCCATCTGAATCAGTTGTGTTGGAGCAGCGAGGAACAGGATTGAAGAACACTGATCTACTGTCTTGTACACTCTGTGACTGCAAATCTGACTTCTGTCCACTGACAATTTCCTCCTCTCGTGCACATTGAACCTGCCACTTTCTCTTTTTTCCTAATGTTTATAAGGGAAGTATTCCTGTTTTGTAGCCATATTTGATTAACTCAAAGTCCTAGAATCTGAGCAAATCTACAGCAACTTGTGATCCGCAATTATTCAAATTAACACCCCCCAAATGCTCAGTTTAAGCTCATTTTAACATAAGGAGCTCCACACGGGAGACTTTAGTGGCATGCAAGTTCAAGAGCAGCTCCAGCAGGTTTTAATGGATATTAGTAGGATTATATGCAGGATAGGAACTCTGAAACTAATAATTCTCTGTGTGAGAATTGCAGCAAAGCAGGTAGTTCAACGAGTGTGTCAAGAGAACATTTTAGCTCGAGAGTCTCTTGAAATCATTTGAGGGGAGATTTCTCTCTCAGCTGGTGTCTTGCAACAATAAGACGTCCTTGACGTCTTGCTCCCTCTGCAGCTCTACTGCCGTGAAACGAAAAGCTTTAGCTAAACAGCAAAATGCGCCCAATGAAAAGTCAAGTCATCAAATTCTTTGCATATTTTATTTTTCTTATCATGATTTTTTTTTTTTTCAACTCACACATGTCATATTTTACATCTTTGCAATAAAACATGGATACAATAGTTTTTAGGGTTTCATAGATCCAAAAATATTTAACCTTTTTTTGGATACGTAAGTTGAACCTGTCGATAGAGTATGTGCATGTGCGCATTTGATCAAGATGGCTTCACACATACAGTACGTCTCACATCTCACCCCCCCAAATCTCCTTGCTCCTCCCCCACCTCTATCAGCTACAGAATCATGATATTGCTTACAACTGTGAGGTTGTAAAACCTAATAATCACACATGAGCTCAACGCTTTTTAAATACAAACATCAATGCACAAATAATCCCGTCGGGAAAATGGACCTAAACAAAATGGCAGCCGACCAGAAAGAACCAAGCTAATAAATAATGATATGTGATTGGTGCAAAGTGCAAATACAAAACAAACTTTTACATTGATTTGATTCTCTTTTTTTAAATAATCAACAAATGTGGGTAAGTGAAGGTTTCCTTTGCGCTTCCAGTCTTATTCAGCTGATTAAGTCTCCACCAAGCCTGAACCAAGACTATATGTACATATTTGACAAAACAATCACCAAATATACAAAGGAAATCATGTCAGTCTTGTGGTTTGTCATCCTTGGTGGCACTGGTAAGACCTCTTTATCGTTACCATCTCCGGCAAAATCATCACCATCCTTGACACCGCCGTTATTACCATCAGTCTTGTCAACATTATAATAATTATTACACAATATTTTACATACAGCAAGTCATTAATAAATTAAAGGTGATAAGCGCAGTTCGTATAGTGAAAGAACATGTGTGGACTCTGACGGAGGCAGAGCCCTATTTACATAAATATCAGATTTAAACCCTGCTGCAGGTAAAAGGAAGAAAAAAAAAACATTACAAAAGAAAAGAAAAAACGGATAAAATCAAATAAAATCATAACCCCAGGCAAAATTTTTCAAGGGTGAATTTAAGATCGAGCCAATAGCACCGGTTTCTGAACAGTGGGTGGGGCTTTCTAATCAGCTGAGACACATTGAAGGAGTCTTAATTTATAGCCCATCCAAAAAATAATCTCCGAAATGAACTCCCCCTCAAACAAACAGTTGTGAACAAAACTGATAAAGAAGAAAAATCTAAGGGAAAACAAAAACTTAGGTTCTTTGTCTGTGAAGCATTAAGCGTACCAGGAGCGGCAACTGCAACCGGTCCTGTGAGTGGTACGGGTATGATCGACCTCTACAAGATCTGCTTGACTCGCTCTTTATCTCCATTCTGCAGTCTGTCTATTTTATTAGCAGGTTTTGGTGTGTATCTTCGGGGTAATATGTGTCTGTGGTTACACATACACGTGTGCACAGAGGAAGTTGTTTCCACCAGCGCTGACGCATCCTCAAAATCAAGTCAACTTCACAAGCCTAAGGTCCGGTGCTTGTTGTTCCTTCCCCTCGGTACCTGTGGTTTCCCCCCCGCGCGTCGCAGATACACAGCAGAATGCATCACCTCCTCTCCCTCTTGTTTCTTTCTTTTCTCTCCATCCTCCTCTTCCTCACGCTGGCCGCCTCAGTACCTGTTCTGGTGTTCATAGTGCCAGCGGTTGAAGTCTATGTTGAACGCCACGATGCTGCCGGATGCCATGCCGGTGATCAGAGTTCTGAGGGGGCAGAGAGTCACATCTGTAAATCAAGCTATTCACGTTTTTTATTCACTGCATATTTCCCTGGGATATTGCCTGACATTTGGAAAAAAAATTACCAACCCATTACTGATTGTGTATTCTCTGCTGTCCCTTTTGAGGTGACCCAGTTTCCTCAACAACATTAGTCCTTAAAGGAGCAGTTCATCCCAACGCCTAAATACATATTTGTCCTCTCTATGTAGTGCTGTTTACTCATCTTGATTGTTTTCGTGGGGGATGTAGTTATGTAGATATGGACGAGGCACTAGCTAATCTAGCTAGCTATGATTTTTTGGGCACTTTGAAGGCATAGAGAAGGTAAATGGAGCTTTGAGAAAACTCCTGCCAGGGTGAAGATATTAAGAAATGCCGTTTTCAGTGTTTATGTTCATACAGGAAATCTGTTTTTTTGTGGCTTGTCTCATTTGTTCGGCTTTGATTGGCCGATGTGGCCTTCATTAGAGGTTATATCACCAACTGTTGCTTTGGCGTGCACTTAACAGCCTTCCTCTTGAAACCACTGGTGTGGACAGGAATTTTATTGACGCCGGAGGAAAAATTTAAAATACCCATGTACGTGTGGACTAGGCCTCTACCTAGATCACTATTCTCTGATATGAACTCCCTCTATTAGTACATAGAGGAATCCCAAATTAAAGTAAGTTAATTTAAAAACATAATACTATATACATTATTACAGAATTTGGAATGAAAATCCTTAAAATAATGTTTTTCTCTTTTTCTCCTGCTATAAATCACATTCATATATGTATCACACAAATAAATCATCGATGATTAATTACCAGCTGATCTCAAAGTGTGATGGCCTGATAGTAAGCAGAGGTAAAAGGAAAGTCGCCAACAGCAGTGTTACTTAACCGTTCATAGCACCTTCTAACGTGAGCAGCAAACGGTGCAAAAATAACAGTAAGGAGATATGACTCGACGTCCGACATAACTTGGAGAGCTTAATATTTTCTGAAGGTTACATGGTGTATACATTTTGACAAACATTGATCTAGATGGACACATAATAATCAGAGTCTGTCTGTTTCACCTCTGGTCATGTGAGAGGTCCATGGCACGGATGCCTGCGTCACAGCCTGGGTAGATGTAAAGCTGTTTGAAGTCACACGCCTGCCACACTTCCACAACCCCGTTGTCACCTCCCGTCACCAAGTTCTGTCCGTCGCTACTCAACAGGATTGCCTGGAGGGAGAAAAAAAGAGGAGTAAGAGAGGTTAAAAGAGGCCATGCGCTCCTGAGCGGTGGACAACAGTACATTGGATTTCTTGAGAGTAAACAAGGACGGTATTCATGCATAAACATAAAACTAAAAAGAATGACAGTAAGTTTACGGCCTCACCCGTGTGGAGTCGTTGACCTCCATTTGTGCCAGCAGTTTTCCGTTTATGCTGAAGTTGCAAAAGCGGCCTCTCTCATAGTAGATGATGCAGTGGCCCTCGCTGGACACTGAGATGAGGCGGGGCCGCTGACACAGCTCCGGGCCCTCCAGGGCTCTGAGGAGGTCCCCGGTGATAGTGTGGACCAGGCACGGGCCCTCTGATGAGCGAGACCAAAGCAAGAGTTCAGGAAACAAAGTTTGTGGGAAAACACGGGAATGATTTTTACATTTAGTTTATTTACTGACATTAATCTATTTTGCAAATACTAAATCTACATGTAAAATCTCTTTTAGGCATAGAGAGACAAACCTTTAGCTCCACTGATGACCAAACCCAGCTCTGCACACACAGACACACACACCACCTCGTGGTCATGTCCTGTCAGTACTGCCCTTGGAGCAGGGTAGTCACCTGATAAAGAGAAAACAAAGTTAGTCTGGTAAGATACATTCCATTCCTGAGGGAGCTGTGGAGACAGGTAAACATCCTTTCACACATGCTGTTTCCACTCACTGTTGTTGGGGTTGTCCCCGATAATGTGGTGCCTTCCACTCCAGTACCACAGAAGAAGAGTGGCGTCTCTGGAGCCCGACACGATGTAGCAGTCCCCTCCGATGTAGGACTCTGACCTGGCCAGACACGTCACAACATCCCAGTGGCCAAACACTATCTGGGTCAGCTTTCCTGTGGCGATGAAGGAGGAAGATGGATATGTTACTTTTAGGATAAAAATAAATGGTGAAATTAGCAGTCAATACATCAATGTACTCTACGCCCAGGTGCATGTGTAGTTCCCTTGGTCCACATTTAAAGTAGGACAGAATCACAAATTGCAAGAAACCCTTGAAAGCTAAGACTCATAAATAATACAAAACATACCAGTTTCAGTGGAGTAAACACGGAAGCTCTTGTCCCAGAAGCCGCAGACCAGGATGTAGCGGTTGTCGGCGGTAACCACAAAACAGTGTGTGTTGATCTGGATGCTCTGGTCCACCAGGTCAGTGATCTGACGCTTGTTCACGCCTGAGTTGTTTGCTACACGGGAGCACAAGAGATATTAACGGGTTAATGGGGGCAAACAAGCTATCTGATGAACTCTAACCTTCATCGCTCAGCAGATTTTGCAATCTCAGCAATACATGTACATAAACCCTCGGTGTATCATGTGTTGACTTCAGACCCCACTGACTGACCTGGCTGCCCTCATTATCTCACACATTCATGCCCAGTTATTATCTTCAGGGAGGATTTGCGTGCACTGACCTATGAGAGGATCCATCTCGATCGGTAGATGATGAGCTTGTTCCAGGGAGTATCCTGGAGCTCCACGGAGGCCTGAAGGGGTCAAACATTACAGAGAGTCAGACACGCACAACATAAAACAGTATAATCACGCCTGTTCGACCGCTCTCTGATGAAAGCTCGATGCAGGCTTGATGTTTCAATCGACAGCAAAAGTCACACAAGCTGCTTCATGACCCTCCATAATAACGTCGCCACAATTAATTACAGCCAGCCTCATTACGGCTGGCCTGCCGTGCTAATGAGGGCAATGGTGGGGTTAATTGAGGCTTTAATTAACAAATATTTCTATGTCAACATCCAGGGTACGGACAAAATAAATGTCAACGCTGATATGAACCAAAAACAACAACACTTAAAAACCATGGGCTCAATAAATACCACTGGAATGAACTCAACACCTCACAGAGTTTATAAGCTTCTATAAGTTAGTCTTAACCTGCAGTTTGTGGGTATTACAATGCTCATGAAGCCAATCACCGCCAGATAAATCTCTCTATATTTGGCTTACATCAACCAGCAGACATTGGTCTGGCAGAGCTGTGGCGCCATGAGCACATCGGCAGGGTTTGTGTGATTACTGTCAACACCAGAAGGGGAGCACTGCAGGTTTTATTGCATAGCTGCTGAAAATATTTTCATTCCATCCAAAATCCTTTAAAAACCCTCAAGGGAACCCAAAATCAACGTGTACACAATGATTAAATATCCTGTTATAGAGGTATTTTTTTGCATGGATCTGAAAACAGGTGTGCCTTGAGATTTTGCACGCCATTTGGTGTCATTTGCTCGACTTATCAATTCAGCTCTGTTCTGAACAACTCACAGTACCACTAACACACACACACACACATACACTCACCAACTGTGTTGTGCCAGCGGTTGACGGCAAACAGTCGGCTACATGTGACAGTGACGGCCGCCGGTATGCTGAGGTGAGGGAGAGTGTTCGCTGCGACGTGGGTGACAGGGGAGTTGGAGGGGAACTTGAGGACCATGATGACGTCCTGCTGCATCTGATCCTTAAACATCAGAGGGCTCTGGGGAAGGAAACACTGGTGAGACAGACAGAGAGGGACAGAGAGAACGAGGGAGAGAAGGGCAGGGCGAGGAGGGAAGGTTGAGGGAGAGAGGAGGGGCAGGGTGGGGGGAATGGAGACGGAGGTAGAGGGAGAGACAGAACAGATGGGACAGGAGGAGGGAGGGGAAGAGGTATATTAGTGGGAGCACAGGGTCAGAGCAGGTACACACACTGAGGGTGGCTCTGGGCCGAGGAGAGGAGGTGGAGGCACTGGCTGGTCGGGGGTTCAGGATTGACAGGTTTGGGTTGAAATGGATGGCTCTGATGTGGAGACACTGAGGCCTCGAGCTGCTGGGGGTAGCAGGGAGGACAGAGAGGCTAAAACCAGGGAGGAACTTCCTTTGGAAGAACATCATTACATACACTTGTATGTAATATCTGAAAAACCAATACAGTTTTTTATATCAGTGGACTTCATGGACTAAATTAGTGTTTAAGGCTGAAATGCGTGAAAGGTCCCATATTATGCTCATTTCCAGACTGACACTTTTTTTGGGTGTCTACCAGAATATGTTTGCATGATTTAAAGGTCATACTGATAACATATTATGTAGACTCGTATTTTTTTAACGACAGCTTATAGAAAGGTGCAGAGTAGAAGTATCTATTTTCCTTAAAAACAATCCAACTAGTTACAGTGTGTGTAAGGTTCAAAATGATTGTTTTCTTCATCTCTGTGTAAGAATTCCAATGGTTTTCTAGAACGCTCCATTTAAGTGACTGTCCCTCCCATAAAAGCCCAGTCTGCTGTGATTGGTCAGTGCTCCCAGGCCTGAGCAAGCACCTAGACCTCCTTTTTCATCGAAAAAGACAGGAAATCTCACTACAACATGGGACCTTTAAAATGTGGAAATATGAATGCACACAATTCTAAGCACAAATGTGTCACATAATGTCTTAATGAATGTCTCTACAAATAACCGTTAACCTTAGGAAAAACACTTTTCCTGATCCCAGAGTGGATATTTCTTTAAAAACAACCTCTCAATAAACAGATAATACTGCTATGAAACTGAAGTGAAGTGAAGTGAGATTTGTCTTTTGAGTTGTTTCTCACCAGGTGCATGGCGGAGGAGCGAGGCGGGTGTGGTTCGATAAGCAGCTGGGAGGGGACCTGACCACACGCCTGAATCTGGGCCTCAATCACCTACGAAGACAAAGATGGGGTTAACACGGGAGAGTTAACATAAAAACAATTAATTTAAACAAAAGTAAAACAAAAATGGCTCAGATTAAAAAAACATCTTCTCAGCCATTAAGGGGTTATTATCTAGTGACGACTAAGCGCTCAGTGTTGAAATGTAAAGAACTCATGAGTGGGAAATTTCTTCACGTCAATAATCAATCTCTGACTCAAACCAGAGTGACGAGCTGTCATAGAAACCAACCTCACGCTGCACAGCATCTAGATTGTCAAGGGTGACTGCACCCTCATAGGACAAGAAGTCGAAGACGTTGAGCGCTCGGACGGCTTCAGGCCCTCGCTGCTTGTAGCCGAATATTAGATCGATCCACTGGTGCAGCTGGCACGACACAAACTCGCTCTCCAGTGCCTGGTCGAAGTCACAGGTGCAGAGAGAGGAAGAATAAAAGAGAGTCAAGGATATGTTAAGTGGTATTTTTTTAGTATTTCAGAAAAGACCATCCGTGTCTCTCACCATCCGGTTAATGCGGACAAAGTCTTCAGGTTTCTTGGCCCAGGCAGGGAGCTCCACGTCGCACACGGGGACACCATCGTCACGCACTCCGAGCTCGTACTCGTTACTGTTGACGAACATCTCAGGCAAGTAGTAGAACTCTGGGATCAGCTCCTGATGGACACAACAAACACATATTGCTTAACAAAACGATCACTTATTGCAAATTATAATTTGTTTAGTTAAATCTGCTAAATATGAAATCCTCCCATGGGTTTAGACAATGTGTGCCACTTTCAAATTAAACTAGATTGAATAGCAACATTATTTCAAACTCAAATATTTTTTACATATTGAGTTGAAAAAACACGTGTTTCATTCATGTGTCTCAGTAATGACTGATCTCAGGATTGTTACCTTGACATCCGCCGTGTCCCTCTGGCAGTTCCTCCATGAGCAGCCGATGCCAGAGAAACTTCTTTCTGGATGGTCAAACTTGTTCTCGTTAGCGTTAAGGAAGAATGTGGTGAAGGGCTCCTACAGGAACAAGAAGAGTGAATACATTTGAAAGGAAGCCTTCGGTGTCAGCTGTGTGTTTACTGGGCTGCTGAGGGTTACAAGTTTGTAAGTGTGTGGAGCAGGTACTCACTATCCTGAGCATCCACATCAGTGTTGAATGAGCGGTGGAGTAAAGGGTCGTGTAGTGGTGAGGAGGCGTGCCGTCGTCGTCCCACGTCTCGTAGCGCTCGGCGTAGAACGCTGCTCGCTTGGGATTGAGTGCGCCGATCGGCTGCAGAAGAACAGAGGGAAATATTGCGGCTTAAGTCATGGACACATGCAGGCGCTTTTCTTGAAAACAGTCTGTGCTTGAGCAATAAATCTCCCTAACAGATTTCCTTTTGTTCTAACTGGAGACCCGCCTTGGTAAAGTATGAGTAACACTGCTTGACCTGTATTTTACCATTCATAAAGTGCAGCAGGAGTCCTTAAACCCAGAAATCAGTTAGCATTTTTGCACTTCAGGTTTCCTGGTCTTGGAGTCAATGGCTTTTGCAAAAGTGTTTTTTGTTAGATGCCTGAAATAAGGTCTGCGGCTAACACAAGCTAAAGACATTTTAAAATACGGGTTAGTTATCAGTCAACACCCCATTTAGAAATCTTGAAGCAAAAGCATTTGCTAACAAGTGGCTAAACGAGACTAAAGACTTTGTCAGCATACCTTAAACTTCATCACATCCAACATGGAGATCTCACGAGTTTAACATATTCTACTGACTAAAACTTTCCAAATTGTAGACTTATTTATAAGTCAGAGTGTATACGTATATAATTTGGTTGGAGCTTGGTGTTGGTGAAGTCATGTGACCCAGGACGTAGTTTGTTTACGTCTTAACGTTAGCCTTTTACTTCTGGCGACTGCTTTTAGACCCCTAAATAAATAAATAATAAAAGCAGTGTTCATCTAGATTATTTTACTGAACAAAATCTGTCATTATCATTCATTTTTTTGGCCAGCTAGGGCCAGAGCACGAACGTGAAGGGAGCTGAGGGTGAACATTCAAATACGCTTTGTGCAGAGTTTGTGGGCTGATTTGGTCTCAGTAGCGGATTAAACTACATCTTCATGTTTTTAAATACTGCAGCCAAGGGATATAGGTTGCACCTGTACTTAAGATAATAAACAAATAATATGAGTCTGAAGCAATATGGCAAAATTATTGCGCTCACAACTGCAGATGAACTCTTTCTGTTTTTGTACCTTTCACAATAAAAGCAGTAGTGGTCATACATATAAACATTTATGTATAAATATATTTTTATTAATTTATCCACATTATTTCTGCTCAATAGAGGAATTATAAGTAGAAGTAGAAGTAGAAGTAGAAGTGAAGGATGAAGACGACATTGTTTAATAATCCCCTTCAGGGAATTCAGTACTATACTGATGTGCTTCAAACACGTCTTCGCCTCATAGCCATTAAGAGGGCTATCTTAGATAATTTTCTATTCCTCATTGATCTTCTGTAGTCTTTTGTCTTCGTCAGCCACCTTAGCATGGTGCACCAAGCTGGTCCAAGCGATGCTAACTTTTGGGCTGGTCATGCAAAAACACGTCATCTCTACTACATTTTATTTTTGGGTTTATAGCGCCTTCTCAGTAGGAGGCATGCAGCTGATTGGAAAATCTTCACGAATTATTGTGTTTCTGACCTTGGAGAGGTCTCTGAAGTTTCCAGGTAGAGTGAGATCCAGCTCTTCTGAGTCGTAGTTGGTTAAGACCCAGGGGAAGATGGGGTACTGGTTCAAATCATTATAGGTCCTCCCTGCAGGGATAAAAGATGGACCAAATTGGAGAAAGTCACAAAGGATTTACAGATACAACATTATTAGTTTTATAAAGACGGTCCCAACTGTGTTTCGGTGTCAGCCTACATTATGACACAGCATATTTACTGGCATTACATTGAATTACTACATTGCTTTTAAGTTTTACACAATCGGATTAAAACATGCCATAACATTCTTCTATAAAAGAGTGATTAACTAATTGTCAGGCTTCAAAACCACTATGCCTAATGAATCAGGCTCACGCTCAGACATTTAATCAATGAGACTGAGTTCCCGACGCAAACAAAGATTGAGTGTTGACTGTGATTACAATTAGACTAACTGAGGTTGTATGATAGTGTGAGGAAAGACGCTCCAGCAGAGAGAGACAGAAAAGAGCCAGCTGCTGCTTTTACTTCAGAGTTAAAAAGACATTTTCACCGGCTACCATACAACTTATTCTGCAGTTTTATTGCTTACATATATATGACTTTGTCTTATATCGATATATTATAGTATATCTTTAAATAAATTGACATTTTCACGCACATAGGACTTACAAACACACTCAAATAGAATTCATATTACTTTGTTCTTCGTCCTTTGTCAATGTGCTGCATTATTCATGTATTTTTGAATATATATATATATATTTACAGGTCAATCCGGTGACTGTTATTATGCAAACTGAAGCTGAGTTGGCGCTGTAGCTGACAAAGCTGCATCCTTGCAAATCTTTCAGGTTCTTTATTGGGTCTCTTCAGTAAAGTCTTTTTATACATTGGCTTCTTTATTCATGCACATGGTGAGAAATAAATAAAAAGCGGCGAGTCTGCATTTTCTGGATTCTGTGATGGGTATTTCTTAACAACGCAGCATGATAGGAACTGTGAGGACAACAAAATAAGGTTGAATTCGTAAAATCTTCACAGCAATTAAGCTAGAAGATGTCAATGTCACACCGTAGGAAGAGAGAAAATACAAGAAACATTAAGTGTTTTTAAACTAATTCAATTGTTTTGTTTAAGAACAAACTACATCAGACATAACTGTGTGTCTGAACACTAATTGATCACAGTTCATTTGGAAGCTGAGAGCCACAAAAACAGACTCAGGAAATGTGATCGAAAGTGGACTTTACCTGCAATAGTGTTGAGGAACATGAGGTACTCAAAGTTGGAGATCTCTCTCCTCTGCCAGCGCTGAGTCATGTTGGACGACTTGAAGAGCTGACGAGGAGTTGCCAAGGAAATCCGCCTGAAATACACAAAGAAACACACACACACATTCAAGTATATTCTCTTGCCACCAATCCTTTTCAAACCCACAAGTGTGTTGGACCAGCTGACTAAACTCTGCACCTACCTGGCCTGTGGCAGGCCGTAACTCGTTCCAACACCCACCCGTGGAAGGCTGTAGACCACCCTTTTGACCGTGGCCTGGTCAGGGAAGTTAAACATCACAGACGCTGCAGAGAGCAAAAGACAGATACAATCAGCATATTTACCACAAGTCAATCACTCACAATGACAACAAATGTTGAGCTGGTAGCAAAATGTGGACACTGTATAGCGTGAAAAATGTTTTCATTCATATCTATTTACGTACTCAAAACAAATTTTGGCACTACATTTTGTTGGTGCCCATCCAGTATTGCCAAGATTAAAAACATTCACTGGAAAAGAAATCAAATGTAATAAGTTACGTTACTTATCAAATATTCAACAGGATAACTACCAGTCTTTAACCTATATCATTTCAAAAGTTACTCTCTCAACAGTTTTCAATAATAATCTGCAGACGTACTTCTGTTAGCCATGAAGACCTCAAGTCCAGTATTCTGCAGCAGGTAGCGTCTGGAAAAGACAGCTCGGATCTCACTGAACATCCATTTGCCGTGCAGACCCTCTGAGTAGGCCAGGACCTGTTGAGAATAACATTTTACATAAGACAGACTCTTTACAAATTAATCAAAAACAGAAAATCAGAAGAAGTAAGAAAAACCTATCCAGCGAATGTGGTGGAAATCTTAAAGTGAACAATAAGGAACAAGGACAGCTGGTGTTTACCTTAGCATCAGTGTTCTTGAATGTGGGATCCTCCTCATCCACCTCGAAGTAGATCTCTGTAGTGGTTATGGACAGAGTGCCTCGAGCCACCACCACTGGAGCTACCAGCTGAGCTGGAGTGCTCAGAACCACTGGGCCTGAAGGTGGAGGGAGGGGTGTTACTTCTTCAGGTATTTTTATAGCACTGACTGAGGCTCGGAATACACAACAGCTACAAGCGGTCATCACACACAACAGATAAATTAAATGGCACACATTCTATAATGGAGTCATTTTATGTTAGTTCAGATTGATTGTTCATTTTTTCTTCTTCTACTTTGCCTCCTTTATGAAACATCATCAGGTGTGTGTTTACATCAGCATCATCAGTTTTTTAGTAGATTATGACATCATCTTCTTGAGTTAAATAAATCAGCTGGTTAGTGTTGCTGCCAAACTTCCAACTTGCCTTTGGAGGTAAAAAGTCTTGGACGGAAACGTACTAAAAACAAGAGGCATAAACAGTTTACTGTTCAGATGTACTGTAACATTGTGTGTGTGTGTATTTATGTGTGTGAGTCTTACCTGCAAGGTTATCAATCTCTTTTTCCTGCAGCAGGCTCACAGCGTCATCGTCTCCCTCCAGCATTAACTCCGCCTCTGGGTTCTGGGTGACCACCGATTGGCTACGGAAAGTCTTCTTCGACTTCACCCCGTCCTCCTCCTCCTCTGTGCCTGTTCATTTTGAAGTGAGCGTGTGAGGGTTGTTTGTATGTCAAAAAAAGCAACAAGCAGATTCTGACCCCAGTATACAATGTCAAGATTAGTACACATCACTGACCGTATTCCTCCAGGGCTTTGAGCGACACATCAGCGTGAGTGGATCCGAAGGCGTTTCGCACAAATCTCCGTCTCCTCCTCAGGTCGTCCTCCCAGTAGTCCAGACGCCAGAAGTCGTGTAGTTGGCTGGAGGAGAGATGTCATTGACTATGTTTACATGCATTAAATATTAGGTTTTATGCAGTTAATTCAGAAAAGACAACATACAAACTTATCTGTTTACATGGTTAAAGAAAATGAATATTTTACTAGAATAACAGATATATTGATATCAGAATCTGTAGTCCCCAATATCGGTATTGGCATCGCCCCCCAAAAGATCAAATATCAGTTGGGCTCTAGTTTACATGCAGCTGCCTATATTCAGATTAACAACCACAGTTTCCCTCTTCTCACAGTGTGTTCTTGAAAAGGTTAGAGAAAAAGAAATGTGGGCTCTTCTTTGGTGCATGTGATGGACTCTGAGGTGAGACTGCAAATTTGTGGGGGTCTGTTTCGTTAACAAAACAAAGACAAATTGATATTGATATCAATTGATATGATGGCGAATATTGTGATATTTGGCCATACTGTAAATTAGTGTGTGTGTAAGTAAACATAGTCATTTTAGTCATGTGCAGTTTGGGATTTTTCCTTCAGGAGCCATAAAGTTAAAGGTGAATTAAAGGTGAAATTATGGATGACATTTACTCTAAGAAGTTCTAAAACTACTTTCCTAAGTCAGAAGGTTCCTCTTTATTGGGATGAAAGGTAGCTTTGATCAAAGGAGTGAGTTTAACAACCCTTTCCAATTCTGCAAACACCAACAAACAGGCGTTAAGCTGACAGAAAACACTTTCAAATGATCTTTGTACCCTTTTCAGCCGAGAGGTTCTCTGAAGAAAACAGATGAAACAGTCTGGCTTAGCCAGGCTACCGTGATTGACAATAAGAATTATGCTAATGTGAACAAATGTTAAAAATATCACCGGGGGGGCTGAGGACTTCAGAGGCAATTGAACTTTAATTAGTTTTCCATCTGAGTGCAAGAGGTTTTCTATTAACAGCGTGCACGTCGCAGTATTCAATTTAATTCATCAGCAATGACACGGGGAAAACGGGCTTCAGATGTTACATGTCACATGTCCTCAGATTGAATCACATGTCTGCACAGTAGCTGCCAGCCTGGAGGCAGATCTGGATAACAAGCAATCATTGATTTAATGGCTGGATGTCAGCAGGCTAAATAAGGAGATGTTGTCAGGATTCGTGTGTGTGTGTGTGTGTGTGTGTGTGTGTGTGTGTGTGATGGAGCTGACTGTTTTCATTTTGAGCAAGACTTCTGATTTTTTTAATGAATCCTTCCTTTCACACCCAACACAATTTTATCACAATTTGTCTTAAAAAAAAATTCAATTTCAGTAATCTATACTCATCCATAAAGAGTTTTCTCATGTCATGCAAGAAGTGTGTCACAGTGTCTCCTATCGAATGACGTCCTGTGTAATCTAATCGGAGCTCCTTGGCAATGTGCCGCTCACCTCTGTGACATCGTGCCCCACGCTCCATGCTTATTGGTCAGAATGTTAAGTATCTTCTGTTTCAGCTGGTTAGCGGTCACATGATCTCTGTGCTTAGCAGCGCTGATGAGGTGATCGCACATTTTCTCCTCCTCTCTCCGGTCGGCAGCGTACTGGGCACAGTTAGACTGGGGGAGAGTGGGAGGTAAAAGGGAAAAACAGGGAATAGAAATGGAAAACGAAGAGGCAATGAGAAGGTGGAGATGAGGAAACAGCAGCTGTATTGTATGCTTATTGAGTTCTTGATATTGAAGATAAATAGGTTCTCTGTCCTGATTGGATAAAGTGGGCAGACACATCAGCAAGTTTATTGTAAATAAATGTGGAGTTAATTTGAATTAATTTATACTATGCTGTTGTAGCTTGTGGAGTATCATTTTATCTTATATTCATTATCTGTAATAATAAATAAATCTAATAATTACATTTTGTATTTTCATTCTGAACCTGCACAGGTTATATAAGTTATAGAATAAATATTTTGTAGTGAAAGGTACATTTTTCATTTGAAATGTAATAGATTTAGTAAAGTAGAGTAGAGACTTTATAAAGTGTAAAGAAAGCAGATAATAAAAATACAAAAAATTCCAATTTGTACATAAACACAATATATACAAATATACTGAAATAAGTTAATATAATAACCTGTGCTGGCATGTATTTTGGTTGACATCGAAGGAAATTTCAATACAGAAATGCAAAAAGATTTAGAAAATGTGTCCTTGTTACACAGTTTGTCCACCAGAAGATGCTGACAAGTTCATTTTTCAACCTGAAAACATCTCACAGTTAAGATCTTAAAAAATATATACTTTTGCAGATCCTTGTCTAAGAAATGATAATCCAGCACTTCACTTTTGTTTCTTTCTGTTCTAACTTTGTCCAAGTGGGTGGTGGTAATTTTGCTCTGACGCTGGTTGCCACTCGTAATAACACGTAGTAACTAGCTACATGAGAGTATAAAATCTGTTGAAAATCCTTTACAAATAAATCAGGCATTTGTTGACAGCACAGAACATTACATTAAGCCACTTCACATCTATTTACCTGCAGGATTTGACAGTGTAACATGTCACGACATACATCAGCGATTCACTGTGTTTACCTCAAACTCGGCGTGTTTGTGCACATCCTCCGCTCTCTGTCTGTTCAGGATGAACTCTGCTTCGTTGGCAACGCGAACAATATGATCCTTCATGGCGTGGCACAGAAGTCTGGTGGAGGAGGAGAAACATGGACATGGAGGAGAGTGACAAACATTACAGACATTAGCCTGCATCCATGATTTGCTATTGTATGTAAGGTAAACTTCCCATTTAAACATGCAGAATTGCATGTCATCCTCTTCTATTCTGTATTGTACTATAAGTTCAACAAACAGTTTGGAGTGAAATAAACCAACATGATAACAGGCAGAGATAACCGACCAGCCCAAATGAACTGTAACTTAATTGCGCTTTAACGATCCGACCTCCAACTGAACACACATGGCAATGTGCACTTATCCTGGCAAGGTTCTCATTAGGGCTCTATCACAGCCATTAGTAGTGAAGTACTGATAACAATGTCTGTTAATGTGAGAATCACAGAGGGTAATAATCAGTCCTTGTGATGGATTACCTTCCCTCGTTGATGAGCTCAATGAAGGCCAGTCCTGCGTTCTTCTGAATGGAGTTTTGCCACTCCTGAGTGTAGAGGAGACATCACAATTAATGTGGTTGGGACTGTGTGATGGATTATACCTATCACTGTACAAGTCATTTTATATTGGTGTAGTTTAACACTTTCATGGACACAAGATGTCCACCACTACTACTACTGCTATATTTGGAGGCCATTGTTTCCCAGTCACCAGGTGGCACATCCCAAAACTCATGTCTACAACTCCAGTGGACTATTTTCTTATTATATTTATCTCATTTGGTATAGGGCATCATAGATTCAAAATGGTGGAGGGAAGAGGAGATGAGCCATGTGCCTCTGGGATACATAACGTCCACTAGAGAGGACACAAAAATTATAAATCAGACAAATAACATTAAATCTGGTTTAAAGTATTTCTAACAATAATTTTCCCTCTTATTTTAGTTAAAACATATAGATTTTTCCTGTCTAGTTGGATTTAACAGTTATTCATCAATCAGTTTTTATAATTTCTTTCAAAACAACATGTATTGAAAGTAAAATTAGCATGATTTTTTACTTGTTTCAGAGTAAAAACAAATGATGAATGCGATGTATTAATTAATGCATTTGTCTGAAAATGATTTTAATAGATAAATAAATAAAACAAATAAATATATAAATAAAATAGCCTGTTTTGGGCAAACCTTATGGATGAAATACCCCCCAAAAATCAATGTATGCTCTCACATAAATACTGTAAATTCAATATTCACATAAAATAGTGCTGCTAATCACTTTGCAACATTGTTCACAATATGCTAATGTACACTGTGTGTGGTTACCAGAGATGAGTCATGAAATCCCTCACAAATCTCTGTGGTTTTCAAGTAGATTCTTTCTGTTTTTCATTCTTCATTGGCTCTACATTAGCTCTCAAAAGGTGGTTGATACTCTGCCCTCAATATGACTGATAAATGAGATCCGAAGCATAACTTGATGTATGAATCAACAAACAACTGTAGCCCAGTATATGTTTTTGCATTGGTCAGCCCTGGTTGAAATTATGAGGAGAATGTTTATTTCAAAAGGAAAAAAGACGGAAAATCTTTTTAAGTTTTGAGGTTTTTATTATTAATCACCACTGTGAAGGTACGCTACCGCGAAACTGCTCAAAAAAGGATGGAGAAACATCTAAAGAGCTTTCTAATGAGGAATGCATCCTTTTAAGAGGATGTGAGGGGTTTATGTGTTTGTGCATATGAGAGTGGAGACTTCTGAGCAGCATGAGAGTGTTGCTGAAAGCCTCAAAACTATCAGCGCTCCATTAGCTCTTAAGGCTGTTAAGGACACTTGGGAGCATCTCCTGTTACACCCCCCCCCATCCGGAAGGATCGATATCTGGGCTAGGGTTCTCTCTCCCGGGCCTCTAATGGCAGACAAGGCCGGAGCCACGGGTAATACTATACATGCTGACGAGCAGCCAGCCAGAGGGGAAGGCGAGGGAGTGGTGGGAGGAAAAAGGGCAGTGTGGAGAGCCGTGGAAGATGAAAGCAGTTGCCCACTGGATCACTCCAGTTAAAATGGACCAGGAGAGCAAAGATGGAGCAGAAGAAAAGGAGAGAAAATGCAGGGAGCAGGGTGGTAGAGTTGAAGATAAAGAAGAGCAAGAGGGAAGAGCTGAGGGGTTCGTTCAAGGACAAGAACTCCTACAGAATCCAATAAAAAGAGGGAATTTATGGGAGAGGAACTTCATAACATGAACGACAAAGAACATTTATCAACTACATCATCCGGAGTGGTAAGTGCCTGAAATGTTGTCAATCTGTCTTTTTAGTGTTAGAATAGAGATACTGGATTTGAATCTAAGTTTGAGAAAACAGGAAACAGTCTAAATGAATTAAGCTGTGATGCCTTCAAGATTTAAGTTTTTAAAAGTTAAATCCAGGACGAGAAGAGTTTAAGAGCCTCTTATGAATGTAAAGAATGATCTTTGTGTCCTTGATGTTGATTGTGTGATGATGCATGTAAATTGAGATTGTATTACATCTGCAATGCGCTCATGACATAGTCAACCCTGCCTCAGAGGGCAGATCAATGACTGAACAGCTTCCTGTCTACAAGCGATCTTTACAGCAGTTATGAAGGAATAAAAACACTTTCAGAACAAGTTAGAAACAGAGGTGTGAAGTAATAAAGTAGAAATGCTTTGTTACTGTACATGTAGATTTTTCACGTATCTGTACTTTACTTGAATTTTCAGTTTTCTGGCAACTTTTTACTTTTACTACGTTTTACCTTTTTTTCTCCTTACATTATCAAAACAGGCTAATTACTTTAGTTTATATGCATTGAAGGGGAATTACGGCACCTTCCCAACATTGCAAGACTGATCTCAACCTATCAGTACATATCATGCACAGCAGACGTAGCAAGGGGGAGTGAAACTGTGTTAGTGTCCCGTATCTGCAGAGAGCATGCAGCCCTCTGTCTGGATTTTCCTATTCACTCAATTTTTGTGGTGCTTGGGATGCTTTATCAAATCAAAATGTCGGTATTCCACGTCCTGGGAATGACACTCAACAATCAACTATCTTCTGGTGCATTAACTGACTGCTGGGTCAAATCCTACTGATTCCTCCTTTGAGTTAAATAGTCTTTGAATTATATAAATATGACATGAGGTTCAGTAAGCTTTGCAGAAATGGCCGGTAGAAAGAAGTTGAATCAGTACTTTTTTTTTACCAAAGTATCTGTACTTCTGCTCGAGGAAAAAATGCGTGTACCTTTGCCACCTCTGGTTAGAAAAGAGGTGACAATGTGGATCGTATGTGTGAGGACAGAGATGAGAGGTGAGGAGTTACCAACCTGAGAACAGAGCAGCATCACAAGCTCCACAACTGAAGTGCTTGACTTCATACACACCAGACCTGCAGCACAGAGACACACAGCACAGTCAGGAGCCTCTCTTTCATTTTCTCTGACGCAAACACACACATAAACACACACGCGCGCACACACACACCGCAGCAAGACACCAAAATATCATCAAACAAGACACTGTAGTGTCAGTGCTTTCTGCTATTGTATACAGTCACTGTAGTCAGGTTTATAAAAAGCATGCCACAGAGAAGACAAGAACAAACAGCAGAGAGAAAAAGATGAGTAAGGAGAGGAGGAGGGAGAGGAGAAAGGAGGGAGGGAGGGAGGGAGAAAGCAGCAGGAAGTGAAGAGAGGGAGAAATCAACATTGAGACAGTGGATCACAAAAACAGGACGCCAGGAAGCAGGTGGGCAGAGAGAATAGTGCATCACATTTAGTAGCATCTAGAATAGGAGCACAGTTAACGCTCAAACTGAAAGTAATCTGATTAAAAAACATTATCTAGCTAGCTGTTGGAAATGGTGCAAAATACTGACTTCATACCTGTTTGACGAATGAGTGAAGCAGCCAGCTCAAAGACACTCACTCACCCTCAGCACACACTCACTCACTCATTCACCCAGTCTTTTCCTCTCAGTCCTCCTTGCAAACAAACATCGCGGTGAGGGACAGTGAATGGGTAGACTCCACAGAGAGACGCCAGTTAGAGAAAAAGGAGCCGTGTACAGCACCTGTACCTTCAATGAGCAGCTCCTGCCCATGGCTACCCAGCAGCGTCCTGGACAGGAAAGGGGCAAAGTCCACAAAGATCTCCCTCAGCAGGGGGGCCACCTTCTCCAGAGCGCGCTCCAGCTTGGTGGTGATGCTGAGGGCGGGAAACAAGTGAGAGAAAAGATGAAGGCGAAGAGTGGGAGCGAAGATAAAATAAGCAACATAAAGATGAGGGTAGAAGAGCATGTAGGGTAAAACCCTCAGGGAGAAGGAAGTGAGGAAAACATGTGCAGAATGAGGAGCAACAGGTGAGGAAAAGGGAGGCACAGGGCGAGTGGTGCAGGGGAGGAGAAGGCAAGGCAAGCTGAGAGACGGTAAAGAGAAAGAAATAGTAAAATGGACACAGAAGACACAAAAAACTTACAGAATCAAAGAGGATGTAGTGATGGTTTGGTATGGGAGCACTATGCCTGGGTTAGTGATGCTAAGGAAAGGTTTTTTAGACTAATCGTTGAGCTAATCATCTGAGCGTTGTGGGATGAGTGAAGCTGGAAGTGCATTACAAGCTAAACCCGCCATGAAACTGCCCTTATTTCAAACGGCACTGGAGAAAATTTTACATGTTGTATCTTGACTTCACTTTTATATCTTATTATAACTGGGTGTGATCATGTGCAGAGTAAGATTTTTCTAGAAAGTAAGGCAGGAAGATAACAGCAAAGCAGACTAAACTACTGTATGGAGCCATGATGGCAGTGAATTGCATGTTCTTGGCCTTATAAGCATGTCATTTTGACACAGAGCTGGGTAACAAGTAACTTTAATTTAGTTTTAACTCGATTAGAGTGCAAGATGAGAGACATTTGCAAGGTTTAAACAAACATTTGAGTTGACTTAAAGGGTAACTCCACCAATTTTACACATTAAAGTGTGTTTACAGGTCTTCGGGAGTACTACTTAATATGTAAAGAGGAAGCTGCATGTAATATCATAAACTGCCACTCAGAGACTAAGTAGTATTGTGGGTAATGTAGGTACCAGGTTTTGAAAAAGGGAAAGGAACGTCTGGTATATCATATGTCTGGTTCTGGTGTATTGATTTTAATTGTTGTTTTTGAACTGTCCATAATGAATCAAACTGTTTTCAAAACCTGGTGCCAACATAACTTATTAGCTTGAGCCACAAAAGGCCACTTTTTTCATGTATGCAGTACTACTTCTTAAGACATGTAAACACACATTAATGTGTAAAATTGGTGGAGTTACCCTTTAAGCAAACTTGTTGCTACAGGTTATTTGCAAACACAGTTGGACTCAGGTCTGATCTTGAGGTTTTGGGTTAGTGTGAGAAGACGGCCATGCTGGAAGTGATTGTAAATACAAAGTTATGAGCTGCTGGCCTGAAACAAAAAAAAACAAACACGTCTCTCCTTCCTCCCATGGCATTCTGGGAACATTAAGTAGTGGCTGGGCGTAGCAAGAGGGTGTGTGGGTGGAGGTGGGGCAGAGGAGGAGGAGGAGGAGGAGGAGGAGGAGGAGAGGAAGGAGGAGGAGGAGTGGGGGGGTGGGGGGTGCATGGGGACAGGACGAGTATCTCCTTGCCTAAAACACTGTCCTGCATCTCGGGGAGCTGCCTGGAAGCCTGCCAGAGAGCTAAAAGACTTGAGCTCAGGGGGCGTCTGACCGCTGCGCAGCGCACACTGCGCCACCTCACAATAGGCACTGCAATACAAACCACACACACACATACGAACACACAGACACGCACACTGATTAAGGAGCACACGCAAGCACGCCTCCACTCCCTTACATTTAGAAGCACACAACTGCATAGATCATAACATACGGCCTAACATGTCTAAAGAGAGAGTGCATGGAAAGAAAGGTTACAGTACAAACTTAAATATTAGGCCTTACAGTAATGCTTTTTCCTAATTATTAACAGTGTAATCTTATATTTTACTAGTGACTGTCAGATGCCTACACAAAGTATGGTAACACAACTAAAACACATTATTTAGGTTTATGACAGTTTTATTTACATGTTTTCAAAATACGTACTCTGGAATCCTGTTGATATTGTAATAATCTACATTATACCGTAAGGGTGACATTAAAACACAGTTGCCATGTCAGGGATGAAGAGCAACATCGTGTAGAGTGGGTGAGATGTGTGGGAGGTACGCGTGCGTTTGTGCAAGTCAGATAAGGGGGGTAAGGTAGTTTAACTAGCTCACTAGCTTGACATTTATCAGTTAACATCCGTTTTACAGAGCAATATCGGCAACAGTATCCTTCTCAGTGTTGTGATTAAACACGCTAAAAGAGAACGCTCATGCAACGTGCACATTTTCTATGAACAGTGAAAACGAATGTATCCCTTTTCAACTAATGAACACCGTGTTTTTTTTTTTTACAGCAGCCAGCATACTAACATGGCTTTTGGCAATTCAGATGTTGCTACCAGTACTGCCGAAGCCATTTTATATGATTATTGGTATTTGAAGGATCAAACAAGATCTGAGTAGCTCAGAGAAGTTATTTTAAAACGAAGAGAAAGAAATTAACGCAAACTAGTTAATTTTTTGGGAGTGTGGACTTAATTTAAATTTCAGGATTGTGAACTATGAACGTGAACTAGTTCACTTAAATCTTTGTGAACTGAAATTCAAACCGGCTTTTGAGAAGTGTGAACTTGCACAACACTGATCCTTTTTGATGGCTGAACATGGAACTGGCTGTTTTGTGACTTTTCAAGTCATTTGTCACCAAGTGACAAATCAGTCATATCAGTGTGAAGTGTGGTTGGTCACTCTAACATGTCAGAACACTGTTTTGCATTTATATTGCTCCTGACATTAAAAAGGATTGTAATGACTAATGTCAGGATTGTCACCTAGGCCTCAAAAGTATGTAGGTGCAACCCAGATGTTTCCAATTCCTGAGAAAACGTATCTAACCCTACTGTTTATTATCAGTATCATGACTATGGGGGAACTTCTAGTGAGAATTCATTGGTAACGATGAGGACCTACACGAGAAGTGAAAGAGGGACAGGAATGAAGTGGAAAAAACAACCGGCACCCAAGAAAAACAGACAAATCAACGTGAAAACAAAAGCCAAAAGGAGGGAGACAAAAAAAGAAAGAGCGGGAGAAGAGTGAATGGTCGAGGCGACAAAAAGCTTTGTGATGTTGAGAGCTCTGACCTCATGTTCTCCATCGTGTCTTCCGGCATGGGTGCCACTGTCTGCACCGCCGGCAGGTTCTTACTAGTTGCGCCGTTGACAAACGACGAAGAAGAGGACGAGGACGAAGAGGCAGAGTCTGTGGCACCTAGGCGGCAGGACAGAGTGATGAAAAATCAGACATGCATTACAGAAACATGAATCAAGCGTGACCTAGACCAGCTTGCGGGATAACAATAAAGGAAATGTATTAATGTCCCAATCTGCTGCAGCCAAATTCAATTTGGATAGTATTTCACTGGACATGCTGCTGCTTGTCCGCTGGTAATGGCCCCGTTTGTGAAAATAGCTTTGCAATCAATATACAGAATCCATTCCGGGGAACAAATTCCTTCCTTGTCCATTATGCATGTATGATACAGTGCAATTTGTGTGAGCCTTGAATACAAATCCACTCTGCTACAATAGATCTATAGAAACAGCACTGATTTGTCAGCTGATGTGTATTTGATTCTTTTCTTGTTATCCTTGGAGTGTTTTCTTATTTAAATAGCGCTCCTGGGTCAAAACATTACAAATACGTGCTTATTTCTTCATCTGCATCAAATGTGAAAGGTGCACGGTCCAACCCAGGCGAGCTCACAAAATCAACTTTCCTGATACCCTCGCTGTGTTTTCCGTAACTGCATTGATCCGGTTCCTGCCCTTGAACCAGGCTAAAAGTAATCATGAAAGGATCTGCTGGTGCTATTGGTTCAGTTTGTTTCTATTCTAGTTTGTTCTGGCTGTCAAAGGACAGCAGAGGAGAGCATCAAAGAGTTTCTGTAAAAAGAGAAGAAATCCGGCCCCGCTTCATCGAGCAGCTTTTGAATCGCTGGAGGCCTTTCAACACCTTCGTCATACTGCAGGTGTCTGTCTGCTGCCTCTCCTTAAACACACACTGAATAGATGCAGAGCTAAAATGTACGAGGGTAAAAATATCCAAAAGAATCGGTTTGGGAATGAAATTATTAGCGTGAAGTGTGAAGAAGGTTTTAAAAGTGTACTATCTCTCACCTGTGGTGTTGATCATGCTCTTGGGTGTTGCTGTCGCAGCAGCAAAGATGTTAGGGGTGCTGCCGGCAGTGGCTGCTCCACTCGTGGTGGGTGTGCCCACCGTGTTGACTGATAGGCTGCCAGGCGGCGGCTTTTTCACAGGAACCACAACGCTCCTGTAAGAGACGGGACACAAAGGCATCAGACGAACCTGTATACACACATGATTCTTTATCGAATGCTCCTCGTGATATCTTGGCTCCGTGTGTTGGTCAGTGCAAGAACATCTGAGAGGATGAAGTATAGCGTGTTGACTAAACAATACAGAGAGCAGCTTCAAGTGTTTCACAGCTGTTAAACCTTTCAGTGCCAGTTGGGCCAATTCTGTGGGTCAGTTTATAGCTCGTGTTAACGGTTTAGACTGGATATCATTACTCTTAGTTATACATAAAATGAATAAAAAATCAAAACAAAGTTATGAATATGAAGCACAATAAAGTTTATTTAGTTCCCTAAAATGCCAACATGCAAAGATCTAAGTTAAATCAAGGGATGGTGAGCGTTCAGATCTCAAAAGCATAGTGACTGTTTAGAAAAACTAACAAATCTTCATTAGAAACACTCTTTGTGCTATGTATTAGCCATTCATTTCTATGGGCTGATGGATCAGATTTATCAAGCCAGTCTGCACGGGTCAGACAGACTGATACATCAGGTAGACATCTTGGGGATTGATATAGAGCCATCCATGATTCATTATGCATATTGTCTTCAATCAATAACTCAGCTCTCAAGGACTGCTACAGGGCAGGATCAAGGAGACTAAGTGATGCACGGGAGAAAGAAGCAGGTCATCACTCAGCGGAGAGTCTACATGTTAAGTCTGGAGGGGAGAGGCTCGGCTCAGACTGTGTTTACGTCCTGGCACATCCAATAAGTTTCTAATTTAGCAATCATTTATTTCCCTATCAGACTTTTGACAAAAACGGGAGAAAATGTAATTAACTGCGACTCAGTAATGTTTTATAATCATGGTATCAGTGGCACTAAAAACAAATGACGCTTTTGGTTTTTATATTGACTTCTCAATCACTTGGTGCACAGTAAATATAAGAAACTGCTAACAAGCCATAGTGCTGAATTCCAATTTTTATGTTTCTCTTATCTGCATGATTGGAGTTTAATAACCTAAAAAAACAAAGTACAAAAACACATTGTGACTGCTGCCAAGAGAAGCACATTATGTGTGCTTGTAAATCCTGTAAATGCTACCATCCACAGAGCTTTGTTATATATGAGAAATAGCAGTGTACTCCTATGCAGTAATAGCTCGAAAAATCTATCAATTGATGTATGAGTCAGCTGTCTCTTGTAGGTCAAACACTAACTGGGACCGACCTGTCGAAGGAGTGGAACTGCATGGGCAGCATTGGGTGCGTCTTCAGAGCAGGGTCTGGGTGATAGGGCGTCGGCCCAGACTCCTGTCCCATGTCCCCACCGTCAAGTGGAGCCGCCACGAGGCTCTTTAGGATCTCCTGCATTTCAGAGCATACAAAAAAAAAACACACACGTGACTACAGCACTCAAGCTGCTGAGGCTGTGAGGCGTTTAAGGGCCTGACTAATTCTTGGTTCTTTTTCAACTTCTTAAAAAGGGACCATGAAATTATCAATTTTATTTTCAATGTAGGGTTTGCAAAACACATTTTCCAGCTGTGAACTATGAATGTAAATGAGTGAGAAAAGTGTGGAAGCTTTTAAAGATACAGGACCTTATTTAACCTCACTAAAAAAAGCTTATATGGAGAGATCCTGACCCCTTCACAGCTAACAACACAGATGTTGTTGTTAAGGATTCACAGGGCCTCAATAGTGTAGAGTCTCTATGTCGGCCTGTCCTGATAACTTTCTTTTGTTGTACCAACAATATAATGATAACATGAAAGCATAATAATGCAATTACATCCCTTTAAAGAGCAATTCACTTTGAATTGTTAAGACTCAGATGATGGAATGGTCTGCAGAGAATGTGCGATACCCAGCAGAAGGGAGGGGAAGTGTGAGGGTAATCGATCGAAGATGGCGTCGATCTCGTCGATCAAAAAAAAAAAATCAAGTATAAAATGCTTAACTTGGTGTCCACATATACTTAGGTGATTGTTAATAAACCTGGGACCATCCAAGTAAATTGTATGTGTGGGAGACAATATGTGCAATAAGTTAAGATATCTACTGTACAATAAGTGTATAACATTTTTATCGTGACAGGCCTCTCTCTATGACTGGAAATTCATTCACGTATTAATACACTTCAAACTGGATGTAGAAAGTACATCCAGTACTTGCCGACCTGGCTGCTTGTGAATATTTATGATTGGATTCACAAGTAGTCACAACAGCCAGGTCGGCATGGGGGGTCACACTGACCCACCTTGACATTGATGCCTTTGTTTGTTTGGCTGATGCTGGAGATAGACGAAGGCGGGGCTTGGTTGGAGTTGGAGCTGGAGCCGGGGTTGTGGGGAGAATCCAGAAGACTCTCCTGTGACCTTCTAACGTCAGACAGGCTACACAACAGATCTGTGCCTCCTCCCCCACCTCCTCCCATGTCTCTGTCTCTATCTCTGTCTGTCTCTCTCCCCACCAGGCCGAGGCCGAGCCCCAGGCCCATCTCCGAGCCGTTCAGGGACCCGGCCACATGGCCTTCCTCTCCGATGCCTGAGTCTGTGTGGGGGAGGCCGGCTCGGGGAGAGTCGTCCACTGGGGTGGGGGTCTGCTTATCACGGTCGGAGAAGGCAGCGGATGGGTGTTCTGGAGGGAAAAAACAAAGGATGCAGTGTTATTTTATGATGATCAACAGTGATATAACTTCAACATAAGGATGATTTATTTTTGTGTAAAGCCTTGGCAAGAAATTCCACAACACACTGTATATTTTTAACATCTTTTGCAGATGTTTCCTCATGTTTGTAAGCTTTTATTTCCCTGTCAACTAATTCCCTTCTTTTTTCCTTCGTCTGCCTTCTTCCTCTAATTATCTCACATTCTTGACAAAGGTATTGTTGTTTGCCTGAGGCGTGTATTCACTATGTCAGCACTACAATGATGAGTCACCACTGCCTCATCCAAGATTACACTCTCATATTGAGGATATTGCGACAGGAGAGAAAACAAGAATCACCTGTACTGGTTGGAGAGTTGATCTCATGGCGGATGCTTCTCCCTGATAGGCTGGTGGACCTGCCAATCTCCCGCTGGGGCTCCAAAATGTCACGATACTTAGACACCATGAGGACTGAGATAAAGTAGACGACTGCCAGCGCCAGAAACTGAGCCTGCTTACTGTCATCCTACAGCAGAATAACGTAAAAATTAATTCAGTAAAAACACTCTTTGCGCTTGTGCCCATTTACATACTGTATATACTAAGAACACACACACGTACACATACACACATGCTTACCACATCTCTGAAAACCACGGCTCGAAGACGATTGATGTCTACATCCTGCAGGAGCCTGTCTGGATCCTGCTATATATGGAAAGCAGAAATGTGTTGTGTCATACATATGCATGTTTCTGTGTCTGAGTTGTCCGTGGGATGTGCTTTTGATACATGCGTATGTGTGTGTGTGTGTGTGGTACCTTGCTGGTGGTGGAGGCACTGTGGAGGCTGTCCTGTGACTTGCTGCTGGTTAAGGAGGACTTGCAGCTCCGATCTCTCTGCCTCTGTCTGCACTCCAGGCAGTTCCTCACAGCCACGCAGCATACTGATGGACACAGAGAGAGGAAGATTGAAAACATGTAAGTATTATGGACTGAAAGGGGCTATTTTTGTTTCTACATAGATTCAAAATTAGGGAAAAAAAGGAAAAGAAAGTTAAAGTGTGTCGAAAACCTGCATATTGTTAATAGGTGCCCTGTTTGTGTTGGCTTCTTTGCTTCACTATAGATGCACAGATTAGTTTTAAGACTAATGACTGCACAGTCCCTCCGAGACCAATAACTAAAATATGAACTTGAATTACACAAAGCCCTGTTAGACACCGGCAAGCCTGAACAGGATACGCAGGTGCGCAAATGCAAAGACGGAATAGAAATCAAAAGATCCAACGATTACGCTGGATTACCACGATCCAGCGATACCTTTTCGGCGACTGTCAGTGGTGGAAAGAGTACTGAAATTATGTAGGAGTACAGTGACATTACTGATATATTACTCAATTACAAACACTATAGACAATAGCACTGATGTACCTTTGGAATATTTAACACTCAATATGAAATGAAACGCTTAGAGGTGCTTTAATTCAAATTCAGTACCCAGTTATGATTTAAAAAGCAGCTGTGTAGGTTAATTAGAGTAATGTATACTGTAGTACAAGTAAAATGACAGACTTGAAATAATAAAAAAAAAAGTACTTCATTTTAGCAATTTGAGTAGATGTACTTGACGGGTACTTTTTTCCTTATAAAGACAGGTGAGACTGCACTTTTTTAGGTAACTAACAACTCAACTTGACTTGACACAACATGTGACTTGGCTTGCCCAGGAAAAAACAACTTGGCACTTACTTAAGACTCTGACTACATGATACGAGTCACATGTCTGGCCGGTTGACAGAAAATTAACATACAACAATTTCTTTAGTGATTTATTAGGCAAAAATTGCATTTTCTTAGTTTCCATCAGCATTCCTATGTTTAAATGTGAAACACTGCTGCTTTTCTCTGGTTTATATCATTAGACTTTGTATATCTTTGGGTTTTAGATGAAAAAAAAGATGATTTGACAATATCACCATAGGCTCTTCTGACATCTTGCAGACTAACCGATTAATCAAAATAATAATCAATAAAAAAAATCATAATGAAAATAACTGCTAGTTCCACACGCCCATGAATCTGTCAAAACGCAAACGATGGAATACATCAGGCGAGCACACACCCAGGCGGAGGCACTGCCTCATCAACCCTCCCGACGACATGTTCTTCTCCGCTTCGATCTCGCTGAAGTTGAGCGAGCTGGCAAACACCAGGACATCCACCATGGCCATGAGGCGAGACAGGAAGGTCACCGCCGTCTCTGAGGACATGCCCTGTGTCGCCTCGATGTTCTCCAACTCCGTCTGGGAAAGACGGGAAAAACACACACATGCTCGCAGGTTATTCAGTGGAAATTTGATGGAGACACAAAGAACTGGACGCTCTCTCACTGGTTTTTATAAAGGTCCTGAGGTACAGTTCTTTTCTTTTTTTTAAGCAGTAGAAGTAACTAGGGCTGGGCGATATGGCCATAAAATAATAATTCAAGATTTTTTGGCTGCATTATATTTTGAAATCTCCTAACATGATGAACTTCATGAATGCCAGAACTGGATGACTATATCCAATATCACAACCATTTTTGCAACTATACATACTTTCACAAAATATTAACAACAGTTTTTGGATAAATAGTACTACTACTAATACTAGAACAAATAGAATAGTCTGGTAAGTTTAGAACATATTTTATGCCATATTATGATTAGCAAAAATAAAAGGTATATAGTCTCATATCATGATAACAATATACAGTATTACTGATATATTGCCCAGCCCTAGAAGTAACCTATATAAAAGGTATGCAGCTGTGTATTACATGAGCATGACCGCAACAGTCATCGCTGGTTGTACCAACAAACAGGAAAAGCAACCTTCGTGTATCATGCTGGTTACATGAAATACATACTTATATGATGAGATCTGGCAACATGAGGTATTCTACACAACACAGAGGAGGTACAGCCTTATGACACACAGGTAATGGGAACAGTGGGAGTGTGACAGTAGCTTTGTGGCCTATGAGCAATAACAGTAGCAGTGTACAGCTAGTCTCCGATAAATTTCATAGAATATTAAATAAAGTCCCCTTTTGTTCACAAAGAAACTGAGTATTTCTTAACAAATTTTCAGTTTATCTGTATTGAAAATAAATCTGCAGGCAGCATAGCAGGGGTTGTCTCTGCCTCAGTAAGCAGGATGTGCAGGGCTGTGGAGAGTCGACAAAGTGCAAGGCTCGTCGGAGCGAGTGAGCAGGGACATTTGGGGGAAGAACAGACACACAAGGTGAGGACAGAAGGGCTTGGGTTGGTGCTCTTAGCTCTTCTGGTGATGGTGGGAGCCTCAGGCTCTTTACGCACCTCTCCCCCTTCGCCTCCTCCCCCAGGAACAGGGGTCACCTCCTCTCCCTTTGACCCCCTCTGGGGTCCGGCTCCTCCTGCCTTCTTTAGTGTTGATACAAATGGGACAGGCTTAGCAGATGCAACCCCCAAGAATTTTTTGGAAAACTCTCATGCTTTTACTGTCATAAAATATACGATTTTCACCTCTAAATGTATCGTCTCACTTTTCTCTTAGAAATCCACTTCCTGACCTCTATTTGAATCCCCCTTATCTGTATAATATTCTGAAAGTGTTAGAATATTATACAAAGTGTATCTAGTTCAATGTATCTAGTCCTAGTAACTGTAAGAACTAGATACACTGTGGCAGAGAGATCAATGCATACTCACAGTAGATACAAACAGTATAAGGGGGAGTATTGATTAGCAGCAAAGGAGCACAACATATAGAGACACTATGGATGTCGAGACAAGCAAGGTTAAGTGTCAGTCACAATGGTAAATAAACCAGAACAAAGGATTAGTAGAATAGAAAGAGGAAGAAACTGCAACTTACAGCGTTGGCACTACTCTTAGAACTCTGCACATGCAAAAGAACAGACAAAAACAGAGACGGGAAAGACAAGAAGAACACAGAATACACGAAACACAGAGAAGAAAAGAAAAAAAAAGGAAGATGATTAAAATAAATAGATCATTAAACTACAAATTAAATAGATTGTTAATCAAAAGGATTAGAACAAATACCAAATAAAGGTTAAGATACTGTGCAAAGAAGTGTTAGATTGACAGTTAAATACACAGAGATACAGATGAGAGGAATCCAGGAAATGTTCTTGAAATTTTAATCAGTTTACCCAGTTTTTTCTTTTTTTTTTTATTCAAGGCCAAACTTAACAGAACTTTTGCAAGTATAACCGTCAACCATTGAGGATTATCAAGTTTTGATCTATCATAATCTTATAGGTTAAAAAATGACCTATTCAATCATGCAAAATAAATGCTGCACCGAGCATGAGGGGGGAAATCAAAGTCTGTGTTAAGAGCCTATAAAGCAGCTGTTGACCTGCAGGTTTCCCTCCCACCACAGAGGGGCAGAGTAGAGCCACTTACAGAAGGAGAGGTGGCAGCAGACAGAAGAGGCAGGATGCCTCCACAGGCAATGATGATGTTGTCCACCATCTGGGAAATGAGGTGGATCGTGTTGTGGACGAAGATGATGTTCTCGTTGCTGTTCACAAAATCCATCACTGATTTGGTCGAGTGGCTGAAATGGAAATGGAGTGGAGTGAAAATAGAAAAAAAGACAGCTTTTAATATCTGAGAAACCACATTTCAATTATCTTCAGTCTAATCTAGTATCATCTTATGGCAGAAAAGATGGGGCTATAACAGTTACGAAGCAGAAAGTTGTATGTCTCATCATCAGAGTTAAATGTATAAAAATGATAAACTAGAGTCACACAGACACCCCGACTCACCTCCTCCACACGTGCACGTCAGTCTCCAGGGCGAACAGCAGGTCAGTGAGCAACCTCTGGTGCATCGGAGACCACTTGAACTCCGGGATACGAAACATGGTCGTGCGCGGGCCAGGGCTGAACTGCCGACGCTGCTCCTCCGTCATGGGCATGCCCCTGAAACCCAGATCGACACGCAGGTCTCGCTCCAGCTGGGCTGCAGTGCGACCGTGGAGGGCCTGCAACATGGTAGGGAGGGGGTTGGGTCAGCCAGCACAGTACATCTTGTACTAGTGACATATGAAACTTGGCACATATGCAGTTCTGAAATTTAATTTCATTAGAGAGACCACAGAAAACTCAATGGGATTTTTTTTATTCTGACAAACTGTCCCCAGGTCAGGTCAGCCACTGACAGGTCTGGCTGTGTTTTTGTACGAGGAAGTTTCTCCACTGATGTCGAACATGTTTTCTTACATTTGGACAACAAGACCTGTAGGTCAGGTCTTCTCAGCCGCACATTTTACCTTTATCGAAAAATTGCAGCTTCTTGCTATCTGGATATTGTGATAGGCCATAATGCAATTCTTTTATAATACTGTGATTATTTGTGTATCTGTAGTTGAAAGAAAACAGAAAAAGCATCCACAAATTATCCTTGGAGAATGTTTTGCTGTACTTTGCCTTTTTACTGTCTTTGAACTATTACTTGCTAGCTAATCACACCACTGTTATTAGCTAACAAGTAATAATCAATAGTAAATACAGTAAGTACCTGAGATACTTTTACTTTGCCTGAGTATTTCGATTTTTTGATACTTCATGCTTCTATTCCACTACATCTCAGACTCAAATATTGTACTTTTTACTTCTCTACATTTATTTGAAAGCTTTAGTTGATCGGTATTTTGCAGATAAGTACAAAACATACATCATCAGCATTAGTTTGGATACCATCATCATTTGGCAAATGTCTGTCTACGTAGTTGTTTCTCAGACCAATGTCTGCTCATGCTTGTCTTTGCTCTTATCTGGGTTTGCACATGTCTGTTATAGCGAAGCTGGACATGTGTGCTTGCTTTTGTATGTGCATTGTTTGTCTTTGCATCGTTGCAGTCTGATTCGCTCAGCTTTTATTGCTGTTTGCCAACGCCATGGACTTCGGATGAAAACTAGCCTCTTGGCTAATTCTGGTAATGTTTAAAGTAGTGTTTATTAATAAGCACTGACCCTGAGAACTACACTGGATAAATACATAAAATAAATTGATTATAGGTAATTCATTCTTTGTTAAGCAGCCCAGCAGTATATTAAGTATTTAAAATCTCGGCGCGCGGGTGGTGGAGTGGTTGGAGCGCATGCCATAAAACGCAGCCGACCCCGGTTCAATTCCGGCCGGAGGTCCTTTGCTGCATGTCACCTCCCCCTCTCTCTGTCTACTGCTAATAAAGGTGTCTATGCCACAAAAAATCTAAAAAAAATAAAAAAAAAATAAAAAGTATTTAAAATCTGCTTCATCAGCTGCAACATGAATGCATGTTAAAATAAGAAATGAACCATTCTGCATGATGAATACTTTTACTTTTGGTTCTTAAATTAGTGGATATTCTGACATTGATACTTTTCTACTTTTACTCAAGTAACATTTTTAATCAGTCCTTTTATTTTTTTTGTGATTGTTGCGGGCAAAAATCCTTGATTATGCGGCAAGTTTTCTTAAAAAATGCGATGGAATATGCGGGATATTTATGCAATTTTATGCGATGAAAAAGAGAAAAAAAAGTGATTCCCCCAACACCCTGTTCTCACTGTGCTATTACCTTCATGTAAAGAGTCATTTCTTATTACTTCCTATGATAAGCAGCATACTACATCACAGAAAGTGCTGGGAATATTTAAGTTCTCAGCTTGTTTTATTTCAGACCTTAATAAACACATGGCTCAAACTTACAAAACATTGATGAGTCAAACAAGTTCTGTAGCTTTACAAAATGAATATGCTACAACTTCTGTAAAAATGAATGAATAAAATATAAAAAAATAAAATGTGCTTCCTGTTTTACAGAGGTAGCGATACAAAACAGACATCTTCTGTTAAAATAAGTGCTTCCAATGCACAAAGTGCAGTCTCCTACTGTGACATAAATTTACATATTACTAATATACTTACAACTGTAAGGTTTTCGAAACTAGTATGATTTTTTGTTGGCAAATGAGACTGATTTGCAGGCTTCATCATGGCTTCATCACAGGGTTTGCAGCTTTTCGACGATGTTCACGTCGTTTAATTACGTCACTTCATAACGTTCCCAGGGCAACAGGGGAAAATGGCTGCTCTTGTGTGAAGTAAACGCAACATTTTTCAAACTTTCTGCTAAGATATATGTGACTTTTTTGCAATGAATTTTGTGTGGAAATCGGCAATTTATGCGGCGAAAGTGCGGCGTATTTGAAAAAATGCAGCCCCTGCATAAATATGCGGACTTTGCCTGATTATGCATTGAATTATGCGAGCGCATAATCATGTTTTTCTGGAGGGACTGTTAAATGCTACCTATCTTGTGTCTCTATAAATTCTGATAAAGAAGTAAGAAAGTAAATAAATGATTCCACTCTCTAAAACACAGTATAAATTGCAGCCGCATGAGACCAGTACAGTAGGTACGACAAATACGTAACTAGCACACCTGAGTGGTCGCAGTAGTCTGGATTTTCTTTGTGTCCTTGTCTTTCCCATCATCTGACCTCTCTGTATCAGAGGTGGTGCTGGCTGTGTCTCCTCCAGTCTTCAGCCCTGCGACCTCACCCTCTGCCCCCGATGTGCCCTCTCCCTCTGGGAAGTCTGGTCTCGAGGCTCCCTGGATCTGGGCTTGGCTCTCAGCCTCAGCGATGGAGCTGATGTCAGCGAGGGGACTCTGGATCTTGAAGGGCCCGTCCTCTGGAAGCTCCCCAGAAGTGTGGCTCTGGGTCTGTGTTAAATCCGAGCCACAGCTCGTCATGTGGGCCAGCAGGCTGAGGTCATCGCTGGCGCTGGTGGTGGAGTGAGCTGGGACGGGGCCGGATGGAGTGGGCTGGTCTGGGCTCGGCAGTACGAGGGGGTCTGTGGCTGCCAGAGCTGGAAGCAGCTTCTCGTCAACCTGGAAGTGATAATTTTGGTGTAATGAAAAACATAAAAGAACATTCTGAGAAGTCTGCAGCAACAAGAGAAAGTCCCAGAAGTATAAGTGATGTAACAGTGAATGAATCGTGGTGCATTATTTTAGATCAGCAGGGGAACAATTTTAACAATCTTCAGTAAACATCCCACCTTGCTGAAGAGAAATCCGTTGTTGCTCGGGACGCTGTCCTTCTCGTCAGCCAATGTGATGAGCGGGCCCATGTTTCCATCATCCTCCAGGGTGACTCCTGAAAGCCCGAGGCTTGACCCAATCCCGACCCCTGAGCCTGGCGTGTCATCTTTAGGCGCCAGATTCCCATTTAGGTTTTGAACTACGGCACAGTAAGCACTGTCCAGGAGAGAATCCACCTCCACCAGAGGTCCGTTCTCTATCCCACCCCCACCTCCGCCACCTACACCTCCACTAAGGCCTTCTGGAGACAAGTCCAAGTCATCCAACTTCACTTCTGTGGCCTCCACCTTCTCTGCTTTTATATCAACCAGCAGATCGTGGACCTCCACCCTCACACCCGGAGCGGCGTTCTGCTCCCCAGGCGTCAGGGCCTCTCCGTTGGGTCTCTTCACGGCGCCTTCAGCGAGGAGGTTGCGCGAGTCCCCGCCGGTGCCTTCGCTGTACTCGGCCTCGCTCTCAGGCGTCTGCGTCTGTGAGTTGTCGTCAATCTCCAGGTTGCCGTTGACGACAGGGGCAGGCGCGGCAGAGAGCCCAGAGATGGTGGACACCGAGCCTTTCTTCCCCTTCTTCATGTTTTCCTCCTCCTGCCGCTGGTATTCTTCGTACATCTTAGCCAGGTACTCTTTATGGGCTTCATAGGTCACCTGTGACAGATTGCCAGGATTTTAATCAGTGATGTGATCAGAACAACAGTGCTGGCAAGAGTTAACCTTCACATCAGTAACTTCTTCACTAGGTAGTCCTTATGGGGCTCATGGATCATCAGTATCAAATGCCACATGGATAAAACTGGGACACCAGCCTAAGGGGGCTATTAGACCCTCATCCATAATGTCCCCTCGCTTTATCACTGCCACGAGAATATGGGTGAATTAAACTTCCACCAGCGAGCAGAGAGGTGATCAGAATCGAAAATGGTATCGATTAAAATATGTGAGTCATATGTCAGCATGGTGCTGTCTCTGGGCTTCGTGGGTCAGGTTCAGGATTTTTAAGCCTCTAAGGAAACTAAACTTCACTTATTTGTGTTTATTTTTGGTGCAAAAGATTTTAAATAAAGTGATCGCCCTTAGTTCACCTTAAAAATCTAAAATAATATTTTTCCTCTCATCCTTCTGGTGTGTTTTGGTGTAAGTTGAAGTATTTTGGAGAGATTTCTGCCTTCTTTCAAAAATAACGAAGCTAGATGGCACTAAGAAAAAAATACTTTTAAAAAAGCTCTTTCCAGAAAGCATGACCCGGTTACGCAAAATAACCCACAGACCTTGTTGTGAGCAGTTTCAAATACAAGCTATTTTCTTTCCACGCGCCAACTGTATCAGCACGCAGAAGGAAGCATGCATCTAGTTATGGACAAGAGGCCAATGCTTCATGACAGCACATTAATGGCATCCTCGGGCTGAGCTGTAACACTGGCAATCTTAGTTAGCTTAGTTAGATGCATGCTTCCTTCTGTGCCATGATACAGCTGGCAGGGTTGGTTCGGAATAAAGAAAATAGCTCCTGCATGAAACTGCTCGCAACAAGTTCTCTGGATTATCTTTAGTAACCAGGTCATGATTTCTGGAAAGAGACACTGCTGTCAAGCTTTTCTAGTGTACCTAGTAGCACAGTGCCTGTATACATGCTTCCTAGGATGTTACATAGGACTGTATTGTCTGATTTAGTTGACCTGTAACATTTGTACCAGCTCCTGTTTTTTGTTTCTGTCTCTCATGTCTGTGTGTCTCATGTCTTTGTACTGTTATGACTTGTTGTTGCTGGTGTCCTATGTTATTGTATACTTCTACTAGGAAACTCACAAGTGTAATTGTTGTGTTAATGCTGATCACACTGAAAATACAATAAAGAAGAGTGAAGAGAAGAGTTAAGCCAGTGTGCCATCTAAGTCCATTACAGTCAGTGGAAGGCAGGCATCTCTTCAGCAGATATCTTTAAAATTCAACAACTCACACCAAAACAATCTAGATGGACACAGAGCACTACAGATGAGAGGAAAAATATGTATTTTTGATTTTGGGGTGAACTTGTATCAGTCAGTTCTCACATTCATGACATAAGACTACATGTAAAAGTCCACCCCCACACCCAACCTTACCCGCTACTGCCACAATGTATTGATCAATGAATCTGTGATCATCAGTTATTGTTATTCCTACCTCCCTACCTTCCCTGTGTACTTCTACTTTGATAAGGTCTACTGATAGCTATCATTTCCTTTCTCACAGTAAAATTGATTGCAAGAATGGGAGAATCTGGCCTTCAAAAAATTTTAATTAAATGTGGCTGCATGAGATTCTAGTCTATTAGGGGTCCTTTTGATGGGGAATTTGGTATTTGTATCTCTTCATTAATTAATTTCTTTATGTATTGTTTTAAGTGCAGAAATAAGCATTTCATCTTTCATTCTTAAACCAAAATCTGATGTTTGCTGCAGATGAATTATGATCTCTTATTGTCAATTCATCCAGTAGTCTGAGAGAAATCGCCAAACAGAAGGATAAAACCAGAAAAGTGCAACGTACTGTACACCAGCTATTTATTAACAATGTGATGAAGACAAGTTTGTATTTCGTTCTCACCTTGGAGTGTGCGATGGACAGGGTATCAACCCAGACCCTCCAACCTCCCCATTCGTATTTGATAGCATGGTAGAGCAGGATCCTAAAGATGTTGTACACCATCTCTGTTATTTTCTGCTCCTCTGGGTTCTTGGGGTTGATGTATCCGAGAGAGAACATCCAGTCCTGCCACACGGAGCACTGCAGCAGGCAGCTGGCACACAACACAAACACTGCACGTCAGTTGGGCTGCTGCACACGCTGTATGAAGCAAATTACATGTAGTTGAGTAAAGGAAAGTGCGGTCATTTTGGGTGCTCTTACCGCCGGTTCTCGCGGCTGTTACTGAATAGTTTTATCATGTCGGAGAGAAACAGTCTCCTGACTTCCATCAGCTCGGCACTGGGAGAGGAGTTCTTCAGCAGGGTGGCCACTACCTTTAAAATCACTGGAAGGGAGGAAAAAAAACCAACACATCAGTAGGAGAGACTGAGGAGGGAGAGAGAGCGATAAATATGAGGGACAGGAGAGAGCAAGGTAGATCAATAAGTGGGAGATGGCAGCAGCAGCGTCGGTGTCTGAAAACAGGCTTTGTTGTTTATTTACTCGCATTAAAACAACGCTGCATTATTGGCAGACCAAAGAACATAGAGAGACAGACAGATCATGCAAGCTGCAGCGTTTTTTTTTCTTTTTTCTTACTGGGATTCTGGATCTTGACGGTGGAGTCGGGCTCAGGGTGGGGCTTGTGAACCACCTGAGTGCAGACCTGCTCTGTCAGAATCTGCACAGACAGACGGACAAACAGACAGAAGATAAATGGCCGCTGGTTAAATGCCCTGATGATCACAGCGCAGAACAAGACTGAAAGGGCATCCCTTCACAAAGACCGCCGAACAAACTTACCTCATACAGAGTGTTGTAGGTGGTGATGGAGACGGTGTTGGTGTGCATCATCAGCCTCTCCCCCAGCAGTGTGAACAGGCTGTGTGTGTGCATGATCTCCACCTTCCTTCTGCAGGAAAACACACACACACACACACACACACACAAACACACACACACACGCACATACACACGGACAGATTTGCCACTCATGAGAGAATTTATGACAGTCGGAATTGATTGTCACCGGCCTGACGATGATCTGATATTGGCAGGTGGCACCATGTGGCCCTGTCAGCTTTGACGGGAGACACGAGGACTTGAAACGAATACCAACAAGAGAAATTAACAAGAGGCATTAACAGAGCGCTGCAGGAGCTGCTGGGGCAATGTTCACGTGGCTGCAAACGATTAAAATTGGCTATTAACCTTGCCAGTGGGCGAAAATTGTGCCTCTAAGTGGTTTTTAAGTTGAGAGGCTCAGAAATCAGGGTTGACTAACTTTGAGTGTTTTTTTTTTTTTTTTTTTTTACTGAATTACATGAATAATGCTCAAAGCATATTCTGGACTATAAGCAGGTCATTAGAAACGCGAAATGCAGCAAAGTTTGCACAATATCTTAATTCTAACCAAATAATTCAGCTCTCATCTTCATGTTTTAAATACATTTTTCATTCAGTTAGAAAGTCGGTCAATTTTACTGCCTTTTAATACAGTATAATTACATTTTACAGAGAGTGTGAATTGTTTTGGACAAACCCACTTGTCTTTTTGAACAAATTAAATAAAAAATGGCATACAGAAAATATATTACTGAGAGAACAAAGGCACATTTTACATAGAAATTAAGGCGTCAAGTGTACGAATCATGCTCATAATAAGATGCCACGACGACTGAGGTTAAAAAACATGCAAAACATTAAATCAGATGTCGAAGTAACTTTAAGACCTTAATCAGTTGGAGGTTGGAAGTGTCTTAATTTTTTTCTTGTCATTCGGCCGTTTGCATTTCCTATTTCATTTTGGTAATTATATAGCTTTGTTTTCCCACTCTTTTTGTCCCTCATCTGTGTTTCATTAGTTAATCGTCCCCCGTGTATTTAGGCTTGGGTTTTCTCCTCAATCTTTGTTGGTTGCTCTGTTCTGCCCCTGTGTTTCCTGCGTGTTTCTCCTGTCCCCCAGTCCTCTGTTCCACCTGTGCCCGACTGTGTTGTTGCTTTGTTGCTGGGGTTTTGATTCCCTGCCATTCCCTTCCCTTGATTTTTTGACTTTTCTTTGCCTGCCTTTCTTGTTTGCCAGTTGGATTTTTGGGGATTTCAATTTTTATTAATTGGACTTCCATCTTCATTGAAGCTCACTTTTGTTTACAATCCGCAACTTGGGTCCTCATCGTTCTGCTACTGTGACAGGTAGACTGCTGTATCGATAGAACCTCATCCACAACAGCTTGTTCTGTTCACTAAGTGATGCCCTGATTCATTCTGCTTTCAATCAGCATGTGAGAACAAGGGGCTAAATGTAAACTGTACGTGCATATACTGCACACATGCAAAGCAAGAGTTTTAATAATAACTGCTGCAGGAAAAATGATTCATTAAGATTATCGCAACAACCAAGTGAAAATGGCAAGTTGTTTTTTATGAGTTAACATCTTAAAACAGCTCTTTTTTAGACATGACATTGACTCTCACAGGCTTTATTTGTCAGGGACAACAGAAAGGTGAACTAGAAAATAAAACAAGAAATAACTGAACTAAAAAACCCTAAACCATGACATTTTTAATCTGTGAGATCAATAATGACACAAAACAGAGTCGGTGGCTATGAAATCACGATTAGCACATAGCACCTTATTTCTAATCCTGTTTTTAAGCCAATGAGTCGTCAGATAATCGGTAAATCACATGAAAATAGATTATGTTTGAGCTATCTTAGCATTTTTGAAAACTATTAATGAAACAATCTTGAAGTGTCCTTCAAAGATTTTATCACTTGGCTGTGTTGTGAGTAAATTACAATTTGGATCCACATGGAACTTTCCTTAGGATAGTAGTGACGCGTAAACTTAAAAGAGGCAGCCAACATTGAGCAGATGTTAGTTAGGAAGGTGGAGGGCTCAGGTGCAGCTCGGCAGCCTGCTCTCGTGTCGTGCTGCGAGAGGCACGGGTGTCACACGGGACGAATAAATCCCCCAGCATTCATAGCTGCTCATCAAGGTCCCACCTCCTTGCCAGTGCACGCTGTCGAAATGATTATTCCGCCTGGACTTGATGATGAGGACATTATCTTCGTGAACACACACAAACAAACCGTCCTTCCTAGGCTCACTGGAGGTTGCTGTAGTTTTTCAGTTTTTTTACTGCAGTGTTTTCTCACACTCAGGGAAGTGTGACCTGATGCAGTATTTGTAGTAGTTTTATTTGTGACAGATAAGAAAGATTAGGTTCTTTAAGTGCTCCCTTATTTCAGTGAGTCACCATTTTTTAACTGAGCTCCTGAAACCACACAAAGGAACAAACAGTGACTACGAGGTACTGACTTGTGGCCAAGGTGCTTGAGGAAGTAGCCCAGGACTTTTAGGGCTTGGACCCGGATACTCTCGCTCTTTGAGGCCAGGAGCTTGCAGATCACCCTGTAACATTTAAAACACACAAGCAAAACTGGTTACATGCACAGAACATGGAGGTTAAAAGGAGTTCAGTAAACGCCTGCTCAAAACGAGAGACGTGCACAGACTACAGCGTCTTTCTTCAAAGCAGGGAACTCAGAGGGTATAAAGGTTAAAAAAAAGAGAAAAAAGGTAAGACACAGCAGTTCTCTGAGTAACGTTTCAGTAAACACAACATTTACCAAAGCAACATCCAAGTGTGGTTGTGCTTTTGGAGACTAAGCAGCACAGTTGGAGTCCATCCTGAAGGAAACAAGCTGCTGAGCTGCAATTACCCTTTGTGTGTATAGCATCAGTGTTTTAACTGAACAAATGCTTGAAAAAACAATTTAATGATTTTTACTGAGGATTTATTTTTATTTCTGAAACAACAAATTCTTATATATAAAAAATATCAGACACACTATATTTGTCATTGAAGTCATGCAACAAAATGTTGTTCGGTAGCTCTCTCAGAGACCAGCAGCAATAAAAAAATACGAGAAAACAAGGAGAGTTAAAAACAATATGAATAAACAAATAAATAAGCAAGATAAATAAAATAAGGTAGCATAATCTATTCACAGTATGTATTGTAAATCAGTAAAGTACTTGGATGAGGATGAGGCTTTTTTTCTCATAGTGCACCTGCAACATGGAATATCATGAAGAACAATCTAAAGCTTTGTTTTTACCCTGAGCCCAATTTACATTTATAAATTCACTTTATTTCACCTTTCACCGTTCTTCTTTTGATTCATTTTAAATGTAACTGCTTTATCAATTCTTTAGGTGTTATTATTTTACTCATTTGGCTTTTTCATTATTTATACATTTCATTTTCCAACTTATATTTAACTATCTTATTCATTTTTCTGAGAGGCTAGGATTCTTGAAAGTTGAATGAGTGAAAAAAAGAGAGTAGGAGCAAGAAATAAATGAATGTGTATATACGTACGTGTGTGCATGTATACATATAAGTATGAATGGCATTTGTTTGTGTGTATGGACAAAAAAACTAAATCAAAACAAAACTCATTCTGTAAGACTCGCTCGATACTTACCCAAACCAACACAACCCTTGCCTGTTCTTCCTTTTGTTTATTTTGTTTTTGTTTGGTTCTTTTTTGTTTGCTAGTGTGTTTGTTTGTTTGTTTGTTTGTTTTTTGCAGTTATGTTCCTCATGTTTTTGTATTTATTAGTATGTTCTTTTAGTCTATATGTGTATTCATGATTTGGTGAATAAAGGGTGATAAAAAAGTAAATCAAAACCTCTTCCTTCTTTCATTAAATCTCTCTCTAAAATACCGTAATGATAAGAAATGTGCAGGTATGGCTGTTAAAAAAAGTTTCTCTATATATTGTGATGTAATACTGAATTGGGTGTATATTTGTTCTGGTAATGTAACAAAAAAACACAAGCAGCAAAAATAAAATAACATTTTTTAAAATGTGTTCAGATAGACAATGATTTGATAAAGTGGGAAAACGTGTCGGATCTGCTCTTGCATCACAGTCTATTTATGCGTGCGTCTATGTATATGTATACAGCATTCACCTTATTCCATTTCTCTGATCAAATGCGGGGATCATGGATGCTGGGTGTTCAGACATGAGAGCCACCAACAGCTGGAGCACGTCGTGGATATTCTCATCCTGCCGAGAAAAGAAAGCGAAGTTCAACAGGTGAATGGAGGAGGGAGAGAGAAGCCCGCTGGGATGGAAGAACAGAAGGTTAAGAGGACAAAGAGAGAGGTGTAGGGGGTGGAGAAGGGAGGGGAGGGGATTGCGGAGGAGCAGGTGGTATTTCAGAGCAAGAATAGATATAATTGTTACGGGAGAGTGAAATTCTGTTCAGTTCACTGTTGCGCCATTTTTCATGCTGCTGCGGCGGCAAGGCTGACTCACACTCCTGCTCTTAAGAAGACCATAACTCCAGCCCACAAATTATAACGCACATTTTGCCACCAGCTCCACTTAACTGCTCGCTCTGTAAGAAGCATTTACCTCATGCATGGTCAACAGGTAGTTGAGGATACTCTGCAGCTCGTCCTCCTTGACGCCTCGGTCCTGTGAAAGACAAACACAAAAGGCTTCTTTAACTGAAACACTTGTGATCTTTGTTTTGTTTTTTTTTACATCTTATTAACCTCAGACGACTTCAGTAATCCTGTTCTTTGTCGATGCGTGTTATCCGTGAAGCAGCAACAACTTCAGACACACAAATGTAATTGCGGGAAATCAATGTGAGCACACATACACACACACACACACGCACACACACATATGTACACAAAAGCCACAGTGCTTCTCTCAGTCTGCTGATCTATAATGTGATTCTCCACACGCGCTAGCGGTCCTGTACCTTCAGTATGAGCTGTTTGAGGAAGAGAAGCATGAAGGCTCTGAGCGAGATGATCTCCTTCTGGGATGGTCGTGGTCCGTCTAAACAAAACACACATGAAAAAAGAATAATTTCCTGTTAAAAATCCATTTATATGCATGATAATGATCAGCTAAATATGTCTGCAGCTCAGTCTGAGTGAGCCCTACTGATAACAGGTCTTTATTAGGCTTCCTGGAGAGCAGAGAAAAACATGTTAACACACACACAGACAAACACACACACACACACACACACACACACACACACGCACACTCACACTCACACTCACACACATTCTCTGCCTCTATGATAGAACTGTAAATCGCTGTCATTAACTCAAGGGGCATTTTGGCAATCTGGATATTTTATAGTTGTGCTAATCCAACTTATTACAGCAAAGACATGGCAATTTACAAAAAATGTGATTGATGGTCCGAATGATCCAAATCAAACAAGCGCTGTAATCCACTGTACTGTATCTGCTTCAAAGCTCTGGCACTCGGTCAGTTTGATTGCTTTGCTGTGAAGAAATAATCAAGCTAAAAACACAGAAGCATCTGACGCGTAACGCGAGCAATTTCTCATGTGAAGTCACTGCCTCCTTCTAAACGATGTAACGTCTTGGAGTACTTTACTCCATTTTTCTGTGATTCATAACTTCCACCGACCTCAACTGTATTCAGACAGGAGACATATAATGGCCATTTTCAGGTTCATAATTTTATTTTGGGTTACCGCTAGAATAGGTTTACATGTTGTAATGCATAAAAGACACATCAGTTTTCTGTCCAGTGCTGCAGCAATGTATTCCCTTTCAATCGAGATGCTCTGTTTTCGCTCCTGCTCTTTGAGAATACCCAGTTTCTCCTGATTGGTCAGCTCACACATGCCTGACCCAGCACCGCTAACATTGACAGAGCAGCTGAGCTAAATCAATTCTTAAGTTCCAAACAAACCACTAGGCGTAAATGTTTCACATGGCACATGACATGGTGACGTGGTGTGATGTCACAAAGTAACAGAATTAAAGGAAGGACCACTGACGAGGCGTTTCAGGAGCACTGTTTTCTGTGGGAGAGAGGAGCTTCTGTTGGTGCGGACTTTGAGCTTTTTAACTTTCATGATCTTTTACATGCACAAGAGGCTATATAACACACTGAAGGAAAGGATTTAAAAAAACACAACAGATCTCCTTCAAGAGCCACAACAAGTCTGTTTTCAACTTCTGTGTTGGTTCATTCTGAAATATGGCCGCATTTAGCCTAAACAGAGGCTTTAAAATGCTCATTACCTCTGAAACTATTGTGTAGCAGCACTTGTGCTAGAAGAAAACTGAACTCAGATGCTGGCATTGCATTATTTTACTCTTGTAAATTATATTTCATCCATTATCTAGGTGTTTTATGTATTCGCCAGATACACTAGGAACTTAGGGCTGTGATGAATCGACTCCAAACGGTCGCCAAATAACTGACTAATGGAATATGGCGCCATATAGTCCAAAAGATGAATAGATTCAAATCAATGCAAGAAAGATATGAGTCCCACCTTTTAGAAATCTCCTTTCAGGATTAATTTTTCTCCCTTACTTTCCTATTCGTTCTTTATAACTTGTCAGTATACAATAAACCTTGCAGGTTACCTGTGTTCATCAGCACTCTACATTCCCAACAGAGGTTTTCTAATTTCATAAGACAACAATAAACATTTATGATGTCCAGCTTGTGTACATTTGCCACTGCACACTTTGCTGTTTCAGGACATTCAGATTCAGCCTTATTTTATGCGCGCTACAAAGGGAGTGTTTATTGGGAGCTCAATGAAATGCACCTTAACCCATATCTGACCCAAAGCTGCTAAGCCAGCGGAAGTGGACTGAGAAAAACATGAAAGACTGAGGGCGTGAAAAGGAAGAAGATACAAGGATTCTCCCCCCATATCTCAGTCATGCTCTGCTAGCCTTCAATCATGTGAGTGTGTACGTGCTTCAGTCGGTTCACCTGCTCTACACAAAGCCAAAACATGATACCGTAGCGATCCCTTGTGATCCATCATCCTTACGCATCAAGCTGGTACATGTCGGCGGAGTGGCAACACTCACCATCCATCACGGTTACACAGCAGCTCTCTGTCGACCCAGAGCATGGGTACACCAGGTGCTACCAGGTCTTTTATTAAGAGGATTTGAACAAAGCTGATTTTCATCAGAACTGCTTCTCAGGTGTAGCAACAATTATCATCTTACTTAATTAAATTTAATGAACTTATCCTGTGTCTGCTAGTGTGTATGTCTTTGAGTTTTAGACCCATGCAACAATTATGCACATGTTTTTTTTAATTCAAAAATACTGTGAATGTCTGCAGTTTTTTGTAATTTGTTGTTGTGCTCAAAATAACTTTTGGATACCAATCAAATGATATTACAGTAGGGTTTTACAGGATTTAAGAACTGGCAGAACATTTATGTCATTCATTTGTTTAAGCCGCATTCTTGTTCAAGTCAACAGAAGCCATTTAGACACTGTTTCGGTCTTACTATAATTAAGCTGCAGGGTTCAAAAGCAATATTCCTGACTAGCCGAAGACCTCAGAGTGTTGTTATTAAGCACAAACCAGGTTCTCCCATTGACTCGCCCTGAAAGCGTAGAATCTGAGGAAAGCTCAGAGAGGAACTATATATTTCAACCAAATTCAAAGCAGGTTCAAGGTAAAACTACACTCATACAAAAGATGCTGCTGGGATTCAACCTCATTACTCTAAACTGTACACTTAATACATCTCTGCCAACAAAGCTCACTGTATGTTCAAAATATATGCCCATTGCTATGCTAATTCCATCAATGCATATCACACGCTTATGGTATAGTCAAGTACACACATATGCAGACTTCAAAACCACAGCTACTAGTATGTGTCTGAGGCTAATTGCTACCGTTATCAGTGCCTCTTTATTGGGCTAAATCCCAGCAGTCAAACAGCAATATCGCCAAACAGAAAAGGAAGCCAGACAGACACTTGATTAGATATTCCAAAGGCTCCCTTAGATCTGCCAATCAAATCTGTCTGTTGCCACAGCAACGCAGGGATGTACGTTCATCCTCAGTGGAGGGTCCCGGGCTAAAGAAGAGGTTGATTAAAGTGAAAGGCCTCTCTGTTCTCAGCTGAATTACAAAAAAAAATAAAAAAATCATCTATAAAAATCTGATTTATTACTCTGAGGTGAGCTTTTGTAGCTCACGGGAAGCACAAAAGGATGTGCAAACATTTCAATTGAAAATAAGAAAAAATAATTACACAGGCAACATTGTTATTCTAATAAAGAGCCCATTCTTTACCACAAGAAAGCATATTCATTATCTTTTTGTGCAGCGGTCTTATTCAGTCTCAAATACACAGAAAAATTAACCGCTCAGCATGAACAAGTGAAGGGAACGTCACCCAATCACACCTCCAAGTACACGCATGTGTCTGTTTCTGCCAATCTGCACAACCATTCAAAGCAATTACAGTTTCAGTTAGCTATTCAAGTTCCACTGGTTGTTTACTTTGGGCCTTCATGAGGTTGTTTTTCAGCTGTGAGCTAAGCCTCTAAGCACATCTTAAAAAGCTCATCTTTTTTCACAAAGTAATCACTGCTCGTCTGGCAAATGCAAACAATCAAAAGCGATTAGTAATTGCTGAGTGTGACTAGGGGTCCTGCAGAATAAAAGTTGAATAAAAATCAAGTTGAAATTTGTTGATAGAAAGTGTCACAGTTCATCAAAACAGTGAAAAATGGGGTGGCTGTCAAAAACAGGTTCCTTCTGTTTGGACACACAATACAATTAACACAGTTAATCATTTTCTGTTGGAAGTCATCTACTTTGTAATGACTATGAATATTTCATACTGCTGTGGAAAGACAGCATTACAATTCATTATTATCTCATGTTTCTCAGATGGCTATAAACTACCTTCATGACAAGCATGAAATGTACTTGTTAGCTGACAGAGTTTCACAGGAGACAGACTATTCACAGCTGTTTTAACAGCAATCTGGGAAAAGAAAAAGGTCTTTAACAAGTACGTCAGAGTGATGATTAATGTGTAGACTTGGAAATGATGTAGATTTAGCAGAAATGTATTAACAGTATGGCCTGGTGTGACTGTGGCCAAGAAGAGTCTTATTAAAAAATATGAAAATCTCCTTCGCTCTATGTTTAAATCAATGGAGGCCTTTATCTAGTAACTGCATCTATCAATTGCACTAATGGAGTGACAGCAGCCACCTTCAAGAGAGCAGCTGGTGAATGAAATCTTGTATCAAGTTGAGTCAGCCCAGGTTTATTTGTATGATCTGATATCACACACAACGTTGCAGGAATTGCAAATAAAACTGCAAAAATGAACACTTGCATATAAAAGAGTCTTACTGTAGGTCCTTCTGGTGGAATCTGTATGTACAGTACTACCTTCTAGTCCAAAGACACTCAGTTCAGGTGAAAACTATTCTCTAAGTGGGTAGGGGGGCGTACTTTTAATCGGCTACACTGCAAATAATGGAAAGCACTTTTCGAGCAATCTCTAGTGAAAGATCTTCAAAGAGTTGCACTTAGATGTACACACAAAAAGAGCCAGGAATAGTTGAGTGATGAATGGAAAAAAAATCTAGCTCAAGAAAGAAGTTCAAAATCTGCTTCCTTCCCACCTCCCCATGCTTGGAGCATGATTGTCAGTTTGTCAGTTTCGGGAAAGTTAACAATCAGACACAGCCACCTCAATTCTGAGATCAGAGAGGTGTGAAGGGTTTGAGCCGGGAACACCTTAAATTGCTCACACGTGTAAATGTGACACTGACTGTCTCTTTGTGCGGTAGGCCTGGTAGCTGTGACTAAGGAGTTACAGCGGGTCATTTACTGATCCAAGGTCAGCGGATTGATCCCAGGCTCTGGCATCACAATGGCCCCCAATGGCTGCTCTGTTGGTGGGTAAGTGTATGAGCATTGAAATATCAAGGAGCGCTTGGGTTGACAAGTCGGCCCCTTGCATGGCAGCCTCTGCCATCAGTGAATGGATACGCCTGTGGATCTTTAGTGTTGTAAAGCACCGTATAAATGTAGGTCCATTTTCCATTGACCATAATGTGACAGGCTTCTGCTGCCTGTGACCTTGTTAAGTCACAGAAGATGGATGGATGGACAGGCAGCTGGACGGATAAATGTCATGATGCCATGCAATAAAATAACTTGGGGATGCTGTAAAAATGTTGCATCACAAAGAATGTTTACTATGTCTCATGGTTTGGGTTTTAGGTTTATTAATTTCCTGTTTTATATTGTAGGTTGTATGCTTGTGTGTCGCATTTTATTTCCCACTTCCTGTCTTTGTCTTTTTACGACTTTTTTTCCTGTTCACCTTCTATATTTAGTCCGAGTTTTCCCACAAGGGCATGCAACACTTACCAGCTTTGCGCGCTTGGACAAAACAGGCCACACTTTCTGACAACCATGCAAACACTGACTGGCTGTACCCGATTGGATGAACACCTATTGTTGGCAGTATGCTCCGGGATTTCAAACGAGACCAACGTGTCAGCTTGTTTGGAAACTTCTTCTTTTATTAAGAAAGCGGGTCAGCTAATGTGTGTCCGGTGACATTTTAGGCAAGAAATAAGCAAAGCAGTTACATGATCTGTCTTAATTTTAACTCGACAACAGTTTGTTTTTACAATTTTCAGAGACGCCCCTGATTTGCTTAAAGTAGCGAGAATTCAACTTAATGCAAATGAGGAGCTGGTAATAGTAGCGGCTCGTCCCTCGAAATGCAATACTCAGCTACCAGAATGCATTGCGAAGCTTTCTACATAGACTAGACAATGAGTGCACATTTTAGAAAAAAGTAGCAATAGAGTGTACAAAGTGGAAGAATTTGAGACAGAAATGTAGAGAGGGAATGTCAAGTATTGTGCAGACGGACTATAGTCCTATATAAATGCGTAACATACAGTATAAATAAGGTCAGGAATAGTGTCTTTAACTCTCTAGTGGGGTTCATTAGGAGTGTGAAAGGGACTGTCATTGTTCTTGTTCCTGTTCTTTTTTTCTTCCCCCTCACAACGACAATGCGTTTTGTGTGCAAATTGTGTGTGTGAACGTACCAAGACCTTTGGGAGCGATTCCGCTGCACTCCAGCGGGTTGATTGCCCAGTAATAGTACTTCAGAGTGTGCATCAGCTGCAGGACGGTACCCACGCGGCGGATGGTGGTGTAGATGGTGGCGGTGCCAATGAACTCCGATGACAGGTAGGTGTAGAGGGATAGCTGGACCTGTATACAAACATATCCATTAATACAGTAGAAATAAACAAGCAACACAAAGGTTGATGGACAAACACAAGCTGTCACACACCTTCTGGTGAGAAAGAGTCACCTGTATGTATCGGGTTTTACTGTGAAAAGACAGCCACCAGGGAATAAAAGGAAACTTCCATCCAGCAAAAGCACCACTGTTTTCTGCTTTATGTTATTTTTCTTATCTTTCGGTGCCTGAAGCCGTCAAGCATCTGAGGAGCTTCTTAAGCAGCCCTGACATTTAAGGAGGGTGCTCTCCAATTGCTCATTTCCTTCTTCCCTCCTTCCCTGCCTCCTGCTGTGCCTGTCCTGTTCCCTCTCTTAATATTTCTCTAACGGATCCTTGCCATCGTTGGTACAAAGACTCCAGTCTGCTGCTGCGGCTGCTCACAAATCTCGGAGCTCATTACAGTGACCATGACACTGAGGACCAGTCTTAACAAGGCAGCTCTGTTTAAGCAGATGAAATTAGCTGAGTGCCGCCACAGTCTGAGTGTACCGCAACATATCTCATCATCGAGAATGGCGGGTGCACTCAGCTGTCTTAGATGACCTTTATTACATTTTGTTTCACACACTGAGCGCATGTGTTTATCTGATATGAACAGGTTTCAGCTCTAGACAAGTCTGACATTCCTTGATCATAGCACAATGATTTGTGTAGTACTGACTTAGTTTACAGACACCAAATATTCCATTGTATTGTGGGTAATGTAGGTGCCTTCTTCCCTTTCAACAATGCAACTTATCCACTGAGAAATGTCACTGGAGGTAATTTATCAGATTAAATGCACCTTCTCTTGAGCTAAAAAAGACTTCACACTACTTTTTTTGTACATATGTAGCAGTACACCCCAAGCCCTGAAAATACACTTTAATGTATGAATTAATGGAGTTACCCTTCAACGTGCCGTAACATGTTGTTTATTATATCAAAATATAGCAAAGTAGATTAGCTGGAGCTAGGTCAAAATGTGATTTTTTAGAAGCTTACAAACACGTCAGCCACTGATGTCAGTGTCCCTCGTCCTTAGTAAAAAGGTCAGCATTGGGATATTTGTGCAAATCCAAAAATGTGTTGATGTCTAAGTCTTTCATATTGTTGTTCTTTTGACATGCATCTCTAGCCCAGCTTTGCAACTTTCAGAAAATAAGGCATAGTTCTGAATATCTAAACAGAATAAGGTGTTAACATTAACCACATGAAATTAGGAATACTGTTGTCATATTTTGAAAAATAGTGGAAGATTACAGCTATAACAGCACACTAGATCATGTTAATGTGCTTCGTAAAGGAAACAGGCTCTTTATTTTGAGTGAGAATTCATGAGTGAGACGTTGTAAGAAATGGGAGATGAGATTCGGATGTGATTTCTTCAAGTGTTTCATTAAGTCCTGAATGTGACCAAGGCTATTCTTACCAATAATGAAGGTGATAATCATACCCTGAGAAGTGGAAAATAATAAAGCTCAGTGGGAAACAGAATGGCACAGTGGACGTAAGATTAAAGGATTAAAAAAAATGTTTGCTGCTCAGTATATCTGTTATGCCTCTCCTTTTATCATTATGGCCCTACTGAATGTGTAAAGCTAATTTATTGTAATTTTCTGTATTTGGCACTCAACTACAGTTAAAAATCGAATAATGAACTGTTTCACACGTCAGCTAAGGTTGATATGTTCATGCTGTGCTAGATTCTGACTTTCTCCTCAGCAGCAGAAACGGGTCACCTGCATTTCTTACATCTTAACTCCAGCATGCCCTGAAAAGTGGTGCTGCTGCACTCAAGAGCCAATCACATCTCAGGGTCAGAGGGGAGAAGACAGGGAGTCAGGAAGTTCTGAAAATAATGGAGGCAAGAGCCGACTGGCCCTGCGGGAACGCCAGGAAGACTCACATCTAGTTCAGAGTCAGAAGAAGAAGAGAAGAAGAACTACACATCTCTCTCCAGCCCTCAGGTCTTTTTAAATGTCACTTTTTCCTCTCTCTTTCCTTCGCTTGCATGTTCTGTCTTTTCCATGCGAGATGTGCCAGCTCCTAACCTCTGCGTACTGCAACCTTCTTTGTGATATTATTGTTAATGGCAACGGCCATGAAAGATGTCAGTCCATCCTTCCTCTTTGTTATATGTTGTGTGCTTGTCAAAATTGCATTCGGGAAGAAACTGGGAAATAAAAACGACATTTCCCTTGCTTTATTTTGTTATTTCCTCTCTCATACCCCTTTACCTATCACCCCATTAATTCTCTTACTCAGACCATCATCCTCTGTGTTTTTGCAGCAAGGTCATGAAACCACACACACACACACACACACACACACACACACACACACACTCAGTAGATACACAAAGATAAACAGACCTTGGCAGGGGTGTGTATCCAGATGGCAGCGTTGAAGAGGACATGGTCACAGAGCTGTTTCAGGAGTGGCGCTCCATGAGGTAAACCATCCAGATACTTTGCAAAAGACAGGAACTGTTCCAGTACCGCTCTGGTGATGTGGACTCGTGACGACTGGACAAAAGAAAGAAAATGTAAGCCATGATTTAAACAGACTGAATGTTCATGCAAACCCTTGTTTTAACTTGGAACTAAAAACGGAGTCAAACATGTTAGTTAACAAATAAACCTTCATCCTGATAACTGGGCATGATCTCACCTATAGAGCTCCATCAACCTGTTTCAAATGCTACCTTCATCCATACAGTACACAAGATGCTTAGTTGCTATAGTTACCGTTTGACATTTTGCTGATGCAGAGGACATGAGTGCACTGAGTTTAGTTTCATTAAGATCTACAAATAATCAGCTGCATTATGTGTTGTGTTGCACAGTCGGAGGCGCCTTTGTGAACAGGTGATCATGTCATTGATTGACACCAGCAGCCAGGGGTGTGACATATTTCCTTAGATTTCTTTCTCCATCTTTCACAAAATCTTTTTGCACATGAGGCGCCAGCCTCAGAAGAAATACAAAATTAATAAACGTCCGTGTTGTTGTTTCACAGAGGTGTTGATTTCACTGTATGATTACTTTGGAGGCTGCAGTTTGTGCTGTGATTTGTTTTTCTTATATCCCCTTTCCTCGTCTAAATAGGGGGGACAAAATATTGGAAGCACCTGTCTACACATCACTTACAGTGAGAAACACGCTGTCTTTCGTAGAGACGGTTTCTTCAGGGGAGTACAGAGAACTGACACAGAGCCTCTTCACACAGTGCAACAACAATCACCTGTAGCCCAATATCACCAAATCATTTTGTCCCAAATTAGAAGAAAGTCCCTCAATGCATTCCTGAGGTATGGCCTTCAAGAGAAGGGGACAAAAGTTAAGGTCACAGTGACCTTACAAATTCTATGCAGCCTGTCCTTGAGTCCAAATGGTTTGTGACACATATGAAGAAATATCGTGTTCACAAAAATGGCACGGACATACAGATGGACCGACAACCTGAAAGCATAATGCCTCTGGCCACAGCTATCACCATCACAGATGCATAAAAATAGGCATGTAGTTAAATAAACATATGAAAAGTGAAAGGCCCTGAAAGCCTTGAGAACCTCAGGGGCAGTCATGGTACAAAATCAAGGCTATTCTTCTGATTCACTCAACAACAACATGTGCATGAACATGTTAGCAAAAGCTTGTCATTGTCAAGGCCTTTTTACTGACCTTCTCCAGCAGATATCCAATCACCAGGAAGCCTTTTCCTCCTAGCATCTGCTCCTGCATGGCCACTGAGCTCTTCAGCAGCTCCACCAAGAACGCCAGCAGAGTGGCACTGTAACACACACACGGTATACACATGTTGCAGTAACGCTGCATGGAAATCTTTGATTGAATTCCTAGATATTCCCTAAATCTGCTCATTGTTTGCTTTACCGTCTCGCTCATTTATTTTTTATAAACAGTTGTGTTTTTTGTTTGTTATCATTCTCTTCCAAATTGTCTGACTTCAGCTAACGCGATATGGAGATGCTGCCTGAAATGTGATTGCAACAGGGCTGATGTGATGGAGGTGGGATCAGGACAATCTTAGTGAGAGAAGAATGCATACGCTCTTAAAAAGCTGCTCATCGCTCCAGGGACAACCACATAACTCTTCCTCCTTTCACACTTACACACCCTGCTCTCTATAATCAGTTATTTCGAGCCTGCAGCATTATTATCCAAGGTTGGTCTTTAAGTTTAAAGATTATTTTCACACGTTTAACATTCATCTTTATCTAATGTCACTTGTAGTCTCTTTTTATCACTTCTTTTCCAATTTTTCCTTTGTTTCAGGGTCCATGCCAGGATCAGCTGCAGTAAATAGTGCATATTAAAATACAAAACACTTTCCTTTTATGTTAGAGCCCATTTGCTGCATGAGAAAATCACTGAAAATGCCCTATTGGCAGCCTGTGGATTTATCTTTGCGGACCGCTCACCAGACTGTGGTGTCCACGCTGCTGTCATTGAGCTGTTTGTAGTCCAACTGAGCGAAGAGAGGGAACAGGACCTGGATGCCTCCTATAGAGTGTATGGCGCTGTGGATGGAGTGGGTAACAATGGCCTTTACATCCTGTGGGACAGAAATGGATAGTAAGTGGCGAGACAGACACAATCTCTGCTGTGAATACACACAGACAGAGATAAAATCACACAAACTCACTGCCATTGGTATATTAACAGCTCTTATATGCAGACTACTGTTAATTTGAAATGTAAATGATCGGTAAAAACAAGACATTTTCATGACTGTTTCATTCAAATTTCAAAGAGAAAAAAAATAATAATAATATAAAAAAACATATATATATATATATATATATACATAAAATCTTTAAATCATAATTATTACAATATGCCAAAACGTAACATTTATATAACTATTTAAATGGCACCTGTCTAAGCTTCCCAATACGGTCATGATTGAAAAACAGTAAACCCAATAAAACTCTATAAACTAAAATAACTAAAATAACTGTATGACTAATCCAATTTGATTCACTCGCTGCCTTTGTAATGTAATTGCTGCCTGATTTGCTGGTGCATTGTTCTCACAATAGGCAAAGGAGTAGAAGGGATAAAAATAAGAATAACCATTAGCAAAGCAGAGCCTTACCATCCTTGAATGGAGGACACTTTTAAAGATATTTGCTCGAGTATAAGTACAGTACAGAAAATGTATCCTTATCCTGAGGTAAACCCCACACCATGCAAGATGTTCTTTTTTCCCTAATGCAACTGAGACACCGGGTGATGAACTAGCCTGATTACGAGACTGAACTGCCCTCTCATTTTGCTTCAATCATTCATACATGAGTTGGTGAAACTAATCAGGAGATGTGGCAGTGATTCAGAGGTCTGGAAGTGATGAAGCCCACACTGACCTGCAGCATAAGTGCATGTGGCGAGTGGACGAAGATGGAGGGGTTTTCCCTGGGCGATGACTCCAGGCAAAGCTGGGCATCCGTCGCCTTGGCGTTGTAGGTGAAGGAGATGGAGCTGGCAAGCTTGCCATCGTATAGCACCTGCTTGTGGTGCTCGGCAAGGTGGATGTCGCTCTCTGATTTGAACTTGAAAGTGCTCTGGAGACAGACAGAGAGAGAAGGAGATGAGAAGAAGATACAAAGGTCGCGTGAGAAACACGCTGAATCAGAGCCACTGAGAAATGTGTGTGTGTCTGTGTGTGCAAGCTCAACACCCAAAATGGAGTCTGCTTAATTGCGGCATGAGCCGTGTGTAAACAACACAGCATTAGCTTAATGAACACAGTGCTAACCCGGCCACTAATTCAATTAGCCCAGAACAAGGGATGGAGAGGGGGAGTGGGTGTGCGGGAGAAAGGCACTCAGGGCTCCAAATGTATCTTCTCTCTTTGTTGTCCACCAACGAAAAACATACAAAAGATTACGGACACAGATAGACAAACGTGGTTAAATTTTTGCATATCATGTCGGACTTGTCATGCACATAACAATAACTTTACCGTTTTTACTGCACTGCTAAGCTTTTAAATCACAACGTTTCCTCATAATTTTTTATCCTTGAGAGCAAATTACCATTTATAAAACTGTAATGCCAAAATAGAAAGTGACTAGGGCTGGTTAGTATTGGAACAACAATAAATAGAGAGCCCGACCGATTTTTTTATGCTGATGCGGTTACAGATATTAGGGAGTAAAAAATCCAGGTAATGATAGATCAGCCAATATACACTATACAAAATTTCTTGCCCCTTCTTTTACCTCTTCAACAGCACTTCATAAATACCAGGATTGGGCAATATTTTAGGGATGACTATTGGTGCTTTTACAAGACTAGTGCAGTGCCCGTAGGAAATATGTATTGCTGTGTTTGAAGGTGGGACGTCAGGGATATTTAGGTTTGTTGTGAAATCCGATATTCCAGGGTATAATTGGCCGTTTTTGACTATTTTTGATTTTGCCAGTATATTTCACCTTAAAAACTATTTACTTGGTGACATTATTTCCAGCACAACCTCACATGTGTGACTGTACAATTATTTTTTTATTTTGACATACTGTATTACCACAATGGACCTAAAATCACAAAAAAACATAAAATCCGAGCAGAAAAAGTTACGATTTTTTTACTCTGAAAACCACAAATATATTTAACAAACCATTTTTATTACTTACAATGCAAATATAAATTGTTGTTTGCTAAATATGTGCATACATTTTAAAAATTTACAAAGTATATATGTAACTATTTACATTTAAATGCAGGCAATGCTCAGGTCTGCCTGAGCTCCTTCCAGCTGAATGAAGAGCTTCACTACCTGCTCCACATTCAGCTTCTCCTCATTGTTTTGACTCATTAAACAAAAAACTGACTCCACTACACACTAAACACACTAACTATACACTCCAAACACGCTAAATGTCACAAATCTCTCAACTCTCAATATCCCTGACTCTATTGCTGTCTCTACACGTCGTTGCCTGTCATTCATCCGCCTCCGTCCCTCCCACAACCTCCCCTTTCCTCAACAACCAAACTTGCTGCTTGGACACTTTCGTGACAAAAGCCAGTTTTTACCATTTCTTCCTCCACCAGACACAAAGCAAACGTGACGGCAATGTTCACGAAAAAGCGTGGCAGACATTATTTACCCTAAGTCCGGTTTTGGACGTGCCGGTGGGTCCAGTCCGTCGACTCGGGAGGTGGGCCGTGTGGGTGGGCTAGCAGCTAGCTACACACGAACATCCACAGATTCCGATTCCACTTTGTTGTCCGCGCGTCTCCGGATCTCCTCAGACCCGAACAGACTCTGTCCGGACTCGTTTAGTCTCATTAAACCACAACAGTCAGTTTAGATGCACAAAACAGAACGGGACCGAACCGCCGGCAAAATCCCGGTCTAGCTCGCACCGCTGCAGGTATGAATACACTTGTTTCTTAAGGTATGTCGTGGGCTTGAGCTCTGCAGTGATTGGCTCTGGTGCGCACGTGGCTATGGTGTGCAGTGATTGGCTCTGGTGCGCACGTGACTGTGGTGCTCCAGTGGTCAATGCTCGGCGGAATTTGTAAAGCATTTATGAACTAATTTATTCACGGTATCATTGTAGTCCAAACAAATGCGACGTTGCACACCCTTGAACCACGCAGCAGCCATGTTGAAAGTCTCAGGTCAGTCAGACAGACAGACAGAGGTTCCTTGCTTTTATAGAGAGATTTTTGAAAATAATCATCAGTAATGAGGATATTAGGGGACAACTGATTTGGCTTTTTCGGGGCTGATACCAACACCGATAATTAGAAATCAAGGAGAATGAAAAACGCTATTTGGGACTGATACTCATTTGCAGTAAAATAGAAACTCTTTGTGTCAAAATTACAAACAACCACTGATAAAATAATCATTGGTACAATTTACTCAAGTACTTTTATGGAGTACAATTTTGATATACTTTTTGGGGTTACTAGTTACTTTGCAGATTCAGATTACTCAGCTATTAATTGTGACGTGTTACGTGTTATCAGATATTGTTGTGTAGGAGACATTTTGCAAGAGGATGCGGCATTGAAGCCAAAGTAGCACATTTTTAAACTAGTTTATTTTATCTGCAATCTTGATACAAAAGTCACAGATAGATAATCATAGATGCTGAATATCGTCCCGATAATCGGCAAGGGCCTATAATCGGCCTAACCCTGTTGGATATAATAAGTATGTGGGAATAGGTAAGTATTAGAAAAGGGTAGAACGGTCTGGTAATTTCAGAAAAGTACATAACTTTACTGTAATGCAGTCCTTGAAACCTGGATAAGAAAACACTTGCGCCATACATGATATAACGATTTCTAAAATCCATTTAGTCTCATATCATAATGAAATAATACTGATATGTTGCCCAGTCTTAGATCTGACACATTTGGGATGGAGGAACTGTAAAGAATGGTTCAGCATGTTTCAACAGACAATTACAGTCTCTGCGACCTTAAGTAAAAATGAATCTGTTTTGTCGATGCAGATCTCGTAGGAGGCTGCACTTTGTGTGTGCGTGTCTGCATCTAATGTCTATATCTGTCTGTCTGCACAGGTCTGCGAGTCCATATATCCTGAAGCTGTGTTGATATGTTCATGAAGCCCCACAGATTAAAGGCCAGTGAGCTGCTCTGCTCTGCCACCAGGCAAAGGGGCGCTCTCGCCTTCGAGCTGCTGGGTCCCCAGGTGGCTCGCTCAGCCCGACTGCACAGGAAAGCCCCGGGCTGCTCACAGACCTGCAGGCCCGACTTGTTCTGAACCTTTCATCTCATGTCTGATGTAGAAAAATGTGCCCTGAGCAGTTTTAACTATGCAGCAGAAAATTCCACAGTGAAGTTAAGAGCACACTACACAATGGAGGCATCTGAAGAAAACGGCCCCTCCACAGTGTAACATCCTTATCTCCATCCAGGGGTTGAACACAAGTCTGTGGTTTCCTAGCACTGTGTTAGTCTTCTGTTAGTCTCCCCCCTTTTAAATCACTTGTGATACAAAAAGCTTGCTTGTATATTATCTGAATGCGAGGCACACTTTCCACACATATTTCTACACACATTCTTGCTTGCAAAACATTATTTCCAGCAGGAATTAATGGTGATTACACGGTATAACAGCCTGCCAATGTTTATATTTTATAGTTTTCATAGCATTTATAGTTTAGTGAAAGACAAAAGCCGATGATCCAGTGTTAAAAAGCTTATATATCTAACAGCTTATCCATTAAAAGCAACCTAGAATACTGCAGCCATGTGTGAGGATAATCAATCACAAACACAAATAAATTGCTCTCTGGTTTATTTTGAAGGTTAGTGGGCCCTCCGCAACGAAAAAACACTGAATAGCCTGAATGTGAAATTAATACGCTTATTAAGATGCACATTTTATGCGGTGTAAGCCCATTTATTGTGGTGCATTTATGAAGTGTGTGTGTGTGTCTACTTGCGCTATGTATTTATCTTGCTGTGCAAAACGATGGAAGCATGTAGCTGAAGGTGTAAAAGAGCTTTGCTGACTCTCCAAAGTATTACGGGATACAGAGGCATTGGACAGGCAGCGAGAGAAAACACGCAAGAACTGAGGAGAGAGCAAACTCTTACATATGTTAAGCTTTAAAAGGCTGCACTCAAACACATATGTGTCCCTCACCTGGTTACACATACACACACACACACACACACACACACACACACACAGAAGAATGAAAGCGACAGGTCACTCCTGACACCTGCAGATATGACACTGGCCTGCAGCAATAACCACACACAGAGACACACATCTACACATATCCTTGCCGCTCTGTATCTCTACATAGTTTGCAATCCTCTAAAATGAGTTCTCCAGCATATAACTAAAATGTTGTTAATATTTTGTGTTAATTCATTGATATATATCATTGTCTACCAATTACTTAGCCAAAGTCAAGTCAAGTCAGTTTTATTTCTATAGCCCAAAATCACAAATCACATTGCCTCTGGGGACTTTTTTGTATTTACAATATTGAGGTAATAATAAAAAATCAGAAATATGTATTAATTTCTTCCATAACTGAATACACAAGCTGTTCTCAAAAGAACAAACACTGTTTGAAGCTAGAAAGGTGGCAGAGTCCGCCAAATTAAAACAGTATGAAATTGTCCTTCAAGGTCAGTTGGTTTATTCAGTTTGTTCAGTCATGAAAATGAAGAGAATTTGCTTTAAAAAAATCAGTCAATGGAGATTGGTCTCACCTGATTAAAATGTATTACCCAAAACTACGGAGTGCACCTTAAAGGTTTAACATTAAAAAGCACAACACTTAATTTATCATGAACCCTCACAAATACACATAAGACACGTAGATGCAACAACACACAGAGACATGACAATACAGGTGTCCAGATAGACCCACATGGTCCATTAATTACACTGTGGCCAGTTGGCAGTGCTCTGCAATGAGACATCTGGACTCCTGATGAGTCGTGCAACCAGCGACAAACACTCAACAGCATGTGAATGACACATACACAGCAAAAACACACACACACACACACACACACACACACACACACACACAGACACACAAAAAGACAAAAACACTGGAGCTTTCTTTCCACACAGAAAAACAAGATGTTATGTCCCATCTTCTTCCTGTCATTAGGAGAGCATGGAAGTGCTGAACTGCACACACATACAGACATTCAGTACACACAGCGTGTCGGCCATCATGAGCCACGTCAAGCGAGAAGACCTTGAACACCATCACTGTGCTAAAGGCTTGTTTAGCTGAGCGAGCAGAGTGTCTGTCTGCTTTTTGCTGCTCATTACTGAACAGTAGCACTGACAGTGGATGAGACCAAGAGGCTACACATATATATACTGTACAGTCTAGATACAGTTCAATGCCGATTAGGCAAAACCTCAGGAGCGGCATGTCATCTTTACACAATAGCATCTGTGTGAAGCCATGAGAGCGAGGACCAGCCTATATTCATATTAAGACAGGAAGCTGCATGAAACAAGCCTAGTCCCAGTGGCGTCCTCCTTTAGCCAACCGAAACACCCGTGATCTCATCATCACAATACCAGCACCGGGGCCAGCGGCTTTGAAACAACTGAGCCATTTAATGGTCTCTTCTGGGCATCTGAGAGGCTCATTCTGCACCATGCAGAGAGGCAATCATCTGACTGATCACCCCCAGGAAACTGTGGGCTGTGACAGAGCGCCGAATCAGTATTCACGGCCGAGAAAAAACGGCAAACCCCGAGCATTTGATCATTAGGAGTGAGAACTCTTGTCTAAAACGTGCCTTATGTTACACGATGTGACAGGGAGAGGTTGAAGGAGAGGGAGAGGTGATTATGAGAGAAAGACAGAGGCGTGAAACTGACATGTATGATTCAGGGCCCCTATGTGAGACGAAGCTCTATCTCCCGCAATCTACAAATGCGCACTCTGCATGTTGTCAATCGCGTGTTGTGAGTTGTCTGATGTTGTCTCCATCAGTTTGACCTTATTTCAGCAACTAACGCATATTTCTGATGCAGTACACAGTACGCCCCTTTTCTAAGGCGCTGCTTAAATACCAGCAGCTGTTCGCAAAACATCAGCAGCCTCAGATATCCGCGCAGCCTCATGGTGCGGAAATCTTGACAGCTTTGGACACATTCATAAACAAGCTGTAAGTGGCCCGAGGCGTGCACGACTGCCAAAACGAGACGCAGACAGCTGGCAAGGTGTTGCGACATCTTAGCTGTCGCCGATAGCCAGGCCAAAAGAAAGAGATGGTGAGTTGAGCTATCTATGCTCAACACCCAACATTGTGAAGCTTCATTTAAATAATTTTCATTACCAAGGAACGCAAAAGTTCTGTATCGAGACTCTGGGTTTAAAATTCTTTAAACTGCAAACTCCAGACATCAATTTGTGATTTCCCAGAAGGTATTTAGTGACAGTGTCATCATTTTACTTTTCATTGTGCCCCTTATTCTCAATCTGTTTCATCTGCTTTAACTTTATGTAGGGTTATCTTTCATTTGCAGGGTTGTGTTTCTATACCCTCCAGAGAATTTGTGCGTGAGCTTTAAAAAAATCTGTTAAAAGTTTGAGCATTTAAATGTATGTAGCAAGCAAGTTCTCAAGAAATGTGGTTGTAATCGCAGCCATGCCCTTCGCTCACATCAAAATATGTCTTTTAGCTGCTCGACATTAGAATCTGTTTTGGAATATCTGCCTTTTTTTAATACTGGATTAGAAATGTACACTGGGAGCAGTGATGTTCTGGCTGACAGGAGCGGAATAACTCAAAATGACAAATATTCCTGCAACTATTAGATTACCTCGATGAAGACAGCTCCCCTGTCAAAAGCTTGCTTTTTGGACAGTAAAATTTGTTGCATCAAGGTTAAGAGTGTCAAGCGACATTACGTTTTACACTTTGATCACCTCCGCCTCCTCTCGACTAGCCCTGAAGTTCTCTCTGTATTCTTGTTTTAAAAAAAGGTTTATACATGTAAAAAATAAAAGCTTTTTAGCATCAAAATGTTGTAATTCCATAAAAAGTAAAGGAAGAATCTGGTAACTCCAGCCCAGTGATTCCAATCCAGGGGGTACTTGTTGCCAGAGGATACATGGGCAGATAGTAGAATAACATTCTGATTTGATTTTTTTAAAATATATCCATATAAGTCAGCTAACACCCAAACACAAAGGACTACAATTGAGTGTGTGAAAACTGAAGGTAACAGGACAGCTAGTAAATAAGTCAGCAGTTAAAAGTATTGGATAAATGGTAGCCAAAAGTAGGCTATGAAAATAGTTGATGAAAATTAAAGGATAAAGCATTAAAATGTTACGGATAAACACTTAAATTGATAACCACAAGTAATGGACTAATGGTGATATGGCTATAAGTACTTGTTAGCTAAAAGTCAGAATGGTTAAAGGTAATGGTCACTTAAAAGTAATGGCTAGCTAAATAATTGAGATAGCTTTGGGATAAATTGTGAAATGGCTAAAGATAATGATAAGCTGAAAGTAAAAATGGTTGAAATGGTTGAAATACTTAGCTCGCAACGGACAAACAGTTCACTTCAGGCCCCCAGGAGGAGCGTCAGGCTTTGCACTGGGGCCCAAAAACAAGAAGCGTCTTTTTTGAGCGTCACAACACCCGTGAAATGACTCGTTTCACTGTCATAATTTGAGCTATTCGGTTCACTAACATTTAGAAAGTCATGGCTGTGTCCCAGTATAATTACAACATCCTAGGTTGAATCAGACAGCTTTTGGACAAACAGTGAAATAGCTGAAAGTAATGACTAAATGTTTGAAATACTTAAGTAAGCTCACCCTGAACAAACAGAATCGACAGCTTTTGGAAAAAAATGTGAAATTGCTTAGTTATGGTTAGCTAAAAGTAAGAATGGTTGGACAAACAGTAAATTAGCTAGCTCTTAGATCAATTGTGAACAAAGCAATGCTTACCTAAAAGTACTGAATCAATGGTTGAAAAAGTTAACATTAGCTAACAGTAATCAAACAGGTAAAATAGATAGCTTTTTGATAATTGCTGAAATAGGCTATCTAAAAAGAAGACTGATGGCAATGTTTGAAATAGTTAGCTAGTAATGTACAAGCAGTTGGATTAGCTAGCTTTCAGATAAATGGTGAAATAGCTAAAAGTAAGACTTGAAATGACTAAATGGTTAAATTAGTTAGCTAACAGTCGATATATATTTAGTAAGATATTGTTTTAATGGTGACACATTAGTGAGGGTTCTGTGTTTTGTGTGTCTTTGCCCTGTCTGTTTTCACTGCATCCTTGTTTTTCCCCCATTGCAGGGCTTGGCTAACGGGGCTGACGAGGCACACCTGCAAACACTCTCAAATCACTACCTCCATAAAACCTCTGGTCTTCACCCTACTCCACTGCTATGGAGTTAGATTTGCGTCTTTATTACGTGCGAGAAAATAAATGACCTGAGAGAAAAAAAAATGTTTGAGAGAAAAACTTATCAGACTGATAGCAAAAAAGCATTTTATGAGAGAAAAAAAATTATTTGAGAGAAAAAGTTTGAGAGAAAATACCTTCTCTACAAATACTTTTTTTTCTCTCATAAAATGCTTTTTTGCTATCAGTGTGATAAGTTTTTCTCTCAAACATTTTTTTTTTCTCTCAGATCATTTATTTTCTTGCATGTAATAAAGACACAAATCTAACTCCATACCCTGCCAGATAATTCTGTCTTGTCACGAGACTCTCAACAGGCCATAACAACATTAATGGAAATACCATGAAAAAGGGATAAACGCTAGCTAAATTTCAACAAACAGTTCACACAGTTATCTAGGAGTCATGGATACAATCTGTTTTTAAATTTGAATGGAGGAAATACTTTGCTAAAAGTAATGGATAGATATTTGAAACGTTTAACTCCAAGTGGTAGCGTTGTAGTCTGAATAAACAGCAGAACAGAGAGATTTCCCCTGCGTGACTGCACGACAGGAGATGATGCAAAACTTGCACAGTATACATTAACTGACAACGGAAACCTCAACCTACCAACCACAAGGACACCCTGGCACCAATGTACAAGCTATTCCTCGATTGACAGCCCAAGAATGATCGATGGCCTCAGCCACTTCTAGCTGACAATGTGACCGGGCAAAGAGAGCATTAAATAACATTGTGAATGCAATCATCTGGTATGCCGGGATATTCAGCCTGCCAAACAGTGCGTGAGATTGATGCAAAGTGTACAGAGAATATACAGAGAACAGTGGGAGATAGGGTAGTACGTGGTTGCTGTCTCACCTTGTATCCTGGGCCAAGTTGGTGAATGGCAAAGATCTGAGCTGGGTTGAGAGCTTCACTGAATACGTAAATGGCTCCCAGCTGACCGCAAAACACCCTGTTAGCGTCCGCCGTCTCTGATGAACCCAGGAAACACTTGTCGTAGCTCTGAAAAGATGTAGAGCACAAAAGCAATTTAGCTATCATATCAAATATTTAAAATTGTCAGAGCTTTCTTGCGAAAAGATTCTTATTTGTTTGATGTGTAAATTAAAGAAAGCTAGCCACAACCTTTTTTTTTTTCTTTTAGTTTCATTACATATTAACACTTTTGAGAAAAAATGTTTGTTTAAAGTCTGTTGATCTTCACATTTTCAGACATCCCAAGAGTAAATCAATTATTCACGTTGAACCTCTGGTCAGAAGTTCATGGTGTTCTGCAGTGAAGAACAGAGGATGGCAGAAAGAAAAAATTTACTTTTGCAATCACCTACTATTACATTCTTTCTGTCCACCCGCCTTTCATCTATTCCATCCCTCTGATAGACCTTATCACTCTGAGATCTTTACTCTTCTGCTTCTTCAAAGTGATGAAATAAGTTTTGTCTTTCAGCCTTCGGGACAAAACAAACCCTGACAGCATCGGCACATTTTCAAACCTGTTCTTTCGCTCTTTTACTGTATACTTCTTTTCTCACAAGTGTTTTGGTGAGCCGAGTGAACTATCATACATTTAAGGCCAAGGTACTTCTTACAGAGAATAACACAAGCCCCTGGTAATTGCAGCAATATCAAGAGCCAAAAAGTGAGGAAGTGTAGTGCTGCCATTGAGAGGTCAGGCTACCTGTCCCCTGCTAAATGGAAAAGTTTGAAGTTGGAGTTTGGGCGAGCTGTGCTGGAATGGGGCCCAAGGGCAACTCTGCTCCAGCTGATGAATGCAGAGGGCAAACCTCAAATGTTTGCCAATATCACAACAGGTGGGAATGGTAAGCAGAGCCAGACCGATACTGGACTTCTCAGGCTGGGGCAAATACTTCCGGTAGCAACCAAACATTTTTATATCAAGTGTAAAGAAGCAGTCGACTCATACTTCTATCACAGCTTTTTGATCAACCTGAGTGTGTTTTTCTGAAACCTTTAATGTAATCAATCTTTATAAAGGTCTCGGTGCTCTTACATCGTTGGTGTTGACGTGCCAGGCCATATCGCCGTAGGACACCAGCTGACCGTTGACGTAGCAGCGGATCTCAGAGTTCCTCCAGCGGTTGTAGATGTGGACGATGCTGATCATGTACCACTGAAAGAGACGAGGTCACAAATAAAAAAAAACTTCATGTGCAGCAATACACCAAATTGAAGAAAGAGAGTTTCTATTGTGTTTTCTGTTGATTGAGGCATTTGTGATTCTTTTAAAGTAAACAGAGCTGTATTTTAATTGATTTTTTTCTTTTGATTATTCGCTTTACCTTCTGCGAGCACTTTGAATTCCCCTTGCGTTTGAAAGGTGTTGACAATTACTGCCTCCCCTAAGGTATCTATTCTATTAATGATGTTTTTGCATATCATCTTTTTTACATCACGCCGTGGGTGGCCAGATTTATTACACTGACTTGACTAAGATTTGTTGAACCCTGAGGTGAGCGGAACGTGTTTTTTTGCGCCTTTGTAATCTTTCAATACAAGCCTCCTGCTGTGCAATAACTAATTTGAGTTTTTTCTTTTCATGACCAATTAATACATATTTGTGTCAAGGTTTTTTGTCTAAAAGGAGGAGGGGATGGTTGGAATGGCAGTTGAGGGGGTAAACATTCAAAGTCTAGTTGGCAACCTGTTATTTTTCCTGTAAATAATCAAAAAAAACAAGCAACAAAGATAATGTTTTTGTCCTGTTTTGTCCTACTGAGATGACTCCTTCTAACAGCATTAGCTCCCTAGACAGGGGTCATCGAACATAGACTGATTACAACCTCTTAACCTCGTTCATTCGCCAGAACACTGATTGAGGCTTTTCCCACCTTTGTATACCATTAATAGAGTGTGTGTGTGTGTGTGTGCGTGTGTGTGTGTGTGTGTGTGTGTGTGTGTGTGTGTTGATTAGAAAGCATCTTCCATGGTGACAGTGAACACAGGGTCCCTGGAGGGAAGACAGCGGGGGAGGGGAGGAAGCTAGAATGTTTTTTGCTGGTGTATGCATAGCTGCTGGGGAGTGGACAATAACACACGTGTATGCAAGCACGCACACACACACATTAGCACATGCACACAGCGGACAGAATGCTGTGAGATGCGGTGACTTATAAATTGATCAGATGGAACCACCGGGAACTTTGTTAGGCAGTGCAGAGATTCAACTGGGTCAGCAAAAAAATGTGGAAGGCCATCTCATCAAGCGAATGCGTGTGTGTTTATGTGTGCACACAAGTGTGTGTGTTTGTGTGCAGGACAATAGCAGAATGCTGACAACGCGGTAAAGGGGCAGTGCAGGTCTTAATTGAAAGACCTTATCTGTCCTCATCAACACTCCAAGTGAGTGCGAGGGTAGATACGAGAAGCGGCGACACACTCCTGGTGTCTCTCTCATCTAACAAGTGGAACTAGAGTACCAAACTCTGCACTCACTTAAAATTATTAATTTGCATCTGTGTATGAGTGTGTATGTGTGTGTGTTTTCTTACCTTGCGCGGTTGGAAATCATATTTCACACAGTGCTGAAAGCCTTTGCCTTTTGACTTCAACGATGTCACAATGAGACAGTTTCCCACAAAGTGTGCGGAGTAACCGATTCCTTTACTGGTGCGAAAACTGCAGGACAATCAGACAGAGTGGCACTTATTTCAGTTCGTCATCAATTCAAAAATGTACTGCGCACCTAAGGCAAAACAAAAACATAAAATTAAAAAAAAAAAGTTTCTGTTGAGCATCACATGCTCACGAGACACTATGGCGTCAGTTTATGTGTAACTGAATGAAATGTTCAACATGGAGTAACATTAGATTAGACATTACATTTTTAAAATGACATTACAAAAAAAGCAAACATTTGTCAAATATATTTCATTCCAACCATGGTGTCTGGTTTGTTTCTTGGTTTCTGCAAGCTACTGCTATAACTGCAAAAGGTCATCTACATGCATACAAAAATTGTACAAAAAGCTCAGCACTGTACTACGGAAGCCCTGAGGGGCGAGTGAAGTAATTTAATCAGTGAAAACATGTGATTTTTTTTTCATGTTTTAAAGAGTTTTCAGGAGAAACATTTTTTTATTTTTTTTTGCATTTGTAAGAAATCAAAACTCTCCTGGCAGAAAACATGGAAATTTCGTCTTCCTGGCAATTTTTTTTTGTTTACTTTAGTTTCTCAAAAAAAAAAAAAATCCCCTTAAATGCTTTTTCCCCCCATTTGGTGACACATATGGAAAAAAATTGCATGTTTTCACAGATAAAAAAAATAATGAGTAAGCTCATCCTTGCAAAAATTTTAATAAACATTTCCCATCAGTTCACAAGTCAGGGAAGAAAACGACTTAGATCGGACTTGGAAAATGGATTACCTAGAAAAAAAACATTTCTTCACTTGCCCCTCCGGGCTTCCGTACCTTCACACATAAGATTATTAAAGCCTATTACAGTTAGAAAATCAGTATTTTCAGGAGCGTGAGTAGTATTTTCTTCGCAGCAGCAGCATCAGGGGTCCCAGAACACAGGTTTGTGCAAAAACACTACTAATCCCCTCCCCTACTATTTTCTCCCATAATGCTTATTTTCCTGCACTCATAACCTCCACGTAAAGCCCAGTCTCACAGCTAAGAATCTTCACAAAACAACAAGACACAGTTCACATCTAAAATAGGCCCACGAGGATCACACACATAGCCGAGCCAGAAAGCAGAGATAAATCCCTCTCAAGTGAATCCCTAGTACACCTGAGAAGAGCGTGCGGTGTGTTATCGTGGCCTTCCTGCAGCTGTGGAGGCCTGTATCAGACAGGCCACTGGAGTTGCAGCTGCATCTGGAGGAGGATGATAAGACCTGGGCCAGAGGAGAAGAAGGGCTCCCTCCCTGTCTTACTCCTCACTTACCATGACAACCTGACAAACGGTTACTACGGAAACAGGATTACATCCTGACACTTATCTCTGCGATGGTATCTGGAGATATACAAATGTATCTCATCTTTCCTGTAGAGAGGCTAGCTTGCTGATTCTTCAGCGAAACCTTTCTGTTCAGAGTGAAGAGGTGGGGGGAAGAAGCCGAGCAGCGGAGTAAAAGAGTTCAATTAAATAAAAGGTCAAAGCTAATGAAGCTTCATGGTGGCTAACAGCGTGCACTTACAACACTGATGTCGAGGCCAGCGAAGTCCAAAGCTGCACACTGACGGGTGACAGAATCCACCAAGCAGCACACTCATAATGGCGTGCCTTGACATTTAAAGTTATGTTCTAATTCATTATCGGTTTATCTATTAACTTCCTGTCCCTGTCATTCAGTCTAATGAGCTAGATGTTTATCATCTGGTGTGACTCAGCACAGGAACTCTCAGTGAATTCTGAATTGAAGTCGTGCTGAATTTATTGCTCAGAAGGAAGTTGCAGAAAAAGAGGGGATCGGTTCCGAAATTCTTCAACTCAGAGAGGCTGAAGTGTTACCTTTAACTAGCTGCACTCAGCGACCGTATCTGATCACGTCTGTGTCAGCGGCAGGCAGACCTTTGATTGATCGAAACTAGCTGAACACCAAAACATTCCCAAGGAGAACCACACCAGAGTGGGTGGTTGTCAGTGGAAGGACATAGCAAGACATATTTTGTCTATCTTTTATTTTTTAGCATGTGAAACATAGCTTACTAGCCTCTCTTAGCTCTAACTGTGAGAGGGCTCTAGTGTTTAATTCAATTCAAAGGGGCTTTAGTGACATGAGAAACATGAGAAACTATCAGACTGTTGCCTCCTGAGGTACAAAGTGGTATTACGAGATTGGAAAGGCCGGGGCTAGCTGGTCAGCACGCTTACTTCAGTAGACATCTCTGCCACAGAAGTAGACGTCTTTCACATAAAGTCAGCAACGTTCTTTTTTTCACATTCTGTAGATCATTTTAGTTGAGTTTAGATTGTTTTAAAACTCAGTTTCTGGTCATATCTTACTCACTGAACCTTTAAGTCATTTATTGAACACAAATGGTGCACATTTTCCGGTTAGAGCTTTCTCAAATAAGATTTGTTACTTTCCCTCAGTTTATATGAATTTTAAATAGGATATCAATTACATTTTTGTGAATTCATTGATTCACAATCGTAATAGTGTTTTTTAAGGAAAAGGGATACTTTTGTGCTGTGCCTTTCTACAAACTCTGTAGACATAATATATAAAAAAAAGACTGTCTGCATTAAAATCTTATCAAGATAAACCTTTAAACAAACCTGAATAACAACACCTTTGACTGTTACGACCTTAGAATCCCGCAGCAGGCAAAACTTACCTGTATGTAAGAATCTGATATTTTAGCTCGCACTGAAAGCTAATGTGGGACATTATCAGGCCTGAGCAAAAGCCTATTTATTCTATTGAGTGTTTTCTCATACTTTCTCATTAAGCACAGTGCAGTCTCCTTCAACTCACAGCATTCATGTTCACTACAGTCAGTTCCTTCTTTCTTGAACCAAAATGCCTTTTGACACGCAGAAGGAACAAGCCTGAACCTGCTCTATTTTGCTGTGTGCCTTTATTTGCTCGGATCAACAGTAGAGGAAAAGCAAGAGAGAGAGTCAATCTCACTTCGTACAATAAACAGTAAAAATATTTTAAAAGCCGTGCTGCGTTAAGGCCGCCTGTCACGGTAGGGAAGGTGGTATTTCTCTTTTTCTCTGTATGGCTGTTGAAAATGGAGAGTCTATAAAAAACCGTTTCACCGTGAACTTGAAGGACTGACACAAAAATCGGATGTTTGCCACTGATGTTCTTGATTCCTTTTCTTCTTTGAAAATTCCTCTGTAACTGCTCCGGCACAAAAATATCGATGATACATGTCATTAGGGCCAATGGAATGGGCGAAGAAATGAAAGATTCATGACCGATATCCTGAGAGTGCTGAAGTGTTGAACAGTGGATTTTGAAAAAAGTACTTTCAGGTTTTATGATGTGATGGTGTTTTCAGTCCCAGAATCCCATTACAAAGAAAATAATCGAATTATGTAACACATCAGATAAAAGGCGTCCTACTTACCAATAAAGGTACGGTTTGTCTTTATCCACATTGATGTTGTTGAGTGGATCCTGTCTGAACCACGTGTTGATAGTGAATCCGTTCTGGTAAGGCCATTTGGCAATTGGCGGCAATGCTATGGCCTGGGGGTAGGACAAACACATCAGATCATCTCTTGTCAGTGTTCAATATATCACTCAGTCATTACTTCCTTTTCAACGCCAATCTCTGTGCACTGACAGTGCGAGGTGCCGATTAAAGGAGACTTGTTCTGCTTTCATGTCAGTTTCGTGTCTTTCAATGTGTTGTAGGTTCTTGTGCATGTAAAAAAGTCTTGGAAGTTAAAAAGATCAAAAGTCTGCACGAACAGATGCTCATCTTTCCCACAGAAAACACTGCTCCTGAAGTGCCTCGTCAGCTATCCTGCCTTAGGTCCCTTGACTTTGTGACATCACAACACATCACCATGTCACACATTCGCATAATTGATTGATTGCTTTGGCTGCTCTGTTATTGTGAGCGGTGTCATCGGGTCAGACGTGTGTGAGCTGACCAATCAGAGGAGACTGGTTGTTGGGGGGGGGCTTAAAGAGACAGGAGCATTGTCAAGCACTGTTTAGCATTAGCGCATCTAAACTTGAGTAAAAATTATGAACCCAAAAAATATGTCTCCTTTGAGATGTGCTGGCTCTTTAGCAATTGTACAGAGAATACATGAGGCTAATTTGCTGACAATGAAGCTCAGGTGTGTGTGCGTGTTTGTACGTCTCACCGCTGCACTGCGTCCTGGAAAGTTGAAGAAAGTATCAGGACCATGTCTCTGAGGCATCTGGTTCAACACCGACAAGAGCTTGATTGCATGTCTCGGCTGGAGAGGAGAGGAGAGGAGAGGAGAGAGTGATCATTATTATGTGACAGTGCTGACAATCAGAGTCACAGGGGAGAGTCTCTATCAAAAAAAAACATGGTGTGACATCACATCTCTACCCCACTGGATCGATAACTCTTCAATCACCCTCCGCCTTCCCCCTACAACACCTCATCAATACCATGGCAACCCTTAATCGATCTGTCTCTGGAGAGGGCTGCTGGTGGGGGTTGGGGGAATTGGAAAAGACAGGCAAATAGGGGCAAGGTGGATGAGGTGGTGATGGTTATTGGACAGAGGAGGTTCGGAGATAGGGCTGAAGAGATGGATGATGGCCTCGCTGTGGACCACTGATCAGTGACCAGGGGTTGTTAATGGCAGTTGCCCCAGAGCCTGAGCAGAGGGGAGATTGACGAGAAGGGACGAGGGCGTACTGACACAGCGAGTAGCTGCCGGCAGCTGCCAAGGTATCACACGCAGTCATCTCTAGCGTTACAGTGAGAAGGGAAGTTTTAGCCTCACAAAACCGTCCTAAAAAAGTCCAGGGTTCGGTTTTTAAAGCATCCAGTCTAAGTGATGGGAAGCTGGGCCAATCAACAAACTACAGGGAGCAGTTAAGCTGATGACAACAAGTAGCACTGTAAGTGGAATTTGCACTTAGCACTCCCGCCTCTCGACTCTGAATGAATCTCGTTAACAGTGAACTTGGCATCGAAGCTCTAAAAGTAAGCATGAATTAGCAACTGCATGGAGTATTTCTTCCCTCGTTTCTTAGCAGAATTGGCAAAATTCAACAAATAAACAGGGCAAAATTCAGTTTTTGTTAGTCTGAAAGCCAGAAGCAGTGAGTAAGAGCGGGTTCATGCAGATGATTTAGAGAAGAAGAAAACATATTAATCAAAATCTGTCTGCCCACACACACTGACAATAACCACAACAAAAGCTTATCACTGTTTGCTGTGAAAAGAAAAGTTTCTTGGTGGATTGTTCAAAAGAAAGGTAGACAAAGTTTGATATCATACAGTATAGAAAAAAGAAGCATTTTCAGAGTTTATTGTAATTTGTATGTCCTGACAGACATGAAAATTGATATAAACTTGAAATATATGTACTTTAAAATCACTAATACAGTAGAATTCAATACTGCACGCTACAATAACATTCACATTTCTTACCTTTGTATACCTTGAAACCGGTATGTTACCGCAACCTTATATAGAACTCTGTATTATAGAGCTAAACAGGTTTTCTAATCACTCATGAAGATATTTATGGCGATCGTGATTCATAATCACCCCGATAAAAGAAATCTGCAACTTGAGTATATAGCAAGGTGTTGCTGAAAGGGACTCACCTGAAGAAAAACAATGCTGAATCTACAGCCTTTAAATGAGAGTTTCACCTTCACAGCTGATGAGGCTGTCGCTATTTTGTTTTTTATATCGCCATGGTTCTATTACTCTAACAAAAAAAGACACAGCGAGTCAAACCTTTTTTTAATTAATAACGTTGATTACGAGAGAGAAAAAAACGCTTAACGTAAGCTAAATTGCCCTTGTCTTGACTTACACGCACAAATCAATTAAAACATAGATACACACACACACATAGACACATCCTCTGTTATTCTGGTCTATTAGTACAACCATCCCATTAAGTGACATCCAGAGTAATGACACATAAACAAACTCGTGCTGTATAATTAATCTGGTGCAAAATGAATTCAGCCTCTCAGGCTATTAATTGCAGAATAATAGCATATCAGAAAAAGCTAAATATCTCTTTTTTAAGTCTCTTTTGATTTTGAAGACAAGAACATATGGACAGTTAAATGACACAATAATCATACATTTAGACACTATCCTAATTAATCTGAAGTAAAATGTTTCTTCTTAGTTAACAACTGTTAACAATAGCATCGTAAATCAAAATAACTACTCGAATCAATCATTAAACCCAGCTCTGGTGAGATATCAGTCAGTGTGAGATAAAATAAGAATTCTTTACATAAAACATACAATTGTGATGATTAAATCATTTGTGTTAATCTTTGTTGCAACCTGCAAGGCACTGACGGATGTGTCCGTTAAGCAAAAACCTCACTGCGATCATAACAATAATAATGCCCAATGATGCACACACACAATTTAAAACTCTGTTCACCACCATCAGAGGTTTTTACTCACCCAGATGCCGCTGTCTCCCCTCAGCATACTGAAGAGCAGCTTCAGCTCCTTGACTGTGATGCTGTAACTGGCCATGACCCCCAGCATGTCCACCAGGAGGTCTGAGGAAACACACGGAGGAAGAAATTGAGCGCAGGCGACCAAGCGTGTGTGTTGGTGTCGGTGAGTTGGCGTTTGAAAGGTCCTCTGCTGACACTTCTCTGATAAGATATGGTAAGGTCGCAAGACAGAGATTCAAGTGTATTGCATTCAAGTCCTGAGAGCTACTGCAATGTTTACAAAATCTTGAAACTCAAGGGAGTTTGCAGCACACAACATTGATTCATATAGTGAATGTGTACAGAGCAAAGTAATTTATTGTCACGTATTGATCTACAAGTAATATGACGCCAAACAGACTGAGAAAGTTTGAAGTGCTCAAGGCTAATAGCTAAACAAGAGCCGTATAATCCTTCCCCTAATTAGCTAATTCACAGTGACATGCTCATTCATCATGTACACAAGGAATGTTAATCAGTAATGATTAATTATTATACACTTTGTTCAACAAATTCCAAAATACATACACCCCTTTCATGTTGGTCTGCTAGATATGAAGCTTCACCAGTGGGCAAATAGCTTAGCTTATTAAAAGGGCTGGAAGACTGGAGGAAACAGCTAGCCTGGCTAAGTGTAATCTGCCTGCCAGCACCTTGTACAAAAACACTACAAATAAAAATGTCTTGGGTAGGCCAATGACTGTTTCCCCTGGCTTCTGGTCTTATTGCTAAGCTGACATAAGTACAGGTTAGCGCTAGCTCCATATTTAGCGTTCAACCATTAAGATTGGTATAAATCTTCAGGTCTCACTCTTGGCAAGAAAGCAAACAAGTGTATTTCTAAACACTGCTGGGCTTAATAGAGTATTTTTGGGCTATATTGCATTGTATCATGATATTTTGAAATCTCCTCAATAGCATGAGGATAAATGCTAAGACTGGGCGAAAAGATCATATATCACAATAGTTCTACCTAGTGCCTGGATTTCATTATTGCGATAATATTGTAGGGATGACCACTGGTCCTTTCACAAAATACTAAAGCAACACTTTGTAACTTTTTTACCTTAAAATAACAGCTTCAAAACCCTGTTGTTGGTACAGTTTCATGTAATAGGGTGAATGGTGTCTCTGTCTCATACACTGTGGGGGGCGCCAAATGCATTAAAAAAATGCTGATTTCTACAATAATAATAATTTACACACATTTAAACAAGCAATAACAACGTCTCAACGACCTCACCAATGCTGCAGAGGAACTTGTCATAAAATTGAACAACAACATAAACAAGTCTTAAAAATATTTCTCTCTGAATATATTAGCACTTAATTAAAAGTACGTTGCGTTTAAAGACATTTGTGTAGTCAAAATGACCTTCCTGCCTCATTGACTTTCACTTCACACAGCCACGACAGATCAGTGAGGATATGGCAGGGGTACAGCGCAGGCCCTCTCAGAGTGAGGCAATCTGCTTACAAGGGCTCTTCTTTCCCATTAGGCCTGCCAGATATGAATAGAGACTTTCCACAATATTTCATTAGCCAGAGCCAAGCGATAGGGAATAAAGCAGGAGGCTAGCTCACCGAGGTGCTTGGTATGAGAGGATATACACAATGTCCTAGATTCAAAACCCCTAAGCTCTGTTTTTGGTACGATCAATCCATGTAGGTCATTTTAAATAGTTTGTAAAAAGTGTTAGAATAGTGGTTATGAAAGGGAGTCTGTGAGAATTGGCATTAAATTGATTTAAGCAGCGTGTACTCTGCTGTGGTGAGCGGTAATAAGTCATAGAAGTTATAAAGCACATTATCCTGCGGCGGCGGGTAGGGCAGAGAGGACACTGGGGGGAGGGAAGGACAGGACACCCACCCTGAGGCATCATTAAAGGGAAGTCAAGGTCAATCTGATCATGAAAAGAGACGGCTTTGTGTGTGTTGTTTTGCAATCCAAACTGCAGCACACACAGAAACACACTGAGGTCACTACTCCACTCCTGCTGTTTTTACGAACGTCTGGCTGCAGGGCAAATATAAATACACACATGACTTCTGTGGTAGGAAAAAATTTAGACTTCAGTTGGGAAAATACTCAACTGTTGGCTCTGAGCTTTGAGTAAAAAAAAATGCAACATAAAAGCTTTTATCTATTCACAAGGACAAATTGTCTAAAATAAAGAATATATTGTCAGCTCCGATAGAGCTCAATGTCAGAAATGAACCAATGAAACAGACAAAAGCAGCTTCGCAGTGGAAAGACATGCAGTGTTTGCAATGTGGCATGTGGCTTCACTGAATCTTTCTTTTCTATGGTATCCCAATTGTTTTCCCACCTACACATCCAACCCACTGTCGAATACAGGAGCTCTTTGTGCGATTCTGAAAGGCACTTGTGAGAAAATCACTACCTAGGCCAAGCACGCAGGAAAAGCTTAATTGCCACGGCCACCTTTGTGCTCACTTAACAACATAAAAGCATTATATGAGACAGTATGCTGGGGATGTCACAGTTCTGATGTCAGTGTAAAAATGAATTTAGACCTAGTATTAACATCCATCCTGAGGGCATCCCTAGGTCCGTCAGTTAATGTTTAGCAATAACGTGTCTCAACATCCACCTGAAGCGATTGGACCTTGTTTATCCAATCTATATAAACATTTACAGCACTGAGACAGACAGTTGAGATGCTTTTCACACATTTTTTTCCTTGAGTAACATTTGCCGAATTAACAAGAAGGCCCAAACTGTAAAAAATGTGTCTTGACATGTGTCTAAAGTTTCTCATAACTCAACAACTCACAAAATTCTGTGATTTTTAAAGGGAGTCTGAGAACTTTCTCCACAGGCGTCAGAGAAGTTGCCTATGCTGGTGACTATTAACTGTATTTGTAAAATTTTAAATTTTAACCATCATTAAAATGTCTTCTTTCAAAAATGGAGCATTAATGGTTAAACCAGTTAAACCTGTGTGTTCTCACAGCTGCTGAAAGTTGGGAGGTAAGACAGAGAAGATAGAGAAGTGTGCAGGCTAGTACAGAATTGCCTCAACAAACTGGTGCCTTTCTACAAGGACAGAAACAACTTTTAAATTATGAATGACTTAAAATATGCTGTAGACGTTTCACAAAGTTTAAGTTTCTCCTCACTTCTCCTCGCTCAACAATTCTCAAAACCACTTGCTTTCTACGGGTGTCTGGGGATATCGTAGTTACTGGTTCAATGCTTCATTAAAACAGTGTTTTCAAAAACTTTGCTGCTAACACTGGCAAATTAAGAAAGTCCACACAAGTGATTTACATTACAACAAACAACATGTGAATCAGATAACTTCTTGTTTTCAGATTTCAGATGTGTCCTTAATGCATCATGGGGTGTTCACACCTGTACCTATAGCCGTCCAATTGTGATCACATTGAACTCAAGAAGCATGTTTTTATCAGATCTGAACCGCTTCTTTCTGTGTTTCTTTCAATTTTTTGCACTTTTTGCATCACAATTTTCCAAGTCTGAACCAAACCTCCTGCAATTTAGACGTACCTCATACCAATTTATACTCCTAACTCTTCCATACCTATTGTCCGTCATTGTCTGTGTGTACGTCACTATATGCTCATTCACACAGTTACCTGCAATCATGTCGTCCACAGTGCTCATCTTGAGCAGCACCTGCTGGATGAGGCCAACCTCGGTGCTGGTCTGCAGATTTCGCACGCTCTTGCGGAGGATGGCGGTGAACATACTCCAGATCTCTGCCTGGCACGTCACCTCGCAGTGGGACAGCAGCTCCACCATGCAGCCAATGCTCTCCGCCTCCTGGATGATGAAGTTCATCTCCAGGTCAAACTCGCCGCCCACCAGCTGGAGGAGGGAAAGGGAGAGGTTGGAGGAGGAGGAGGAGGAGGAGGAGGAGGAGGAGGAGGACGACAGGAAGGGGAGGGGGAGGCACAGTTTGGGAGGCAGGACAGGGCAGGAAGTGGGAGTGGAAGTGTTAGGATGCGGAAGGAGAGGACAAGGGGGAGGGGGTGATGAAGCCAGTGTGAGGAGAGAAAGAGAAGAAAAAGAGAGAATGATTTAGTGAACCATTTAACCTTTTGTCTGTAGGAGAGGTAAGCCTGGCTTCTGATGGATACTGATTGTGGTTAGGGAGGCATTTCTTCTGCCGGGGGCTGCACATACTGCAACAAATAAACATCCTTCATCTGTGCACGCACACACACACACGCGCGCACACAGTGCTGTCTCTTCCTCCGCTGTCTCTCTAATGTGAAGAACGCAGCACTCTCCTCTTTGAACTACAATCACTCTCAAAATACAGCAGGCATAAAAATGGCCCCCTCTACTGTCTCAGACACACACACATAACACACACAGATGACACTGATTAACACACATTTTTAGTCCCTGTCCTCTCAGATAGCATTAGTCAGAGGACACCATACTTTGTAAAATCGAGCACAAATGTTCTGTCTCTTAATGGCTGGTGCACTATCATTACTTGTGATAGTGCAGGCTTCATATCGCTATGACTCACGCGCACACACACACACACACACACACACTCGCACATTCACTCATGCACCACATGAACACAAGCATACCCCACGCAGTTCAGCCTCAGCATACTACACTATCCAGGAAGCGGTCGCCATGGCAACCAACAAGCTAAGAGAACACCATGGAGGTTATTAAATCTGATTGGAACACAAACCTGCGATAAGTTTTGAGAAGGTAGCAGACGAGAGACTGAAGTCACGAAATGAAAACGCAGAAAGAGGATTAACGTGGCTGCACTGTGGTCTCGACACAGGCAGAGAGAAAGGAATGAATGTACGCACAGTCAGTGTTGTACATCGCAATAAGAGAGGTGAATGACAGGCTCGGGTCAGCCTGGGCGATAAAAAGATATATGATATATATATGAAACTTTGTTCAAAAGAAAAAATTCAGTTGTTTCACTTAGATCTTCGAGCTGCTAAGAAAGCACATAACAAATGGGGCCTGGCTCATGAACAGCTCATCATATCTCTAGATAATGGAGGGTTTTAAGAGCAACTGGTCTGGCTGATGTCAGAACAGCATTGTGTTGAAACTGCAGGGAAAACCGTCCTAACCGAGACTGGACATACAACTAAATTTTTTCATCCCATTAGCTGCTTCCACCCTCCTGCTTCCACCAATCACTATCAACAGAAATTAAACATCTCATCGTGATCCATTTTTTAACCGCGTCACCCAGCCCTATAGACTCAGGGTCCATGTGTAATCAGTCACAACTGAAAAATGAATCTGCATACGGCTTTTCTCCATAATTCATTTTGCACATGGTTAAAATATCTTTAAACAAAGACATTATTCTTACTTGGAAAATAATTCAATATTATTGTCTGTACACTATCATATCTTTGTGGGATGATAATGTCTTGTTTTCATTGCACACAACTGCATTGTACAAGTTGTAATTAAAAAAACAAAACCACAAAACAAAATGAATCATTTCAGTTTATTGTTTTTCCATGTGTGAGAAGTTTGTTTTTATTCCATTGCATAATAGTGGAACATATTGCTAGCTCGAACAGTAACAACTGAGCAAACTGGAATGGGGTTGAAAACTAATAATAATAATAACAACGACCTTATATATCAAATACATATCGATTTTACAATTAGAATTTTACTCTGCCTAGTATTCAATATTATATCATTATCATGATTTGGAATTATATATCATCATCTGTCTTAAAGACTGCATTACAGCAGAGTGATGTAATTGTTCTACTTCTACATAATGTACCACATTATGTAATTTATCAAAAACATCATTGTGGTAACATTTTGTAAAAGCATCAACAGTCATCCTTACAAGACAGAATTACTTTATTGATCCCAGACTGGGAAGTTATTTAAATACAAGATATTGATATCAAGGGGTTTGGACTAGTATATTCATATATAGATTAAAAAAAAAAAAAAAAAACCTGATGTAATTGTATAAATTCAAGGTACTACAAGTATTTTAGAAAATTTTACACATAGTATACAACTTCTAACATTAGGGATCTCTCAATCAAAACATTAACGAAAGTAGTGCGGGATCATGTGAGTTGTTGTCTTGTCTTTTATTCAGGATATGAGTCTGTACTGACTAGCTCGAACACTGACATCTTGCTTCAGTCTCATGTAACATCTGTCGTTAGCGCGTTTCCCATGACGTTATAGCAACTACAGAGGTGAAGGTGATATGACGCCTCTGACGGGTGACTAAGTGAGACACACTGTCAACTTGAATAAAATTACACATTTCACTGGGTTTGATCATTGATGGAATCATTTGGGATCATGTCAGCTCTCAGCTCAACCAATAAACAGAAAACATACATCTGGTTTTAAGACATTTTACTGCAGAAATGTTACATATCATGCCGTTAAAGTGAGATCAGGAAATTTCTTAAATAAGAAATACATTCCTCTCCTGGCAAATCATGGGTTTATTTGGTATAACCAGTAGCTTAGGGTGGCTAGTGTTAGCCAATGTAGCAAACTTTAGCTCTTTTTTCTTTCTGATCAACATAAATGCCTTATTTCCATCACCTTTAGGAGATGGTTTTCCACTGCTTAACGTTTGACCCTAGCTCTTTTAATTGCCTCATCTCACTGCAGATATTTATTCTGCAATGGCTTAATGCTCTGTCAATTAGCACCACCAGCTGTTTATCACACTGTCCTCCCCTCCAATATATTCATATAACTGCAATGGATGGAATCACAAATTCCTATTCCTATTTTCTTTTGCCAGTTTTCTAAAAAATTGGTTAACTTTTGTGCAACATGCATGCTGGAGCACCACAACAGACAAGATCGAGGGATGTGGCCATGTATAATATCGACATTAGCTGTGGCGATCATTTGCACCACCAGCATCTATTACATGTTGGCCCATCGACAGATTTCAGCCCCCAGTGAGACTTTTAAGATTACGTTTTAGGCCGTGTAAGCTGTGGCCCCTTTCTTACTTTAAGTTTCACGTATGTCACCTTGTGGTTGATCTGGGTTTTAGACTCAGGAATCTGTCATCAAAACAACTCCTCCTTTACAAGTGTACAACATCCACTCTGACCTGCTTCTGACAGACTAACTGTCCCTCCTTTCTAACTCTCCTTCCGTCCTTTTCTCTGTACTTCTTTCTCTCTCTGTGAAGTGAATTGATCCATTGCACTATGTGAACGCACTAGAGGAGGATGCCTGAATAAGGCAAGGAATAAAAGGAGGAAGAATTAATTCATCCCACATCGAATTTTCCCCTCTCCTCTGAGGTTCCCAATTATAGAGCTCGCTGGGGACCACCGCGTCCTACAACATCTATATAAATGCCAGTTTGAAGATGCTTGGTATACTACGCAATGGAAGCTTAGAGGGAGACAGCATAGAAAGTCTGTGCAGGAACTCGCTCATACATGCGCAGCAACTTGAACGCGAGAAAAAAAAACAAATGCACCCCGTGGGCATACCTACACATGTACAGCCCGAGCATAATCCCTCTACGCTCGCGCTTCCCACCCGTGTGCGGAACATCACAGTGAGATGAGAAGGGTGATGCAAACGACAGCAACAAATTGGGTCTCGTGACCAACAATAGAGAGAAAATGGGGAGGGCGAGCGCAGGACGGGAACAAGGAAGTGCCCGGAAAATTATTATCTATGTTCCACCAGGAGCAACATCTGGGGAGGCGACTTAAACCCTCAACGACACTGCCAAGAGCCTGGAGAGCCGGCCTTGACAAAGGACATCAGGTGGCATGAAGAGATGAGGGCCAATCAGACAAACAGAAATATTCTTCAACATCAAATATGTGCTCTCCATTTCATGCAGCTCCCATAAAAATGATAGATGCTTGAGCATTTCTACACCAGTTATTAGCTCGAGAAGAGCTTTTAATTGATGTATAAATAAACATGCTGCCTCGATGGCAATAAGGTTGATCACAAGCAGCTTGGAGCACACTCAAGCGCACTTAAGCACCATCATCGCCGCCGCCGTGCACACGGACAAAAGGCTGCTAATTTGTTTTATGAGGGAACATGCTCCTTTTTGCAGAAACACTTGTAGCCTCTGATCTTTCTCATCACCCCCACCCCGCGTCCACAATGTCAGTTCACACCCTCCCGGGGAAGTTCTCACAAAGGGGCGACTAAGCACATCAGTGAGGACGCACAAGAGGCCTTTAGTACCTCGACACGAACCCTGGTGGTAAGCACACACACGAACAGGGACCCACATTATGCCAGACGCCTCAGGATAAAGGGGCTTGGCAGTGCCACCCCCTGTGTCCTCTGAGGCGATGCGAGCACTGACCTCACTGTCTTCCTGGCAACCGGTCGAGGACATTTGTTTTGGCAGCATTATGACAATGATTGCTCCCCAAGTGCAGCACTCATTTTCGATTCGCAAGGAGAAAAAAAAAACAAAAAGAAAAAAAACGAGAAACCCAGCAGGTGAGTCAAGCAGTTGCTATGGAAGTGACAACCTCTTTCCCACCGTCAATGTTCCAGGGGGTTTGACAGGTCTGTCCGATGTATATAGAACTGTTCTAAAACTGGAAATAAACAAAACTGATTCAAGACTGCACCATATTGAAATCTAATAGTCCCTGTGTGTTGTGAGCAGAGAGAAAACGTCATTTCTTGCTCCAGAGCATTTAGTGTGATATGTTTAACCTTGAAACGCTTTCAGTTGCAGTCTGAAATGTAAGAATATCTCCCAGCGGACTGATCACTGATGACTAATCTCCTCATATTGTGGAGTATTTATGGGTTTTAGAGTCTGTCTGTCTGCCAGACACCATTCTTTCTCACTTTTTCACCCTCCAATTGTGCTTTAATAAAAGTTGTGGTTCATTTTTTAAAAATGCTTCATGTGAAGTATCAGCTCTGTCGTTGCACACTTACACGTTACATTTTCACCTCTCTTCCCACATTTCAAATTCGGACCGGCTTTGCAGTTCTCCTCATTCAGAGCCCGGAGGAAGCTGGCACTCAGCTTGGCACCACTCTGGCTGTGTCGGGGGAGGTGGGTGTTTGTGGAGGGTGGGGGGGTCAGTGCCAGATCTGTCTTCACGCCACAAAGGGCTTATATGAGCAGGCACCTCGACCAGCCAAAACCAGCTCTCATATGAGGTTGGTAAAACAAACAATCCCTCTGTCCGTTTCACCCTGTTCTCGCCAGCCAGCCACACACTGCTCAGAAACAGTCCTGAGTTGCTCCAAGGGCACTGGGCCTTTTGCTGCCAAGACATTTTGATGCGCCACGGTCGGAGCAACACAGGTGCGTATAATAAAATTAATGACGGTTGAGTTTCATTGCGCTCCTTCAGTTTGAGGGGCCTGGCACCGTGCATGCTGGCTCACTGTCACGGCTTATTGGGACACTTGAGGAGAACAGGGACGTCGTTAATGTTATTAGTAACACCTGCGTCAAGTCAAAATGTCTGCCTAGAAAATTGGTCTGTTCTACATTCTGTTATTCTGCAGAAATAACAAATAGACCATTTGTCATTGCTTCAAAAGAATACCTACTCTATATAGCTGCTTATCTTTAATGACAGGAGGTTTTAATAATTTAAAAATGTCATCGGATGTACATTGTTGATATAAAATCTTTCACTGGACGGCAATTTCAGGCGATATTATCCTCATCCTTTCACTATCTGCTGGTAATCAAACAACCCTCAAGCCAGCAACCTACACACTGACACTGGCAAGTTATTCTAGCACTGACCTGGCAGTACAAACCTACAAAAAGCTAGCAGCTGTAACCCTGTCTTTTGTGGGGTTTTAGCCATTTTTATTCGCAGGGCTCCACCTTCCCCACGTACAAAACCAGTTCCCCTGACTCTATTTTGCAGGCAACGGCACAGCTGCTGCATCCTGGGTTTAGTGCTGCCCAGGACGATCGTGATCGTTTTTCCACTATACCAGAATGAGAATTGGTCTAGCCAGACCTTTCTCAAGATAGGTTTATCCTACCTCTTCCCCCCCAAGAGGCCAAACATCAGCTTTTCTCTCTGATGAACTGGGAAACACATCAACCAGTCGTGTTGCTGGACTGATGCAAGCACACAGCTGGGATTCACAGCAGTTTTAACTGATTTTGTGTTCCTCTGGATGATATTCAGAGGATGATATCAACCTCATGACATGATAACAGAGGAAGGTGAGGCGATTCAACTGTTACACATTAAACTCTCACATTTGATCAAGAGCCACTGAAAGACAGTTCAGATAGTTGCCTGGTCTTTTAAACGCCCAAAAAAACATGGGCTTTGCCAAGATGGCTGCTGAGTGGCACAATGTTGCTCTATCCTTTTCTAAAAGAGGTTTTCAATGTCACACTAAAAAATGTAAACACTGATCATTTTCAGTGTTTAGCAAGCACTGACCAATAAAACATTAACTTCCATCTACTTCCATCGTCAACATGATATGAACATGTGCAAAAGACTGCCTGAAACCTGATGAATAAGAAAAACCACTGTGTTTACTTGCACCCAACGGTCCGAATTTAATACCCTCAAAGAGCAAATGTTATCGCACCTTGCAGATTTCCCTCATATCATGTAGGCCTGGTTTGGAATTCATTCGGACTGTTAGAAATGAGCATTCAGTTCCCTGGGGGCGATCCCATGCTACAAATACAGCCATCCAGACATCATGATCTTTAATATCTATGTTTGTTTATATGAGAAAGGGCGTGTTTAAAGGGTAACTTGTCAAATGATATTACATTTTAAAACCTTTCAAGTGTCCTAAATGTGAAACACAGATTTAACGAAAAAAACATTAACGATGGCTCAGGTTTGTCCCAGGAAGTCATATCAACGACTGTGAAACACACAATGAGACTTTATAATAGGCCTATTTTTCACACAAACAATATTCTTTTATTGACTGACACTCATTTTACCAATCATGTTTTATCATTGGTGCTCTAACTATCTATGTTTTTATTTTATCCATCATCTTTTCCATATGCTGCTGATTTCATTCTCGTTACTTTAATCCTTTAAACCGCCACTTTATCAACAGTATTCTGAAAGGTGCTACATTCATTAAAATGATGATTATTTAACTGAAAACGATCTCTTACAGACCCACCGCAGCCCATTATGCAGTGCTGTGATGGCACATCAAACGAGCCATTACGCCGGCTGATTACTGTGACTGACTGTTGAATATTGGATGACTCTCATGGGCAGCCCTGGCAACAAAAAAAAAAAAAACAGAGGCACCTGTTGCTCATTACGGCCGTCAGAGATGACAGGTCAGATGGGCGAGTGGACGGTCAATAGCCATCCCCCTCTGCCTCTGCGCATTCAATTGAGCCTTTGGAGCTGGCATCATCAATATGCAACTTCAAAGGCCCCTGGGAGCGCGCTGGAGAGGTGCGGGCGTGTGTGTGTGTGTGTGTGTTTATTTAGCTTGGTGTGTGCTTGTGCGTGTGGCTCATTACTCATTTGTGTCCCCCGAGTGAGCCGCGGCCATTCAGTCCCTTTTGTGTGCCGGGCGAGCAAGGGAGACGAGAGGCCCATCTAGACATGAGATCACAGATTATACACTTAACGCTTCGCCAAAGAGGGCTCGACAGAGCGCAGTAGTGCAAAATTGAAGGAGAGCGAGGGGAGGGTAAAAAAAATGGAGACGGAAGGGAGAAAAGCAAACAAGAGAATGAGCGGTGTGAACTGCAAAAATAAAAAAAAGGGGGGGGGGGGGGGCAGGAGGAAACAGATTGGGCAGAAATGAAAAAACAGTGTTGTTTGTGTGTGTGTGTGTGTGTGTGTGTGTGTGTGTGTGTGTGTGTGTGTGTGTGTGTGTGTGTGTGTGCGCGCACGTTTGAGAGAGTGAACAGGAGAGATGGAGCGAAAAAAGGAAAATGAGGGCGGCTGAACGCTATTGTGCTTTCTTATCAGGACGGCAGAGCAATTTTTATTGCCCCAGAGCCTTACAATGTGCAGCGGAGGGTTTAGTGCTCCGATGATGACCAGAGCAAATCTCTGAAAAGATATGGATTACACTGGGACTAAACTGGCCACTAAACACTCAATAATCCACATTCTGTTTCCTGCGTGACCTCATTTTTATTTGTTTTTTATAAACAGCATCGATAAGAGCAGCGGTTCATTTTATCGCTGGCTTAGATTCAGATTCGGGATAAACTTCTCTTAATCTTGGGGGTTTTTAGGTTGAGGATCTGGGCAACCAGGATATTTAGAGCAAAGACATGAACATAACTATTGGCAATATCTGTTTTCATGAGAGTCGCTGAGGCACTGAAAGGAATAGCTGATTAATCGTTTTGGTCGATCCACAGAAGATTTTAGGTCATTCTCTCTGCAAAAACAGCCAAACATTATCTGGGTCCAGCCTCTTATAAGTGAGGATTTGCTTCTTTTCATTGCATCACATAAACATATTCTTAATATCTTTGGCTTTCAGACTGATGGTCAGACAAATAAGCATTTTTTATATATCAATGTCAAATCAGGCTTTCAAGCTCCTTATAGGATAACTCCACCAATTTTACACCATGGAGTGTGTTTACTGCACATGTGATGAAGCAGTATAAAGCCTTTTGTGGCTCCAGAGGGAGCTCCATCTAATCTGATAAATTGCCTCCAGTTATGTCACTCAGTGGCTAAAAGCACTGTGGGTAATGTAGGCGCCAAGGCTGTAAGAAGTTTGAAAACAAATTATCAAAATTGATTCAGCAGAGCCAGAGATATCACCTTTTTCTAAATTCACGTATTCTTCTTCATTTCTAAAAACCTGGTGGCACAAAACGAGCAATCTGAAGATGTCATTTTGAGCTCTTGGACTATCACAATCGACTATTATCTTTTAACATTTCATAAACCAAATGATTAATAGAAAAATGCCAAAAAACCCTCATTAGATGAATGGATGATAACAGAAAAGGTTTAGTTAGAGCCCTGGGTTAACTCTGGTAAAACCACTGTGAATGTTAATGTGAAAGGAGGAGTCGCAACGTGGAAATGGCAGTGTGTGTGTCTTTCCCTCTGTGATTGTGATCAACAATGACATGTTGACTGACTGGAGCCTCCAGACACAGAGGAAGGAGGGAGGGAGCCCCCCGGACTGCATTTCCCATGGGCCTTTGTACCAGCGCGTGCACAGATGGCAGATGGGACGAGACACAGCCCCCGCTGGTGAAACCCTGATTCGGTGCAACAATATCACACACACACACGTGCACTCGCGAGTCAGCAAATTAAACCTTATCAACTGTGAGTGTATGGATTGATCTGAGAGCTGTTCTGCATGAGGCGTAGGGCTTCCACTTGAGACTTCGCTGGCACAAAAGCAGAGAGAAGTCAAGTGCGCTGAAGAAGCTGCTTTAGTAAGTATGCAGAGGAAAAACAAGGTTTCAACACACTCTCCAAAGATACACCAATGATTTCATAAAATTCACACTGGATACATAAGGGTAGTTTAGGGCCAGCACAGGTAAGGCAGGTTTTTTTGTGTATGTGTGGTAGTGGTGAGGGGCGGTAATGTAATGCCAGAACTTCATAATGAATGTCTCTCAGCACCATAAGATTTTCAAAAGGACAGAGAGTATGTGGCATTATGGCAAGATCCATACCGCATGCTACGTTACATATCAATCAAATGCTTTGTGAAACGAATGATGGAAGCTTTAATGTCACAAGGTGGTTGAATGTGTAATCTCGTTACATTGTGGAACAGTATCTCAGTCTCTGCTGTGAACTGGCTTGCCCGAAGTCACAACATTAACATCCAGTGACAAAGGCAGATGTTTTGAGTCTGCCAGGCACACTACAAGACAACAGCTGTGATGCAGATTCTTTAAGGCAGGAGAGTCTCCTCTGGGACATGGAAGTGATTTGATTTAGCAAAATCAGACAACAAGCAAAGATCTGCACTAAGTCCACTAGTGTCAAGTTCTTAGGTTTTAGTTTACCTTCCACTTCCTGATTTAGTTTGTATGACAGTCCTTTCTCTGCGTACATCCCAGTTTCATTTGCTCTTGTGTATTTAAGTCTGTGTTTTCCCTTTTCCCTTCATTAGTTCGTCTGTGTTTCTCGTGTTCCTGTTCCTGTTTCCTGGTCTGTGCGTGTCCTCTGTGTTCGTGCTTTGTTCGCTGTGGCTTCTGCTTCATCTTCAATTTTGAATTTCTCTTTAATTTTTTTTGTTATTTGCATTTTTTGGGCTTTGGATATCAGCTCATCATTAAAGCTTGTTTTTGGTTATTCAACCTGCCTGCCTCTGTGTCTGACAGTATAAGTACTTGTATTATATTGTACACATGATGCGAAATTAAGGGTGCCCCAATCAGGATTCTTGGGGCCAATCACCAATCACTGGAAGCAGTATTCCGATACTGCTTACCAATCAGCGATCAACAAAACAAATGTTGGGTAAAAAAACACTTGTTTATTTGTCAATTTATCTTATATCGATATTATATAAAAATTGGTTTAAAACAAGATGAATAGTTATCTGTAAACTGTAAAAAACAGAATTCAGAAAAAGTAAATAGGAAGCAGAATTTAACTCAGCCTCACAGCTGCTAGCATGACTATCTCTTTTGGACTTTTGGAAAATACATACCGCCAAGGCCAAGGTTATAGCCCTAGCCCTAGGTTGCATGTGTAAGAAAAAGCTAATGGATCATGGGAAACTGACAGATCTTGATCCAACCACTCACTGATTTGACTGAGACTGATGGGTCTGTATTGCACCTAATTTAATTTTCCTCTGACACACCACTGGTGTGTATATACTAGACTTCTATCAACCACCATAAGAGGACAGAAAACCTCCTTGAGAGGCTCCAACAGTCAATACATGCTATAATAAGGCACACAGCAATCATGTTGCATTTCTATTCGCGTAATGGATTTTCCCAACCGGAGAGAGCAAATAGCAGTCCACTACAAGCTGATACATCAACCACATGAAGTAGCTCTATGTAGCAACCACACTTCCTTCTTTGACATCAATACTGTTCTCATCCCTCCCGCTCATCTGTCAGACACGATCTATCCAATCACAGAGCGAGTACAGAAGAAATGGGAGAAAATAAGCCATGTTTAAGGTTTGGTTTTGAGTGCTTACAGTATCTGCTGCCCACTTGCATTTTTTTCAAGTAAAACTTTGTTTGTTTAGTTCCTTAATAAGTATATTTTGGATTGAGAATAACTGCAAGCAACTATCATGCATATCCAATGAGTATTTGTGGTTTGTATTAATGCATAAAATAGAAGCGAAAGAAATACAGTTAATCTGCAAGTTAATGATATAATGAGTTAGCAATCATACATTTCTTCTTCTGCGTTTTTTTTAAGCTCTTGGGGAAAAGCTAAAATGGGGAATGAAATAGGAATGGATTTGCACATTGTAGAGCATCTGAGAGAAATTCTAAATTAAACATTTGATGTAGAATGGAGCCACGTGATGAGCTAGAAATACATTTTATGTATGAGCCATGCAATGAAAAATGACCTATGGAGGGCTGCGGCTTTTCATGGTTTAATTTGACATTATAGCTGAAGTCATGTATGCGTAAACATCATGGACCAAAGGGCATAAAAAGGCTTGTTTCCAATCAGTTTGATCCGTTTAAAGGAGTTGTGTGGGGAAGGTGACGAATTCCAATCAAGCAACTGCTGCCTCCAATTTAACAAATAAGTGTACACTTTACACCTCCATTAGATTAAAATGCAGACATTTGTGTTCTCGCTGCCAAGAGCTGTACCCTGGGCACATTTTCCACAAAAATAACCATGAATGCGCCTCTGTACGTACATCAAAGGAAAGCAAAGCTATTGAGCGTTCCCATGTATTGGCTTGTCAGCTTCTATTAACACTGCCAGAAACCAAAAGAGGGAGCGCTGCATAGAAAGAGGAGTGAGAGAGGGCGAGAGAAGACAGCAATACCTGCTGAGATCTGTCTTTCTGAAAGCCTCTAGAAAGTCTCCAGTTGACTGCGGACCAGTTCACTGTGCCTCTTCCCACCCCCAACATCTGACTCAAAGCTTGTCAAGTGCAAGCCTAAAAAACATACTGTACACACACGCACAGGAGCGCGCACAGACACTCGCACATACTTGACAAACTCAGCCAAAATACACACATACTCAGCATTCGGAGGGCAACAGCCTTTTAAACAATTCATTGCAAAAAGCCTTGTAGGTCTTAGTCATTCGCACATACACTCTGACTCAGTCTGTCACCAACACACTCATGCAGCTGCGGCGACGATTCACATGAATGACAGCATGAGTCTACACAGAAGGGGAATGGAGAGGCAGGAAGAGCTTGAGAACTGGAAGGGCATGCAAAGAAACTTCCCAAAAATAATCCAATAATAATGAGTCGCTATCTCATTGGCATGCGGGCAAGTTTTTTCAAAAGTCTGTTTACTGGAGTGGGAGGCGAGGGAGCTTTAAAAAAAAAAGAGCAAGAGAAAAAGAAGAAGAGAGAAATGGCAAAGAGGAAGAGATCAAGAGAAGGAAGGGAGGCGGTTGCAAGAGAGCGAGGTCAGACGTCAAACACAGGCCAGAGAGGAAAGGCTGCAGCAACAGTAATGGTGCGAATGTTTGCTTGGGAGAGCAGAGAGAAATGACAGATAAGGAGAGCAGCGGTCTTTTTTTTTTTTCAGCACAATGGACAGCTCCCGCTCTTTCTGGATACACTGACAGAAAGAGGCTTGAAATCCTTCACTAAGGCTGCAAAAGTTCATTGACGAACAGCTGAAACTGCAACTGTACAAATTGCTGTACTAATTCTGCAAATGATTTCAGGGACCGAAAGTATGTGGCGGCAAAATACAACTCTGACATGAAATCCAAAGCTGTGAGAGCGCTGCAGCCTGACAGAACCATACTGTTCACGGCTGATATTCTCAGAGAAGGAAAAAAAATCCAGGTCAGAAACATGCGCATGCACGTACACATTACATGGATTGAGGATCGCAGCCAAGTGATCACAACTCTGACTTCATCCAACAGCAGTTTAAAATGTCTGCCACCTGATTGGCCAAAGAGGCTTAGTAACGGATCTAGCAATAAGCCTTGTCACATGCTATTGGGCAACAAATAAAAGATTTTTTTTCTTTCTGTCTTGCAGAACACCAAATGTGATATTCTCACACACACACACACACACGCGTGTTGTTGCACACACTGCACATAGATCTGCATGATTACCAACAGCATCATGAATCTTCATTCATGGTGTTTATAATTTAGAGCCAGGGAGATTTATGTTGGGTTTGTTTGTTAAAATTGAAAATTGAAACCTGAAAATCTGTAGCTTTTTTTAAATAGTCTAATAGATAATAGATAATAATTTGAACATGGTCAAATATGACCTGAAAACAATATGAGGGTAACTATGTGTTTACTGAACACTGAAGTGGGGAAGTTGGGATCTTGGGAAAATGCCCCAGCAACATGGGACCCTGCCAATTTAGGACATTTGAACATAGGACCTTGGGAATATAGGACATGGTGAGCACAAGACCTTGAGAACTGAGGACTTGGGAAACATAGGTCCTTGGAAACTCAAAAGCCTGGGCATATTGGACGATGGAAAAATAGGCCCTTGGGAACATAGTACATGATCGACATTGAACCTTAGAACACTTAGGACCTTTGACCATATGACATTGAAACATTACCCTTGGGACTTTATGACATGGGGAACATAGGACCTTGCGGGCTTAGCAGCCAGGGCATATATGCATCTGGGAACATAGGATATTGGAACATATGACCATAGATAACATAGTACATAAGCATCATAGGGCCCCAGGAACATAGGACCTTGGGAACTGAAGACATGGGGAACTCAACTCAGCCTTGGAGCATAGGGATTTAGGAATTTCAGCCTTCGAACCTAAGATCTTCGGAATTTAGGACATTTGAACATAGTATCTTAGAACATATGGACTTGGGAACTTAGGACATGGTGAAAAGACAATGAACATATCCTTCCATTCAGCTATGTCAGCAGAAATGTAAAAAGAAATGGCTGGTGGTGAGCTGGATGTGAAATTTCTACCATTAAAAGCTTTTTTGGGGGGAGATTAAAATTTAAATTCTATGTCTATACTCCCTGTAAAAGAAGCAATTTACCATTTCAATTTAATGACAGAGTGTATATGCTTGAGACTAGCAGTGCTGGAGAATTGCTAAGAATCATGCCTCCCGGCTATAATAATAATCCACCGCACATTCCCATGAATAAATTTCCATTCTCCCCTCTAGAACACAATACAAATTCAAGCTATAGTCTTTTTCAGTTGGGTTTTTGCAGTGCATCAAGTGTCATCCACTGTTAGTTGGATCCTACCAAGAAAAAGAAGATGATAGGAGGGAATTCGCTAAATCCAGTACATATTCAAAGCATGAGACACTTCAGCTTGAGTAGTGATAGTCACCATGGTTGATCAGATAACAGTGGAAACACTCAAAAGTGTAGTGTAGTGTGCAAGACTTTATCTATTGGACATCCCAAAGCAAAACCTTTTCACACCTACACATGAACTCAAAAAATCTCCAGAATTGCCTCTATAGTGTGACAACAAAATTAAAAAAAGAGGTTGTGATCTTTAATAACCAAATGTTTCATCGCACGAATGACTGGACAAGCACAGATCCATGTTCTTTACAGACTGAGAGCAAGCAGTGGTAGCAAGAAAAAATCAAAGTGAACAAAGTGAACCTCTCTCGCCAGGGGACAAATAGGTCTAAAGGAGAGCGAGCAAAAGAAAACATCTGAAGCACCGAGGCACAGAGAGAGAAAGAGTGATAACAGGAATTAAAGAGGCAGAGAAAAAATAGCATCAAGGAGAGGTGGTGATTGAGAGGGCACAAGACAAGAGCGGAGAGAGGCTAATGGGGGGGTGTTGGGGGGGGGTGATATGGTGTTGTCTTTCTGAGTTTTTTTTTTTCTCTTTGCCCTCTTCTGCTAGGAAAAAGCAGATGCTGTCGAGGACAAGAGGCAACTCAATTCTCCTCTCTTTTCATTGTCTTCCTCGAGACAGGCAGCAATGAGGGCATTCTTGTAAGTTACGTCACAGGAGCTTCGGAAAAAGGACGGACTCAAGGCTGAGATGCGGTACGTTAACACGGCCTTCGCGCCTCGTCTCCTGCCTCGTTTCGGGGGGGAGCTGACAGGAAATGAAATCCTACGGGGCATCCTGCGTGTTGCTTACATCTCATCGGGCTTATCAGGGAGGAAAATAAAGAAAAGAGAGGGTAGCTGAGACATACAAGACACTGTAAACTCCTACTACCTGTGTGCCTGCAAGGAATGGGTCGATCAGAGCGACAACATTGTAGAATATTAACCGTCCTGTGTATCAAGTGTGTGTGAATGGATCACAATATGGCCTAGTGGATAAAAATAACTGTGTTTTTATTTAATGCTTCAAAGTGAAGTTTGTGTGTGTGTGTGTGTGTGTGTGTGTGTGTGTGTGTGTGTGTGTGTGTGTGTGTGTGTATGTCTGTGAGATGAGGCAGGTGTGGACTAGCTGATGCTAAGTTCTAAGGTCAGCAGATAAGCCCTGCAGACCTGACTCAGTCCAGGCTGGTGGCAATTCAGGGCCACTAATCTGTTTGTTTGGTTTGGTTGAGTGTATGCGCTACAGCCCCAGATATGATGTGTGCATACATTTGTGTAAGTACTCACACACTCACTCACTCACACACACAGTTGTGCACCGCTGAAACAATGGACAGTACTGTTCCATTGAGCCACAGCTGATTGAGGATAACAGAGGCGGCAAGCAGCTCCAATGAGTCCCAGTAATCCATCATAATAAAACAGGGTCGGAATGACACGCGCACGCACGCACACACATACAGAGCAGGGTTGGAAAGGTTAGTGGAGCATGATGTTACTGTATGTGCAAAAAAAAGACCCCACGCAGTGCGCACACTTACACACACTGTGCACACAAAATGATCATGAGTCACGTTAGACAACCACACATTGTAAATTCTGCACAGAGGAAAACACTCAGAAAACCCAGAACGCTCAACTCACCTCGGCATGCTATCATCTTAACCTGTTACGGATTACTGTTCCAACATAGGAACACCCTTCACCGTAACAACATAGGAACACCCTTCACTAAGAGGGGGTGCTCCAAAACTTCGTGAAAACTTTGCTAATAGTTTTAAGCATCAGATCATGCAGCACACTGTTTGATGTCTGCATTTTTGCATTGTGACATTTTGCACTGGTTTGCTCTTTTATATTTTGCACTATTTTGCTCTCTTTTATTCTTTGCACTATCTTGCACTGTTCTGTTTGTATTGCTAAGTTTTTCTACTTTTATAATATTTATATAAAACATTTTTCAAGTTCACTTTGGCTTTTTCTTATCAAAATCCTGTAGGCAGAATGGTAAAAATGTTGTTTTCAATGGTTATGCCTCTGTCATTCTATCCCAGAATGAGCAGCATCAAATCAAGAAATAAGCAAGCAACCCCAGGGTCTTAGGCTTAGCTTTCATTTGAGACCAAGAATATGTTTCTAGGTAAAGGGGTTCTCAAGTTATAAGCCTTTGAATCTCAGTAGGCGCTCTTGAAAACCAAAAGGACCCAAGCAAAACGCACAGACGTGCGTTGAAAAAAAAAATTGTGAAAAATAAATTTTTTAGTCTTTTGACTTTAAGTAGCAAGCTGAGACCTGTGGCTATGGCCTAATTGTGTCTGCTGTGTCCATAGACATACCTGAACCCTTATATCTTAGTCAGTTTATTGACATTTGAATTAGACGGAAACCAAAATCTGTGTTTTAACCTCTGTAACTCTGTGTCAGTATGTCATAGAATCACAGTTACACTTCTAAAAAAAAACTTGAGGGTGTTACCTTTCCAATGGTACCAAGCACATCACTGAGTCTCAAACTATGTGGGGACTGTCATGCTTTTAATTTCGGTATGTCGTTTTGGAAAAAGAACCTTAAAATGGGGGCAATCACTAACAGGTTAAATGCTTTCAAACACAGTTTTAATTAACATTTTTGGTCCACAGAATCAACCACAAAACTTCAACTGCTTCTCTGTCAAGGTGCTTCCAAGCTTTACTTCAGACCTGTCCTCCTCACTGGACAGTGGTGAAGACGAGCCGTTTGAAGCCCGCTTTGTTTGAAGTACAGCAGAGACAGCAGTAACAGTGTAGCAGTTGTCAGAAGCTTGTGTTTTTTTGTGGAAGTAAAAACCTTGAAAGGAAACCGTCTGAAGACTGCGTTTGTGGTGATCGAGTGAGATTCAAATCTTTTGCATATTTTGACCAGTGCTGCGATTTTACATAAACCATATTTTTCACATCAGTTCCTTCTGTTTTTACACAGAGAAGTTTGCCTTATTTGCATGCCCTCTGGGGGATCTACTACATTAATACTTTATCTCACAGCCTCTATTATGATGGAATAATTTACAAACATTGCCATCATCCTGGAGGATGTTTTCATGGATTCTAATGGATAACTCATAGATACGAGTAAGCTGAGTAAGACTTTAAAACTTAGCTGCTACTATAATGAGGTATAAATCTCTAAATTATGACAATTTCAAGTAAGAGTGCAAATATTTTACAACTGCGAAAAAATATCTATTAATCACGAGGAATACTGGTGACTTTAAAGCAGATTACCGATCAAAGGATGTCACAGAGCCGGTGAAGTCATCAATGTTAAATCGCACTGTGCTGCTGCTAGTCAGATGTATGGTGGCCATGAGGGTCAAAACACAACATTTCACAAAAACCAACAAGCGAAGTTCAGAAAACAACAATCTTTCACTAAAACACAATATTTCGGAAAACAATACATTTCGAAAAACACAATACCATCTAGCAGAAAACGCAACATTTCAGAAAACACAACAACATTTTACATTTCACATAATTTTGCGTTTTGTGGAATGTTGTGTTTTCTGGACTGGTGTTGTGTTTTGTGAAATGTTGTGTTTTGACTCACAGGACTCCCGTACAGATGGCGTTACTTCCAAATAACACAAATTACTGAAATTGTATGATAATATGACAAACCCACCCAAGCAGTTTAAGTGCAGAATAATATCCAGGTTCTTGCTCAGGCTGCTCAGATGAGGATGTTAAATATAAAATTCACACACACACTAAAAAAAACAATTTCCTATCAAAAGGTCATATCAACAGAGAATCCATTCTCAAATATCACAGGCCATTGGCGGCATGCACTCGTAGCCTTGAGAGCTCACACTCTTCCTCGAGAAGGCCAAACACTTGAAAAAGAAAATAAACATTTGGTTCCAAAAGGATTGCAAGATTAAGCTTTAAAAAAAAAGTTTGATGTGCTTTTGCAAAGCCTAAATTAATATCAGGAGAAGAAATAAAGTCCGGGGATGGGGTAAGAGGGCAAGTGCGTCAATTCTGAGAAACAGATACAGACAGTTCATAAATCACACGTATTAAGTTTGGAGGTAAAAAGAAAAAAATCCCCCATGCAAATCCAGTCCCTCAGGCAAAGCAACGCAATCATGTCCAAAGCCATTGGAATGCAGTTTAAAATACAAATAATTAATGTGCATGTTCAATGACAACAATGGCAAATTAGTCAAACATGAATTTAGTTCATTGTGTAAGCGAGAATGATCATAAATTTCCATATATGACCCCTGCGGTAACATGAACTAACACAAGACCCCCTTTGCATCCATACATTAGCCTGATTACAAGCGGGTGCTTCTCTGCACTCAGATGCTGCGTTCCAAACTAATAGTTTTCCTGGAACCAGAGCCTGAATGTAATGGTGGGCAGGGTGAGGTTCGAGGACGGGGAGCGGTGTGATGGAGGGGAGCGGTAGGTTGATGTAGTGAGTCAACGCTGCCAGGTGTTGGCTGCAAAACCTCTTCCTCAACCTCTAACCACCGGAATTACATAGAGTGTGAAACTGCTCACAGGAGGGGGTTAGGCCAGACCTGGCACGAAGCTACAGGGCATCAATCCTGATACTACAATGATTCCAGCACAGATCACTTCTAGGGATGGGTCAAATCAGTATCTGCTATATGGTCGCTTTGTTCATAATTACCTATAATGTATGTGAACAGTGACACTTTATCATTTACTTATCTACCACTAATCATTCACGCTTAAAACTATGAACACAACACTAAAATCTTGTAATGCAATGGCTTAGTCACTTACTATAGTATAAAAAGATATCTACATATAAATATGTCATTGGGAGGCAAGGGACCAGATTTTGGTATCAGAAGCTTTCTGGTTTCTGTTCATAGTTCATTTTGTAGTCCGAGTAGTACTGACCAATCATCTTGATTGCATTGTGATTGGTCAGATGCATCTCAACATTCCACAAGGAGAACAGAAGAGGCAGAACATGTTTAGCATTTAGCTTTTTTTTCTTTTACTTATCTGAAACTATATGCAGACATTTTAAGACATTAGTAGTTTCTTAACTCGGACTCCGTTTTTGCATCACAAGTTGCAAATCGGACTGTAGACAATTAACCATTATCTGGATATCTATACCGGATTGGCCATCATCCCCAGAGGCTAAATCGTCATCAGACAATAGCCAATGACTTCCTCAGCTGTGATAGTTTCAATTTATTTCTTCACTTTGAAGTATTTTAAAAACGTCCCTCCTTGAATTCAGTTTTTCAAAACAGCTTACAGTTTACAGCAGCTTTGGTACTGACTGAAACATCTTAACTGTCACACCGACGGCCATTAAAATTGTGATACATATAACTGTGGTGCCAAGAGGATGTGGCTTACTGACGATTCCACGGAGTATGCTCTCATTCCACCAGCTGGTTCACGTTTTTTGATTATGTTTGAAAAGTGGCAACAATTACTGGATGATCAAGACTCAATTTTTACAATGCAATGCTACTTTTGACCAAAAAGCTACAAAACTGATGCCAACACATGATGACATCAGCCTCAGCTACAATTTGTGTTTACCTAATCGTAGGATGCTTATACGACAGACAGAGATGGTGAACATGGTCGACATTATCAAGGAGGTAGCTTCATGACACGCTGACTACATTGTATACCCTCCATATGGTTAGGTACCAAACATCTCAGTTACGGTTATTAGATCTCATGCTGGTGCATCATGAAGGGAGGTTGGTGTGTCATATAGCTGGCCCATTCACAACATTACACCTGCTTTGCATTAGGACGTTCCTTGAGAGGACGATTAATGAAGTTAGCCTCCGCATGCTGTTGTGAACATAGAGCTGTTCGGATGGAATTCTCCCTTTATGTAGATAATTATGTAGAGATAAAGGTGTACGACTTGTGAACACCATTTGTTTCTCCTTGCTTCTGGTAAGTAGTTATCTAACATCCCAATCAGCGGTCATTTAGGGTTTTATAGACCAGCACAAAATGACGGTACTGAATGACAACCAGTTCTCGTTCGGATTGTTATTGTTGAATAACGTCTCGGTAGATTTGGATACAGTTTCTTATTTCCCTCGCTGACATGGACCGGAGCACACAGACCTGACTTTATTACGTGTGCCGAAACCAAAGGCAGCTGTGGTGCCACATCCCCAGAACAGGAACACAATAAAAGGAGCGTATTATGCCACTGTCTCTCTGTTTAACTAGTTCTCTTTGGAGTGTACAAAATATTACCAGGGCCTTTTTTTCTCTCATCACACTCTGCTCTGTCGTATGAAAAAATCCCTGTCTGAAAGCTTCAAAATCCTTGTTTAAACCTCCCCTTCGTCTACCGCTCCCTGTCATTACCGAACTGGATTTATTAGATGAAATCCTTTAGGGATCGTGGCTCTCATCTGCATTCTCCTGGTGAAGTCTATTTCATGGGGAGAACATACAGTCCTGATGCACTGTTGCCGGAGCAGAATGCAGACGGAGGTCACGTGAAACTAAAGTGGGAAAAAAAATGTTTTGGTCCGATAGCCGGCGCAGATCTACTAACCAGTCTAATGTGGTGTTAAATGACCTGCTATGGCTACTGACAGTGTTTTTCATGCTGCGGGGGGTGTATGGGCAAAGCAGTGAGATGGTGTAAAATAACATCAGGAGCAGCTTTTGGACCCTGAAGTAAGGCTCGCACAAACCGTTCACAATAAAGTTTGGCTATAATCAACCAACCTTCGGCCACTGCAGCATCCAGCATACATGATGAATAGCTGCACAGCTAGCTATACTTCACAGCAAAGCAGATGTGTTTGTGTGTGTGTGTGTGTGTGTGTGAGGAGTGCGTATGTACACGTGAGGAGCCAAGGGAGAGAGGCGAAGTAGGCCAGCATGAATATAAAATCACCCCTGCCAGGCAATGATGTGGGCTACAAGAAGGAAGGGAGCAGTGTGTGATTTTTTTTATTTTTAGTGTGCATGTGTGTGTTGCCGGAGAAAATGCGCAGATGAAGGTGTGGGTGACTAAAGCAGAGGGGTTTGTAGGAACGCTCATTTATCAACTCTGGGGGGGATGCTGGGGCTCAGACGTGCACTCGCCAGCGTGCAAACACCAGGTAATTCCAACAATGCTGCTCGTTATAATGTGAAGATTAGTGTGCATTGTACAGGTGTGAGACTGAGACACACACACACACACACACACACACACACACACACACACGTTTCGTCAGTGTTTTTTGATCCAAATATGCCCTATGAAGACACCCACAAACCCCCACATCTCCCCCACCGCCGCTGCACACGTTTTAGAAAAGAGACAAGAATCACACAAAAGAGCCAGACACAATAGCATCAACCAGCCAGACACAATGGTGTTGAAAACAAGGAGCATAGAGGATGAAAACAAGAATAATTTAGAGCACAAGCCTCCTGTAGTCTTTAGTGGAGCAATAAATGATTCATCTAGATGGGGGAAATAACAGAAAATCAATTACATAACACTCCAATAACCCATTTATAGTTTTACTTATTTAACTGGTAAAAGTCACAAACCTCTCAATGACTCAATTTGGTTTCAAACAAATAAGTTGGTGCATAGTATTGTTTTTGTTTTTGTCAAAGTCATTCAGAAACTCAGAAAAGTCATGTTTAGGTTATTTGTAAGCTAAGAAAAAAAAAAATCAGAAAACATATTATTTCCATAACTGAATAAACAAGCTGCAAGGTCTGCAGAACACTGTTTACATGTGGCAGGGTCCGCCAAATATAAACAGAGTAAAACAGCATGAAATTGTGTTGTCCTTTAAGGTCTGTTTGTTTATGCAGATTATTCAGTCATGAAGACAAAGTTTGTTTATTAAGTTTGTTTAGGCAGAGAAAAAAAAACTGTCAATAAAGATTTCTCTTTTTCTGATTAAAAATTCTTCCCAAAAACGACACAGTTCATCCTTAAATCTTATATTAATATTGCAGAAATAATCAACATGTTTTTATGTAGGTATTACGACTGATGACAAACTCTCCTGGAGAGATAAGGTTGGTCTTGAAACTTTTGTACACAATACATGGTTATTAGTTTTATATTATAGTACAATTTATCTATATTTAACAAACTGTTATATGGGCGAGTACTTTTCTAATTTATCTGTACAAAATACTGCTCCGGCAGAAATAGTTTGTTGGATTAGCGATCTTTTCCAAACTTATTGTACCAAGTGCACCTCTCTTTTTTATAGTGCAATTGTTGACTGGTTTTACATCAATATTCTTAAAGGCTGTATATTTGTTATCAAAGTCAACCATAAGATTACAGATTCACCTCATAGTTTTAGATATTATTTATTAAATGTGCAATGTGTAATATGTTTAGTTGAAAACATTCAAAATGAATGATCAACAAATGTTGAAGAAAAAACTATTTTGCCATTTTTATGTCTATGTAATATTTTTTGCAGAGTTATCTGCATGCTAACCAGCTACCCCCTGTCCCGTCCTCGTCGAAAACTCCTCTGGTAGCAGTGTAAACACCAACAATGTGCTGGTGCTCTGAACTTCCTGTCTGGACCGCTAGACGCACAGCTAAGTGAGGTAACTAGCCAACAGCAGCTACAGTTAGCAGCAGTTAACGGTTACGCTAGTGATATGCTGCCCTGCTGATGCTTACAATTAGAGAATGACCGATTTATCGGCGGGCCGATATTATCAGCTGATATTAGGCATTTTCTAAACTTTCGGTATCGGCATTTATAATAGCCGATAAATGAATATTTAAAAAAAATAAAAACAGACAAAACACCCTTCAACCATGTTATGAGTGTTAGCATTGCATAGTTTGTCCACCAGAAGACACTCTACAATGTCCCTGTTGGCAACACTCATGTTTTTTGTTATTATTGTGTTTTTGTTCAAAGGACTTTGAGTTTCATATCTTATGTTTGTATTTTTATACATTTTATCTATCAGAACTTTAATGTATTTTGATGTTCCTCTGTACTGTTGTGTTATTTTTAAACTGCATTATCATATTATTTCAGTGAGGACTCATAAATAACTACCAATAACTAATGTTACAGAAATCTGTTTATGTTTTGTTACGCGATTCTGGATTTATTTATTTTTTATATACACTACCAGTCAAAAGTTTGG